>NC_056522.1:59943469-59977622 GCF_019175285.1 Sceloporus undulatus
ATGAATTCCCGAGCCGCACCGGATGGAACATAGCTGGTCGTGAGGGAGATATTGAAGTCGCCCAGGACAAGTAGCCTGGGCGTCTCCAATATCAGTTCAGCGACCAGCTGTGTCAGCTCGTTAAGGGAGTCTGCTAATGCACGGGGTGGCCGATACACCAGCAGAATCCCTAGACTGTCCCTAGCCTTTAGGGTCAGGTAAATACACTCGATATAGGACGTCTGTCGGATGTGGTTCCTGGTGAGGGACACGGTGTTCCTATGTATCAAGGCCACACCCCCCCCGCCCACCTAACCTGCGCTGGTCCTTCACGAGTAACCCGGCAGGCAGGGCTTGCGCCCACACAGCGTTCCCCTTCAGGCCCAAGTCAGGTCTCGGTAATGCAAGCCAGATCACACTTTTGATCCTCCAACATGTCGTGGAGGATGTGGGTCTTGTTGTTTACTGATCTGGCGTTGCACAGGAGCAGCGACAGGGTTTGTGGCACTGTTGGAGCGACCCTCAGGTCCCTAAGGTTGGGATGGGGACAGGAAGGAGAGATAGATATGATGCATCGATCTCTCCTTCCCCTGGAATGCAAGTCCCTTCTCCCACCGCCATATCTCCCCCTGCCCCACACTACCTCAATAGGAGCTCCGCTCGTAGTGGTGTTACCTCTTCCCTCCCTGGCCCATGCATCCCCCGCATCCACAACCTCCCCCCACCCCTCTGTGGCCATTTGAAGAGCAGAGGTTAGCCACCCCAGGCATCCTCTGCTCTCGGGCTAACCCAAGCCTCCCTAACCCGATAAAAGCTTGCGCAGCGGCGGTGCTCCTCAGTCCGTGGGCGGCACTCCCGGGGCGGTGCGCAAATGCGCACCTCCGACACCCCGGGAGGAGGCCGCCCGGCAGAAGGCGCAGCTCTGGCAGCGACGGTGGTCCGGCGAGGAGGCAAGGGGGCGTGTTTAGCACAGTAGCTGTAGGATAACTATGGTACAATAGCATTATATTAGTGATAACATGTAATAATTAAGGTAGAAATAGACTTGTCACTATAAGTGAAACAAACCACTGAGCTCTCAAAGGTTATGCTTGTTGCTCTGCAGTAGCTATCTCCCATTATTAACATCCCAGCCTTCTTTATTTGCTTAAGTATTTCACAGTTCAGGTCTTCTTAACTACAGTAGTTGGACTATAATAAATCTCATTCATTGTAAGTGATTCACTCTCTGCAACATTTTCAATCTTGGTCTACATGGATTGCCAGTGGACCATAAATCAAAGATAAACGGCCATGAACTTAGCTAAGGCGAATTATCTCATGGCGTGCTGGTTTAAGCCTAAACCTATTTAAAGTGTTCATTTGTTAACAGATAAGTGAGTAGAAGTGAATCTTGTGGATAAAATGGTTGGGAATGCCCTTACAATCTCCTGCATATAGGTTATCTTAGTGATTTCCTCTAGCAGTTTTGGTACACACAAAGCATAAAGCATAACTATGAATAAATCACTGTAGAAGGTCCCTCAGTGATTTGGAAGCACAGTGACTATATGGATGTATTCTTACTTTTTTAGTCTGCATCATTTTTTTCCAAGCTGGTTGTTACATTGCTGCTGTAATCCCATAGAATAGAACACGGCTGTTTACTTGTCTATGATAGAAAAGTACAGACAACACCCAGAATCACATATGGATTTCCTTCTATTTTTCTAAATACCCTTGTGTATTATAAATATGGATTTGGGGTAATTTAAAGATTAACATAACTCATATTATTTATATGGAAAATCTTTGGTTTTCTATATGCAGCTTCCTGCTTACGTGGAAGCTGCGCGACAATATAAACAATGGCACGTGCACCCGTCGTGCATGCACCGCACCGCAGCCGCGTACACCCCCACATTGTTTCCTATGGAGCGTGAGCATATGCTGATTTTCCCTTGCATTGGGGGGGGGGGGATGGAATGGATCCCCTGCATAAGGAGAGAGCCCACTGTATTTGTGTCCTGCTTCTCTGCACAAGCAATCGGAGTGGCTTACATAAAATTCCAACAATACCTTAAGTATAATCCACAATTCCCTCCCCTCCCTTAAGCAAGTAGTAGTTAATATCTCTAAACAGATCATAATTAAAATCTCACAAATATAATAATAAGAACACAACATCATTCCAATCTGGGTGAAGGCTAAATAGGGTATAACATAGACAAAATCCATTATTTTTATTTTTTTGACTATAGCTCCTATCAGTTCTTCCCAACAAGGCAAGTAGTAAGTGCCAGTGGTAACTGTCATCCGAAGCATATGAAGGGTGAGGATGGTACCTATATGTCTTTGAATGCACATACTCCAGGTTCACATTGCCCATAATGTTTCAAGGCTTAATGACCCCCCTGGAATGATTTAACGTATGTTTCCTTCTTTCCCCACCAGTTCCTTGTAAATGGGATAGATAAAGTGGTTTAAAATTTTGTCTATCCCTATTCCTAGTCAATAACCCTACCTTGAGTCTTGTGTGGGTTTGTCTTCTATGGGCTAATAAAACAGTATGGTTGACTTCATCAGCATAAGCATGTCTTCTTAATATTAGCGTACATGACATATATTGTAATGCACACAAGTTAAAGCTCTACAGTACATTTTTGGGAAACAACCAAATTAGGGTTTTCACTTGCACAACTATGTAATAAACTCAGTTGACCCAACCTGTCATTCTGACCTATGTAGTCAAACAAGATTAATCTTCTTGTCACTTGTCATTGACACATCATTTCCCCTCCTTGTACAGGTACAATAATGAAAAGGTACCAAGTACTTGAAGTTCAATTGCAGAGCTTCCCAGGAAACCTTGGAGAATCGATTGGCTCATCTCATTATTTTTTAAAATTATTTTGCAGGGGAGAATAGTCATTTCACCCACCTTGAAATTAACTTCTTTGTTTATACATTGTCTGTATGTGTTTTATATGCAAAATTCCCATAAGGAGAAAAGAACTGAAATAACATTCTCATTTCAGAGGGTGCTTTCCCCACCACTCTTAACAAGGAGAGCAAGCAGGCAGGCGGGGGGGGGGCAGGGGGCAGGCAGAAAGGCAGAATTCAGTGAGTTATAGTCTTAAGTCCTGATATCAGCAAATCCTCATATAGATGAAATTCTTTTACCTCATATAGATGAAACAGCAGCTAGCATTGCATTCACTTGAGTCTTGAGAATTAAATGTAATTGATTCTTTGATGGCAATTATCAAGTGTAGTACATTGCTAATGAATGAGAACTTGTAAAGAGGGGTTGGGAGGGAGAACAAGATAGCAAGATCTACTTTTTAATATATAACAACCATAGCTAGGTGCCACTGGTTCAGCACCACAATTTCAAGACAGATGGTTTATGATGGTGTGAAAGTGCAATGATATCTAGATTGTGATGATGACTCGGTGACTATGGATACATCTACATTGTAGATCTAATGCAGTTTGATATCAGTTTAACTGGCATGGCTCCATTCTATAGAATCCTGGGATCTCTAGTTTTGTGAGGTACCAGTACTTTTTTCAGTGAAAGCTAAAGATGTTTTAAAACTACAAATCCCACGATTCCATAAGATGGGGCTACAGCTCTTAAAGTGGTGTCAAATGGCATTATTTCTATAGTGTAGATGCACCCTTGGCCCTGGTAAAAGCAGGCTAAGTTGTTTGCATGGATGTGTTGAGTGGGAAGAGAGTAAGTCCCATTATATTCAGTGATACAGACACTTGGTATCGGCAGGAAGACGTTCGTTCAAGCCAAAGGACATGTCTCAGCACTGAATGGGAATGGCTTGGTGCCGGGCAATGGAATGGAGCCATTTTGAGGACACTTTGGTGTGTGGTAAAATGCATTTTTTTCTCAGCCTCATGTGGCCCTGAGCAGCCCCTTCCCATATCCATAACGGGGAAAAATGTATGTGGTAAGGTACTTGGGCAGACCACATATAGATCAGAAATGGGAAAGTTCCAGTAGCTGTGAGACAGACATTTCAGACCCACAGACCACAGACGGCTGCATCCCCCACTCCCCTACCCACATTTGCCATTTTGGACTCCTTACTTCACAACCCAAAATATTTTTGGAGGGAGTAGAATTTTCAATTGTATCCTCTCTAGTGGTTTGAACCATACATTTAACCATGTTGTCTATCTTCCCTGGGTTTCTTTACAGCGCATGGGGACCATTTTCCCCAGAAAGATTATTACTGATAACCTTTCTGTACTCAAAACAGGACAACCCTGAAAAGTGGGCCCAAGTATTCCATCACATTCTCAGAGCCTTCTGGTTGCTTCAGAAGTCTCAATTTTAATGGCCTTTTTATGCTCCCCATGTGCCCTATGGGATACATATTTTCCATTGATTTAAAGCCCTTTAGGTCAGCTGCTGAGAAATTCATGATAGAGCAATTTGTGCTCTATCTACAGTCTTAATCATGGGTGACTGAATGAGAATTTGGCTGGCATCTTCTCCAGGAATTATGATATTTTAAATCTGCTGCATAGTATCACAATTCATTTTACAGACATTGTGCACACAATGATCAAAAGTGGCCCCAACATCTACTGTTCAACAGCACAACCCCAACCCAACACTGTTTAGGCTACAAGAAGGTGACTTTCCCAAGATCACCCCATAGGTTTCTATGGCTTTACAGAGATTTGGACCATGGTCTCCAGGAATCCTTGTCCAATAGTCATACCTCTACATCACACTGGCTTTCATATAGGTAAATTATATGTTAATTATTATGTGCATTTTTCCCTTGGTAGAAGCCCTAGTGAATACAGTGGGGCCCATTTCTGCATAGACCTGTACAGAACTGCACTGTAAAGTGGCAGTCTAAACAAACATACCAGACAGACATAGAACTGATTGTTAAGTGAGCAGTATCCAACTATTTTATCATGTTTTACCATACGGAGTATTAATAGCAACAGTTGCAGGGGTGAGGCTGGCAGAAAAAGAACAATCTTAAAGCAAATGTCTAATTTTATTCAGGGAAACTTGAATTTACTTTCAGTCAGGCTACTTTTATACTCCTAGGCTGCTCATCTGCCACCCCCACAAATTCACTGGCTCTTATTTATTTGGGAAATAACTGCAGCTGAGATGTCCAGGCTAAGCATATTGTCAAGTGGAGATGGAAACTGAGTCATCAACATTTTTATCTTTAAGCTGTTATCTGTATTCCCAGCCACTCCTTGTTTGCCAGAAGTGAACCAATGAAAAACTTAAGAATTTAGAGAAATAAAGATGAATTTCTGAATATAAGAGGAGCCATGACATGACTCAGTTGCCCGTGACAAGCCTAGGAGCAAGACATGACTTAACTAGTGCCCTCATTTGCTTAAGATGTTGATCAACCAGTGGCCTGTGAGAAGCCCAAAAGCAAGACATGAATTCAACAACATCCTTCTGCCCATGTTTCTCACCAACTGGCATTTAGAAGCATTGTGGTTGTTGTCGAAGGCTTTCATGGCTGGCATCCATAGTTTTTGTGGGTTTTTCTTCTAGAAAGATGTTTCTTCCTGACGTTTCACCAGCATCTGTGGCTGGATGCCAGCCACAGATGCTGGTGAAACGTCAGGAAGAAACTCTTCTAGAACATGGCCACATAGCCCGAAAAACCCACAAAAAAACTATTGTGGTTGTTGTTTGCTACAAATTTGACTTTACTTTATGGTGACCCTATGAATTCCTGGTCATCAGTGGGCCCACTCAGTTCTTCACTCAGGGCCATGGTTTCCTTGATTGAATCAATCCACCTGCCTTCTTTTCTTACTGCTTCCTACTTTAACATGCATTATCATCTTTTCCAATGATTCAGAATCCTGCTGTCTCTGGAGTTGATATGTAGCCTTCCTGACTAGTAGCCATAGATAGCCATGTTGTCTGTGAATTTACCTTATTCCTCTTTTTAAAACTGTTCAAGTTGGTGGCTATCACTACATCCCATGATAGCATGGATAGCATCCCATGATAGAAGCGTTCCCAGAGGCGAGTCCCTCTCTGACCCAGGAAGCCTCCTTTTAACCATCCATTAAGAAACCAAGCCCTTCCTCCAGTCCATCTGCCTTGGTCCAGGCCTCAGAGGTGGAGAAGATCTGCTGGACCTGATCCCATTCCCCACCACCACTCCCTTCTCCTTTTGTGTCGTGTCTTTTCAGATTGTAAGCCTGAGGGCAGGGAACCGTCTGACTAAAAGATTGTATGTACAGTGCTGTGTAAATTTATCAGCGCTTTATAAATAAAGGTTAATAATAATAATAATGGCAAATTCCATAGTGTCAACTATGAGATTTAGCCAAGGGGAATAATAGTTGTAGACAGTCACTCTGGTTGAGCAAAAGGGACCTGTGCTCAGAATCAGGCTTCTGTGTATTCAGATGTGGGGAAGTTGTATGTGTTTCTGCACTGTGATGCTAAATCTTGGCCCTATGGTACTTGCTAAATTGGGTTCTTTGATGTTAATTGAGATATGTGCACCCATCCCAAGGTAGGAATTATTATGAATCATGATGGATCAATAATGTTTAATATGACATGTGACATACCATGTGTATTCATATAAAATGAGATCCAAGCCCCAGTCACTTTGGGGAGAATTTTCAGGTCAAATAGTAGGGGGAGAGGACTGGCCTCAGCAATAAAATACAATAAAATAGACTCAGCATTCCATCAACTTTCATAGGAAAAAAACCTCCATGTTGATCAAGAAGAGTGGAGGCTCATCTGTTAAAGATAACAGCTTCCACTCATCTCCTTCTATTTTTTGTTTGTTTAGTTGGATTTAGCACTATCCCAAATATAGAGCAACCTATTTTTTAACATAAAAACAGAGGCACAGGAATCATTAGGTCTGTATTAACTTTCTAAAATAAGGTCACTGCAGAAGCATCAAAACAGTTGGAAGGGAATGAGTTGATTAGGGGTATACAGCTTATTAGGCCACAGTGTCAACTTGAGTCATCAATGTATGTGCAAGCATCCCTCATGAAGGAGTAATGATGGGAAAACAGCAGTTTCAGGGATGGAATTGCTAGAGATTTAAAATAGTTTTCACCTCTCCCTTGAACCAGTGATTCTGGTAGCCCAGAAGCAGACCTTTCCCTTCTGTAACCCAACTAAATCAACTGTAAATCAACTATAAATCAACTACTTTGCAGGGGAAAGTGCCTGGGATTCTGTTGGTTTGTAAGTCACACAGGAAGCAACAGGTGCTCTGAGTTATATACTGTGTGCCTTGTAGTAGATGGTTTAATTCAGGGGTGTGTAGCTGTGTAGAGGATGGGAGGCATTGCCCCTGCCATGCCTACCCTGATAGGCCACGCTGTCACATTTCAGCACACCAAAGTGACACAATGTCTTTTTAAATTGCCATTTTACACTTTGGTTCCAAGGGGCCACATGTAGTACATTATCTTCTCCTGGTTTAATTCAACCAATTGACCAAAGATAGTATGTCTTGTAACTAACCACCCACAATTTCTGCAAACCTTTTCTTGAAAGCATTTAAACAAAGAGCTCTTTGTGTGTGTGTGTGTGTGTATGCATGTATGTGTCCCAAATAACATGTTTCACTTTTATTCTGCACAGCACAGTGTGTCAGATCCAGGACCTGCTTACTTACATCTGCTTATGGAAGTTTCCTCCATTCAACTTTTGGGGACACTTTCCTGATTGCATCACATTTCACCCTATGTTGGCAAGATGGAGGATTTGCCTTGGGAAGGAAGGAATGGGGAGGTCCACGTCTGTCAGCCCAGTTGCATACACTTAAATCTGGATCCAGACCATTATGTAGTTATGTTGGGAATTGATACAAAATTCTCCTTTGGTGTCTGTTTCTAGAGAATGACATCAAACTAGAAGCTTGTTGTGGCTTTACACTAGCACAAATGCTGATATGCAAGACTTTCTTGGAGACTGCAAAAAGTCGGTATACTATTCAGAATTGTGTGAGGTTTGTGGTTTTATCATAAACTATTGCACAAGGCTAGGAGTACTGCTTAGTAGGTACTTGAATACTTGAATACTGATTCTTAGTGGGGTTGGGACTTGGATTGACTGCTGTGCAACAGGAGCCTGCATATTTGCACTGCCCACCACATGGCTGGTTACATAACTGTGTAATTTAGTACTGCACCATTGTGCTCTATTGGCATTATATTGAATTGTACAAATGATAAACAGGATCTCTGCCTCAAGCAGAGTTGTGTAACACTATGGCTATACTTGTGTATTTATGTGTTATGCAACCAAAAAATAGGATCCTGACCAAAACCTTCACATCACTCCCAGGCGCACTTGTAGTATATACTTGCACACATTTTGGGTGGGGAACTGCTAAGCCTGTGTTTTAGAAATTGGTGCACAGGAACAGTGACCACAAGGGACATGCAAATCATATTCTGCAAGATAACATACCAAGTGGAGTGCAGATTTTTCCTCATTTTAATCCTACATCTCTCTGTTTATAGTTTAAAACCATTGTCTCTTATCCTATTACTGGTTGTTAGTGCAAAGCATCACCCTTCTGCTTTTTAATGGAAAATGTTGTCTAATTGTCTTAAAAGGATTGCTTTCAAGACTCTTTTCTCCCCCTTGCCTGTAAACAAGATTTAAAATTTCATGTTTCTCTAAAGAGTGAATTGCAGAGGCAAGCACCAAAAGTGGGCTATTTTAACAACTTAAATGGAACTATAGCTTTTTGAGATGCAGTAACAGAAGATATGACCTTTAAAAGTACATGTTGCAGGAGAAGACGAAGAACTATGCCCAAAGGATTTCTCTCATACAGAGGGGGAAGCAAAGGCAGTTTCATGCTCATCTTAACATTAAAAGTTTGCTTTTATTACACTGTAAGAAGCAATAAAGGTTTACAACCAGATCCTCAAAATGCTTTGCTTGTACAAGTCCTGTGTTAATTTAAATTCAGGTGGTTATGAGTGTAAAGAAGAAGCTATTTAACCATGTCTAATGTGGATTTCTGTTTTAGTGCTTGATTCTTGTGAAAAGCACACAATCTTAATCCTATTCTCAAAGGCCATTTAAAATGAGAAGCTGAAATAGTTTGTGGGTCTGCATTTTTTGTACTTTGTACTTAATGCTAATTCTGACTACTCTTTATTTTTGACTTTCGGATATGTGGATATGTGATGGGATCCCACCTGGACCTGTCGCAGCATTAGCAAGAACCACAATCTCCTTCGATTTCAAATTATCCTCCCCTCTTGTTTTTAGTCATTCAAATAAGTTCTGCTTTCCTAAGTTACATAATAGACTTCTTGCAAGGTAGTCAGGATTTTTCATGATCACTGATGGTTTTTGGAGATGGGACTCTTCTCTAGCTCTGTAACACTTGATATAACACAAAGCAGACTGCAGATGAAGTTTATTAGCTTCAGGAATATTGGATTCATCTTAAAACAGGGCAGGGACATCCCTCCCCCTCATCTGTGGCGTGTGGAACACACAAATTGAATCCACAAAAATTCCCAGGGATTTGATCTTAGCCAAAGATCAAAGCCAACACTTGATCTTAGCCAAAAGGCTAAGAAGCGATAAACAAGAAACCAAAAGACGACCTTACAGATTTTTTTTTAAAAAGTTACACTGGAAAGGAAAGGGATTGACTCTACATGATCCAGTTATAGCCATTTGATTGTATTCATCATATGGAATCCTGGGGTGTGTAGTTTGCTGAGGTGTTTAGGGTCTCTTCTGTCTTTGTACTTCACCAAACTACAAATTCAAGGATTCCTAAGGATGAAGCCATGACAATTAAAACAGCTTGAAACTGCTACAACTATGTTTTGTAGGCAGATAATGCAACAGTTGTTACCCACAAGATTATTTTATGTTCATGTTGGATCCTCCAAGAAACATAATGGGGCACGGTATTTGTTGGGGTGTTTATCCGTGGCTTCCACTTATGCTTAACCTATAGACATGTGTAAGAAAACAGATATAACAAAAATGTCATAAGCCTCAGGTGACCTCATTTCAAGGAAATGGAACCCTCGATAAAACACTGTCAAATCTTTGTAAATCAAAGTGCATCTAATATATCTCATTCCCAATATGCAAAGGGATCTTGTGACACCTTTGAGACTAACTGTGTGAAAGAATTTGTAGCGTAGACTTGCTCTACTTTTTCAGATGCATGAAGTGAACTGGTGCCCAGGAAGGACCTTTATAATCTGACTGTATGAATAGCCATATGAATGTAAAACTTGTGGGTATCATGATGAGGTGACAAGTTCAGTTTTAATTATAGTTGATGAGGGACAAAAGGAAGTGGAATGATGTTGTCTAAGGCCAGGGTGGGTGGATGACCATAGGAATGGTAGAGGGAGTTTTCGAATATGGTGTGTGCAGGCTGGAAATCAGAAAGGAGATATGATAAACTTATTCCCAAGTCTCTCTTATAATAAATGTGTTCTTTTTTTGGTGGCCCAAAAAGATATAACCACCCTTAGTAAGGTAAGCAATTTAAAATGACTGAGCCCATTTAAACGCACTTTTCAAAGACCTAACTATCTAAAAATGCAAATGCCAAAATACCTGAGGGAGGCATTTAATTGAGCTAGATTTGATTAGCTTGATACCATGGTAAGATAGGGTAGATTTAATGGTATTCCTTGCGATGAGCCAACTTGTATTTGTGGAGACCGAGAAATTGAAGATTTAGCTCCTATTCTATTCAAGTACAATTTGTACCAACAGGAAAGAGACCATTATCTTGGTCCCTATATCAAACGATCAATGTTCTGGGATACCCATGTTAGAACTTCATATGTCATGAGTGGTCAAGATTCAAAAATATTTATTACCACAGCTCAGTTTCTATGTAAAGCAATACAGTTGAGAGCTAGATATTTGGGGACAATTGGGGTCAACTGTAGAGGTGATGAGGAATTTTTATTTTAGAATTATTATATTTTAGCTTTTTCTAATTTCTATAGAACTTCTATAGAATTTTATAGCTTGTTTTATCTGCTTTTGTATTATTTTGATATGTCCTACGGGCTAATCAATAAACATTGATTATTTTTAATTTTTTGGTATGTTCTTTTTTTGGTGAAGAAATACTTGTGTGGAGAATTAAGCTTCTGTTTACATAGAAGGATCTTTCCCTAAGGACAACAAATGCTTTTAAGTGGTCTTAGATTTTGCTTCTTTTAAAACAATAGGCTAATTTGGCTTTAGTGATATATGACTGTTAACATCATGATTCAAAAGTGATCTTGAACAGTTCTAAAAAAAAAAAGACCTTATCTAGTTTTACAAAATGTTTACATGGTTTACATGAGGAGGGAGCCCATACTTACCGGCACTTGTGAGAGCGGAGGACATTGGCCCTACATCACATTCATCTTCCTGTCACTTCGCTCCATTGTTTCCTATGCTCTGGAGGAGAACCATTTGAAATTAGGAACTGGCTTCTTGTATGTAGGCTCTCAACACACTCAGCCCTCAGCACAACTGAGGTTCTAAATCCTGGAGAAAGTCAGCCTCAAAAGAACAGAGATCCTCTTGCAGAAGTTCTTATAATGCACAAAGGATGAGACTGCTTAGTGCTGTCTGTTCAAAGGCAGGAGCAGAGTCAACTACTATGGTACTATACTCTTCCTCATGCACTTCTAGGGCAGGGGTGAATGATTGAAGGGCACTATGATATTCACAGGTTAAAAGTTGTTGGTTGCATCTTGCATCCTGCTTCTTATACCCTCCAGCAAATCCAATGGGTGATGCTCCAAGGGCATTGAAACAGGCCTAGTTGGCACTTGTGGACATTGGCACTTGAGAAATCTTCAGCTATAATGTTCAAATTTGGATCCTGACTTTTGGAGATAGATCTGTTGGTCTGCTGTTAGCAGACCAAGATCAATTTAGTAAAAGTCTATACCAACAAAGCAGATAATCATAGTCTCTCTGAGCAACAATGAGGCATCCTAGTGCAGCCTTCAAGTACTATAGCAAACCATTCCACACCTCCATCATAATAGTTAGTTCCCCCTAAGAGGTATTTACTAGGAAAAGAAATTAAACCAACTGAAGTTTTATGCTCTTTCCCCTAGAAAGAAAACAACAAACTTATAATATATCAAGACTACTTTTAATGAACACCTTGCTAAGTAGGGAATAGTCATCAAATGCAAGCCTGACTTTAATGCTGCTTCATTGAGACAATGGGATTTGCAACATTAACTTTTTATCTTGTTTTCTGTAATGATTTAACTTCCCTAATGGAGACACAAGCATACATAAGCAGATTTGGGCAACTGTTGTTCTATAATTATACTATGAGCGCTAATTATTGTGAAGCCAATATGACTGAGCATTAATACATTTGGTAGTGGTTAGAGTTGTATTAGAGGATGTTTCCTTTTCTTTCCTTGAGATTTTGAGCCCAGAATAATTTGTTTGAGACTTCTTTTAATTATAAATAAGAGAGACAAAATTTTCCCCTTAGGTATCACTAGAGCAAATGTGGTTATTCATTCTATATTTAAAGATTCTTTCTGCACTTTATAGATCATTAGTGCACATTTAGAATCCCATTCCCATATATGTGCTCTATCCCTCTGTGCAGTTCTGGTGATGCAAAGCAGTTATAAACTTAGATTAATTGTCCACTTCAAGGGCTACTGCTTTTTTGAGAAGCCAGGGAAGGGTAAAGTAACTAGTAGTATGCTCAGAGAGGGATGCAGTGGCTCAGTGGTTAAGATGATGGCTCTGGAAGGTTGGCAGTTTGAGGCTCAAGTGATGAAGTGAGTTCCCATCACTAGTCCCAGCTTCAGCCAACTGAGCAGTTGAAAGAATGTAAAAGGGCAAGTAACTAAATAGGTACCGCTTCAGTGGAAAGGTAAAAGTATTCTGTGCATTCATGCTGGCCACATGATCACAGAGTTGTCTTTGACAATGCTGGCTCTTTGGCTTAGTAACAGAGATGAGCACCACCCCCTGTAGTTGGGCATGACTAGACAATCTTGTCAAGGGAAAACCTTTACCTTTATATCTATGCTTAGATTATTTTTGATAGGTTTTTCATAGGAAATTATTTTTCAGGTGGTTGGAACAGATGACAGTGAGTAAACATGAAACATTCAGTGTGAGGTCAATGTGGCATTGTTTACACCCTGAAATTATTTTGTGATAATTTCAGATTACTAAAAACTGTCTATATGACAATTTGTAGATAAATTGAAATTAGCTATACAACATCCCTGCAAAATCTATAACTGGTTGGAATTATTTCTCAGGGAAAACAAGTTGCTGTTTCAAATGAAAAAAAATGTTGCTGATTAGAAGCAAGCTACCTGTAAATCAAATGAAATCAATTAATACATTAAGATCAAGGAAAATTGCCTGTGAGGGCATCACCACAATAATACGCAGAGTCGCATGTGGAGGAAAGGCCACAACTTTATTAACGCAATCAACTGCAAAAAGGTAGGGTTGGCCAAAAGCATGAGTTCTGGATCATCCTACAACCCGCCGTTGTAGGATAAATGGCATGTCATAAAAGCAAGGCATCGGGATGAGCTAGTGGCTAAAATAACGCCCTCTCATATCCATGCAACCCGCTGATTGCATTAAACTAAAGCCCCTAGTCACCGGGAAGCGATGTCATGTTATGGTCCCCGCAATGACCACAATGTATGCCCTCATGGCTCCCGTGTCCCATAGGGACTCCCGATACGGTGCTATGCAACCGTATAGACCATGCCTACCAGATCCAGAACATCTGCTGATGACCCAAAAGTTGTGACAGCAAGCCACGCAGCCTAGGGAGGGTGGGTGGGAGAGCCGAGCAGAAATGGCACCAGAACGGATGCCGCATGGCCTTTTTATAGGCCTCTTCCAAAGGTGGGGGCTGAGTGGGGAGTCGCCCCACCCCCAGGAGCAGCCAGCCAATCAGCTGTCCTGGAGGACCGGGGCAACCATTGAGAGGGACTGTCTGCCTCGCAGAGTGTTGATCAGGAGGTGGAAGTCCCTCCCTTTCCCCCCTCGGCCACCATATCAGGGGCCAGCGCGCCCCCGCAAGACATGCAGGGGCACGCCAGGCCTCTGTGGTGCTGATCCCTGGTGGCAATGCTGCCTGCCCGGGGAGTCAGGCGGCAGCCTTTGCCTGTGAGGGCGTCACCACAATAATATGCAGAGCTGCATGTAGAGGAAAGGCCACAACTTTATTAACGCAAGCAACCTCAAAAAGGTAGGGTTGGCCAAAAGCATGAGTTCTGGATCATCCTACAACCCGCTGTTGTAGGATAAATGGCATGTCATAAAAGCAAGGCATTGGGATCATAGAATCATAGAATCATAGAATCGTAGAGTTGGAAGAGACCACTAGGGCCATCCAGTCCAACCCCCTGCCATGCAGGAAATCCAAATCAAAGCATCCCTGACAGATGGCCATCCAGCCTCTGTTTAAAGACCTCCAAGGAAGGAGACTCTATCACCCTCCGAGGGAGTGCATTCCACTGTCGAACAGCCCTCACTGTCAGGAAGTTCCTCCTAATGTTGAGGTGGAATCTCTTTTCCTGTAGCTTGCATCCATTGTTCCGGGTCCTGTTCTCTGGAGCAGCAGAAAACAAGCTTGCTCCCTCTTCAATATGACATCCTTTCAAATATTTAAACAGGGCTATCATATCACCTCTTAACCTTCTTTTCTCCAGGCTAAACATCCCCAGCTCCCTAAGGCGTTCCTCATAGGGCATGGTTTCCAGACCCTTCACCATTTTTGTCGCCCTCCTTTGGACACGCTCCAGTTTCTCAATGTCCTTTCTGAATTGTGGTGCCCAGAACTGGACACAATATTCTAGGTGGGGCCTGACCAGAGCAGAATACAGTGGCACTATTACTTCTCTTGATCTAGACACTATACTTCTATTGATGCAGCCTAAAATAGCATTGGCCTTTTTAGCTGCCGCATCACACTGTTCACTCATGTTCAACTTGTAGTCTACTTGGACTCCTAGATCCCTTTCACATGTAGTTTCATTCAGCCAGGTGTCACCCATCCTATATCTGTGCATTTTATTTTTCCGCCCTAAATGCAATACCTTACATTTCTCCGTGTTGAATTTCATTTTGTTAGCTTTGGCCTAGCTTTCTAGTCTATTCAGGTCATTTTGAATCTTGATCCTGTCCTCTGGGGTATTAGCTATTCCTCCTAATTTGGTGTCATCTGCAAATTTGATAAGTATGCTCCCAATTCTGTCATCCAGGTCATTGATAAAGATGTTGAATAGCACTGGGCCCAGGACAGAGCCCTGTGGGACCCCACTGGTCACTTCTCTCCAGGATGAAAAGGAGCCATTGTTGAGCACCCTCTGAGTTCGGCCGGTCAACCAATTACAGATCCATGTAACAGTTCCTTTGTCTAGCCCACATTTTACAAGCTTGTTTGCAAGTATGTCATGGGAAACCTTGTCAAAGGCCTTAGTGATGAGCTAGGGGCTAAAATAAGTTAGTCCACCTGTCCTGAATGGGGTCACGCTCCCCGTGAAGGACACAGTTCGCAGTCTGGGGGTGCTTCTGGACTCGTCGCTTCACCTGACTCCTCAGTGGATGCGACAGTTAGAGGTGCCTGTTATCAGCTTCAGCTGATACGCCAGCTGCGACCCTACCTGGGCCAGGGGGACCTTGAAACAGTGGTACATGCACTGGTAACCTCTCGACTTGATTTCTGTAATGCGCTCTACATGGGGCAACCCTTGTACCATACTCGGAAGCTACAACTGGTTCAGAATATGCAACAAGGCTGGTCACTGGTAGCTCTAGGGCCAGCCATATAACACCTATACTGAAAGATCTGCATTGGCTGCCTATCCGCTTCCAGGTGCAATACAACGTGTTGATTGTTACCTATAAAGCCCTAAATGGCTTGGGCCCATAGTACTTGGAGGACCGCCTCTCCCCATATAATCCGCCCCGCACTCTCAGGTCAGGAGGGAGACAACTTCTGAGAGTTCCTAAGGTTAGATATACAGTGTCCGCACATAGGGACTTTTCTGTTTCGCCCCCCCCCCCCCCCCCCGGACTTGGAACTCTCTTCCTGACGAGCTCCGCTCAGCCCCCTCCCTTGAGTTTTTTTAAAAAAACCTTAAGACTTACCTCTTCTGCCAAGCTTTCCCCCACATGTCCTAATTGTTATCTTCTCCTGTGTATTGTGAATGTTTTGACTGGACTGTTTACTGTTTTTTACTGTTTTTAATTATTATAATTGAATGATGGATTTTAATGTATTGTACTGTTTTAATATGGGGGGGACTGTTGTTGTTATAATCTGTATTTTACTATGTTGTAAACCGCCGTGATCGATGGAACAGTGGTATATAAATATAGCCTCATTCATTCATTCATAACGCCCTCTCGTATCCATGCAACCTGCAGATTGCATTAAACTAAATCCCCTAGTCACCAGGAAGTGATGTCATGTTATGGCCCCACAATGACCACAACGTATGCCTTCATCGCTCCCGTGTCCCATAGGGACTCCCGATACGCTGCTATGCAACCTTATAGACCATGCCTACCAGATCCAGAACCTCTGCTCCTGCCACAAAGGCCGTTCCGCAGGAACACCACCACCAACCCTACCCAACAAGCACCATCAGGGTTCAGAGAGGCTGTCAGGCCGGCCTGATGCATGCCAAAACTAAGGCGGGATACAAACCGCCATTTAGTACGTATAGGATACGTACTAGGGTTAGGAAGGGGCGGTGCTTCCACACCCCCCTAACCCTAGTACGTATCCTATACGTACAAGATGGCGGCGCACCTTCTACATGGGCGCCGCCATCTTTACGTACTGGACGCATAGCGTCCAGACGTGTCGCGGCGCCTATGACGTCGCGAGTCCGCGCCAGGCGCCTCGCGACGTCATAGAGGCGCCGCAAGAAGAAGCTCCGAAATGGAGCTTCTTTTTTGCTCCGCGCGGGAGCCGCGCGGTTTGGCTGCTGCGGCTCCCGCACGGAGCAAATGGCGGCGATGGGGAAGCGCCGCAAAGCGGCGGTTTGTACCCCGCCTAAGTCCATAAAGTCTGAAACTGCCAGCATATCAACAAATTCAGCCTGCCAAAAGCACATCTGGAGAAACGCATAATGTCCACTGAAAATAAGTCAGGTTCCACCCCAACGCCACCATAGAAGGAACCAGAATCGCAGTCAACCAGCAAGGCAGCGGATCAGCAAATAACTGCACTGTTGGTGCTTGGCTTGGACCTGTAGGACAATGGACTGAACAACATGCATAATAAGAAAAAACAGTAAAAGGATCAATGATCAACCATGAACCTGTGACAGACAGGGAAAAAAGGGGAGGGGTACCAACACTAACTAGGAGAACAAGCCATAGATTGGATATGGCTATTTATGAGCAGGGCCATCTCCCTTGCTGAGAAGAGATGCAGAGCGAGGGATCCTAGAGGCCTGAGATGAGGAAGGGGCTAGAGGGCAAGACAGTCTAGCATGAGGGCCTCCGCAAGAGGCACAGAGGTGATCAAATCTGCACTGCAGACGAGAACACTTGCCCACATTGAAATCTTGGCAAACAAGGCCCAAACTAACAGAAGGAGCAGAGCCAGAGGAAGAAGCAGGCAGCACAGCCTGTGTTCCAACTTCCAACAGCCAAATTTCAGAGTGTAGGCGATCCCATCGCTCTCTGGAATTCTGTGAAGCATGCTGGCGAAACACCGTGCCGTAGGCAATCGCTGCCGAATCACTGGCAAACTCTCTGGCCTTAAGGATGTGTAGGAAATGACTGTCAAGCTGCCAAGCCCGTTCAGAGAAGGCCATGGCAACAACGGCCCTAAAAATGGTGAATCCTACTAGCCAATTATCAAAATTGCGGTCAACCGGAGGGGAAAGGGGGACCTTCTTTTTCCCTTTTGTAGATATGACCGCCAAAGCTGCTTGACCTGTCGGAGGCACCAAATCAAACACATCAACAAAACAGCCCCTAAGAATCAGCTTCCTGGTCTTGCGTGGCAGATGAGAGCCTGGAGGGCGCTCTCCAGGTGCGCAAACTACAAACCCTTGTGCTTCCTGGTTGACCCAAATCCCCTGAAGACCGGTCGCCAGGTACGACGCTTGATGGCCCAACGCGGCAGGCCTGGGGCCAAGGCATGCTCAACCCAAAAGCAATCTCTGCCAGAAGGTAAAGGAGGGTTGACAGCATTGAAGGCATCTTGTGCAGCTTGCGATGAACACGCCTGTCAATGTCTTTTCTTGGTTCTGCGACCTTTTTTGCACCATCTACGTCTGTTGTCGCCATCCACATTGCTAATCTCCTCACTATCTGAACTGGAAGATGACGATGATGTCGAGCTGGAGGATGACAAGATTCTGGAAGGCCTAGCTGGCACCAGAGTCCTGTCATGAATAGCTGCTGGCACTTGGCTAGAAGACGTAGCTCCTTGAGAACTGGCAACTGCCGGAAAAGAAGAAGATTCTGGAACACTTGATTGGCATGGTGAGGTGGCTTTAGCAATTAGCTCAGCAATGGAACGCGACAGCTCCGACATCGCCGATTGGGACAAAGAAAGAGCAGCTGGAGCAGGTCCCACGTTTGAAGGTCCAGATGTAGAAACAGTTCTGGAACCTAAACTTGGTGTAAATCTCGAGGAGGAAGTGGAAAAATTTACGGCTGGCATAGGCAAAACATTTTCGACTTGATCAGGTGGAATTTGTGTTGACAAGGCAGGACGTGCCTTGTGGCGCCCTCTTTGTTGGGCATGATGAAAACACGCAGTAAGCTAATAGCTTACTGGAAAATAAAACAGGTGGCTGAAAAAGTTAAAAAAAAAAAATCTAAAATGCCACATCAAAAAAGGCCCCAACAATATGGCCTTGAAAGGGAGGCAACAAAGTAAGGAAAGCAGACTCCACTTGAAGCCCAAAAACTGGCCAAAACAAAAAACAACAACAGGGATAAAGTTCATAAACACACGCACCAACACAAATAAATGTCCAAGAGCAGAAAAAAGCAGCAAAAAAGGAGAATTCCTGATCTAAGGTTGAGAGAGTGTGACCTGGCTCACAAGCTGGACCCCGAAAAAGAGCCAAGAGTAACAGCCCTGCCTGACAGAGGGATAAATTAATGGCTGCAGATCAAGAAAGAGCAGCCTAATTAGGCCTAAAGGCCTAAACAAAATGGCAGGCACCACAAAATTGGCGGGAAAAAACTGTGTGGGCGGAAGCAGGGAGAAAACTTACCGCACGCAAAGGCACGCCACAGCGCCCTGCAAATGCGCCGCCGGGTGCTGCCGGAAAGGGGGGACCCCGCAAGGGAGGGGAGAAAGCCCCTGTGCTCACCTCCCCAGGAGAACTCAGCCCTGCACGCTAGCAGAGCCGAACAGAAATGGTGCCAGAATGGATGCCGCATGGCCTTTTTATAGGCATCTTCCAAAGGTGGAGGCCGAGCGGGGAGTCGCCCCGCCCCCAGGAGCAGCCAGCCAATCAGCTGCCCTGGAGGACTGGGGCAACCATCGAGAGGGACTGTCCGCCTCGCAGAGTGTTGATCAGGAGGCGGAAGTCCCTCCCTTTCCCCCCTCAGCCACCCAATCAGGGGCCGGCATGCCCCTGCAAGGCATGTGGGGGAGCACCAGGCCTCCGTGGCGCTGAGCCCCGGCGGCAATGCTGCCTGCCAGGGGAGTCGGTCAGCAGCCTTTTCAGGCTCCCCGTAATTAGGAAACACTATTTTTAAGAAACCTGGAAAATGTAATGTTGGGAACTGCAACTCCAGAATTTCCAAATTAGCATGAATTCAGGGAGTTATATTAAATTTTCCCCCCAAGTGTGTTCCCAAAGTGCTTTTTTTTGTTCAAAATATCCAGTAGAGAATTGCAAATAAGTTCTGGATTCAAATACAGAAGAAAATTAGATATCTTGGAATAAACTTAACAAAGGAAATTCAGAACTTTATGATAACAATTATTTACCACTTTGGAAAAAATTAATAAAGAAATGGATAGATGGTCCAGTCTAAAACTGTCATTCATGGGTAGAATAGTCTCAATAAAAATTAATGTCCTACTAAAATTTATGTTTTTATTTCAAAACTTAGCTATTATTATTAATAATTTACCTTTTCAACAATAGGGGAAGGACATCTCAAAGTTTATTTGGGCTGGAAAAAAGCCAACACTGTGTTGGAAAACAACTAAAGATGTTAGAGAAAGAGGTGGATTGGGCACACCACATTTAAAGATTTATTATTATTCATGCTGTATTGAGTGGCTGAAGGACTGGATATATTTGACTGATCAGAAACTATTTATCTTGGAGGGATTTAACTTGAGATCTGGGTGACATGGATATTTGTGGTAGGATAAATTACAGTTTAATAAAGAGTTTAATGATCATATAGTTTAGCAACCTTTACTGAGAGTTTGGAACAAATGTAAAAGCAAAATTTATAAAAACTGTCAGAATGGGTATCCCCACATGAGGCACTCATGAGGAAAAACACGGTGGGAAGAAAAGGTTGGTTAGAATATCAAGATTGCCAAACTTGGGAGGAGAGAAAGCCGATAATAAAAACCAAAGAAGAACTGGAAAAAGATGGTGTAAAATGTCAATTTTTTTTCCTTAGGCAAATTAGAGAAAGAAGACAGATCTCAAACTAGAAGGTATTATGAATGCTAAAACTGAGCTTGATGAGATGATGTGGACAAATAAAAAAGCCACTATATCCAAGGCATACAAATTGCTATTGAAAAGAGAAACAGAGATGGAAACAGTTAAGGATATATGGTAAAATGGGAGCAAAATATTGGCCACTCAATTCAACTGCATAAATGGGAGAGAGTTTAGGGTCAAGACTTGAGATTCGCTCTTAGCATGGATGTTAAAAAAATAATCTATAAAATGTTACACCAATGGTACTTGACCCCAACTAAATTAGTGAAAATGTACAAAAATAGAAACAGAATATGTTGGAAATGTGGTAGATGTGAAGGTACTTTCTACCATATTGTGTTTTGGATGGAGGTTCATAAGATATTACAAGCAATTTTTGAAATTAAAATTAAGCTAGAACTTTATTTTTTCTCAATATAGTGGAGGGTAAAGAGGAAAGAAAGCATCTAAAATGTACATTATAGTTAATAACATCTGCAAGAATCACTATTGCACTAAATGGAAAGACTCCCCAAAATTGATGAAACATTATGAAAACATCGGATATGTTACAGTTAGACAGATTAACAATGTTGATTAGAAAAAAACAAACAGAAACGGGAAAGAGATTGGGAAGCAGTCTTCAAATACTGTAAGAAGAAATGGTCTCTCTAAATTTACATGCATAAGATAAGAATAAACAGATGATGTGGTATATGGGTAGGAAATAAAAATGTAACCAAAATCTATATATTATTGATTAATGAATAAGTAGAGAGAAAGTGCAGAATTCAATCAGAAAAGAAAAAAAAGAGATATTTTACTATTTAAGGAGTGAATTAATTTAGAATTTTATGAACTAATATAGATGAAATAATGGAGATGTGGATGATAATTTAGGTGATTATCATTTGCATGTATTTGTAACATGGGGAGGGGGATAAAGGTAACAAATGTAAAATGGATCTAACTGGATTTGATTACAAAGGTATTGTGATACTATGTTTATTATGGTGACTTTTATAAAAAAAATAACAAAAAGAAATTCAGTACTGTAGTGTACATTACTGGATAGGCCTAATGTTTTATTGAAAATCCCAACTGATGAAGCTGGTTTTTGAACTTACTGTCCTGGAACAAAATGCTAGAAACTATTATGCATAACCCTAACACTACCTCGGTCAGTCTCCATCCTAAGGTTAAGTGTGTTTAGGGGATCTGCTTGTCCCGTACATATACATGTTTTGTGTTTAGTTTTAAAGGACAATGTTCTTGTCCTCGTGCCTGTCACAAAGGACTGGGCAGGGAGCTGCACATTAGAATGTCTGGAGGTCTGGATTCACCCTTCCTTCCACAATTAAGAATTTCTTTGTGTTGGCTTGAGAGTGATGAAAAGCCTCTTTTTAGAAAGCAATTTGATTACTGTATGTGTAGGAAATTCTGAAAGTTCACCCTTAATAGGATGATCTCAGTGGGATCAACTGCTTTACTTAGTGGCTAGCAAAACTGATGTGATTTTCCCCTGCCCACTCCTCCTCTATCTTTAAGTCTTCCTTTCATCTCTCTTTTTTCTGCTTCTCATTCCCAGCAAGGCCTTAGGAGGAGTGAAATATCTGGAAGGACTTTAAATAACCAGGATGATCTCAAAATCTCAGGCTTGGGAGACAGAGGGAAATTCTGAGCTTTAGATCTAATACCTAGGTTTTAAATCACAAAAGCACGTCAATACCATTAAACAGGCTACCTTGTTTTATTTATAACAGGGCTGGAGAGTTTGAAGTCCTCCAGATATTGTCTTGTTCTCATCATCCCTTGCCAGCCTAGCTAATAGAGATGACTGGTGGGAGTAGTAGTTCATTGACATCTGGAGGGCCAGAGGTTCTTTCCCTCTGATTTATGGTGCAAACATAGTGAGTGCACAGCAGAATACCTGCAATATCTACATTAAACCATTCAAACATATGGCAGTCTCCACTGTGGGGTGGCAGCTGCCTAAGAATCACAAAATTGCTGATAGGTGAACTGCTTTTGATGCCTGTACACAGTCTTATACATGCCTAAAAAGAGGAGACATCTCTCCTAAACACCCTCCCTTACACCAATGTTTCCCTAAGATCATTCCAAAACTCATTCCTTGCTGTTGGATCTGGCAGGATTGTCCTCAGTTCTGCCCAACAATATCCTAGTGTCACATTTACTGGGCAGATGATGGACTCCTCGGGATGAGCCTAGCATGGCTGAAGAATAATCATTTCCTGGCCTTGGTGACACAGCCAAAACCAATGAGTTGTTTATACAGAAAAACTACAAGCTACTCAATTTCCTTCAGGCAAGAATTCAGCCACTGATGACATGAAGCTGAAAGAATGTTACTGGGACTGCAAGGTAGACATTCCATGTTTCCTAGGCAGTTTCCTCTTGCTCCTCCAGTGAATGCCAAGACTTTGTCGCATCCTGTTCAAACATGACAACTGTAAATGTTTTCAATTTTTATGTATACTTGGAGGCTGTTTGCTTGGTCTCCTAGAGCCAGAGCTGATAAAGATTTCATCATTACCATCCACAAGCCCTTTTGAAAGGAACACACTCCTCTGTGTCTGCAGCCTTGATGGTTATTTAGCGCCTCTGTTGAGAGATTTAGTAGCAGCAGCACTAACCCAGAGGCTGAAGAAGGAAGGATAAGGTGGGGAGTCTCTTGAAGCTGGGCCATGGTCATTAAAGGTGAATGGAAACACAAGGGATATTGTACTGCTGTTCAAAGCATTCAGAATTTCCAGAGCCCATTGTGGCTGTTAAAAGCAAGCTGTCCTTTTATTCCCAAACAACAGCCATAATTCAATTTTATTATGGGTGTTAACAGTGTACTGTCTGCCTCTTCAGTTCCTGAAGCCAGGTCAATATGCATGAACCTGAATATCTGCATACAATATTGTAGCAGTAAGTAAGCACATTTGGGGGAAAAACTGTTTTCCATTTTGTAGTGTGAGGCAGCAGTACATGAAGTCTAGAATTAGGGGCAAAAAATATGGACAAATGTTCTTCAGTGAGAATAGAAGAACACCCTGTTGAGAAAATGGAACTTTTTGTGCAATTTTTTGTGTGTAAATCCTTGTTTTCTGTACAACCTCTTGATTTGTTTGCTATACAAAACCAGTGCTTT
The DNA here is from genome assembly GCF_019175285.1 of Sceloporus undulatus. Classification (NCBI taxonomy): domain Eukaryota; kingdom Metazoa; phylum Chordata; class Lepidosauria; order Squamata; family Phrynosomatidae; genus Sceloporus; species Sceloporus undulatus. The sequence continues at coordinate 59,967,267 of NC_056522.1, forward strand.
TAGGAAAAAAAGATATTATTATATGCAAAAGCTTGTTTTTGGAGTAAAACCCACTCCCCCTTTTTTTGGCAAATGTTTTGCAAGTACTCTTAAAATGCAATTTGTAAATATAAATTTGTAGAAACTCTCACATTTTCATCCAGGAGATAGAAAATTCTAGAAATTCTTTGTTATTGTAAGTGAGAATGAAATAAGTAAAGGTCTACATCCCTTTATTGATCTTGGCAAGAGTCTTGGTTATCTATATTTGTGTTTTAAAACCCTGCTCATATTATTTGTTGGGATTTTAATATTCATAGGGATTCTTCATTTTCTTAGAATTTTTCCCCCTACCACGTGGAGGATTTTAATCTGGAAATAATGGAAAGCCCTCCCACTCATGTAGCTAGAGGGACTTTGTATTTGTTCCTGTTTAAGAACTGCAATATTGAGCTGGATGAGGTTGTAGATGCAGTTATACCAGACCATTTCCTACTGGCCTGTTAAGTTAAAATACAGTTGGCCCTTCTTATACACAGATTTTTTATACACAGATTCAAACATCCATGGTTTGAAAATGTTCAAAAAAAAAAGTATAAATGTCAAATATCAAACCTTGATTTTCCCATTTTTATAAGGGACACCATTTTGCTATGTCATTATATTTAATGGGACTTGAGCATCCACGGACTGTGTTATCCATGGGGGATGTTGGAACCAAACCCCAACATATAACAAGGGTCCACCTTCTCCTCCCTGCCATACAAGTTGACATGCAGACATTGTCAGGATTTATCTAGGATATCTTTGGATTCTCTCTCTCAAGCCCTCAGTTAATTACCTAGTTATGTTTTAAGCCCAGTTACAGAGTGGTGGAGAAATGAATGGATGATTCCCTTTTTGTCTCTTCCACGTTCTGGACAAAGACATTATCTGCAAGGCAAGTGATGAATTTGTTGGACCTTACATTCTTGGCAGAACTTGATTTCCAACAAGTATCAAGATACTTGAATATCCCATTACTACTGCATTTCTCCTTTCTGAGTGTCTCATCATCTGTTCCAGGAAGGCATCATCTAAGTCCTTTGTCTGGTTTGAGGGTCTGTAGTAGCCATCCTTGTTGTTTCCCCCCCCCCTCCCCGACTTAACTTTTACCAAGATGATCTCAACCTGCCTGATCCTCCTGGACCTGGGAATTGTAGTCCAAAAATAAATGTCCCAGGCTCCTGTGAAAGAGAATGCTGAGCTAGATTTGTGAATGAGCTGACTCATTAGACACCACATTGTCTAATCCATCTTGTTATTCATTGTCATTGCAGTGATCAGTTTCTGTTTGGACTCTAGCAGGTGAACTTTTTTGTTTCAGTAGGCTTTTGAACACGGGTTGTTCACAGGGACAGGGCCTTGCATAAAGTGCTGCATTGTTCTTTCCTTTTTAAGGGTTATTTTAAAGCTGGCTTTCATTTTACTGATAGTTTAATTATATGTTAACAATTATTTTAACTTTTGTAAGCCACTTTGAGTCCTGAATTTGGGAAAAGGCAGGCTATGATAAAAGTAATACTAATAATAGTAGTAACAGTATTAGTAATAAGAGTAGTGCTAATAATAGGGGAGATCCAATTGGTCCCTTCAGGTTCAAAATATAAAATACAATACAAATCCCTTCTGGAGGTCTAAAATTATTTTGATTCCCCAGCTCCCTGTTCACTCCCCTTCCTCTCAAAAAATGAAGAACATAATTAAGAGTTATTATAGCTGTGAGTGATTTATGAGTGAGTTGATCTTTGGTGTGATTCATGAGCAATAATTATATTTCATCAGAGTGATTCATGACTAACATCAATGAAGTCCACACAGCTGCTTCATGGCAAGGGGGGGGGGGGGCACAAAAAGATATCAGAGAGAAAAATGGTTAGGCACAGAATTCATGTTCTGTCAAATTCCAAATGTTACAAATGTTTAATCTTGATTTGTGTTTTGTTAATAATTTATGTTAATGCGTTTGGAGAAGGTGCTCTATGATAATGCTAATTTCATCCTGTCAGAAAGAGACTGCGTTTCTATTCCTTTGGTACATTCATGGCTGAAATGAAATTTCTAACTCAAGTGATTCTTTGGCTTTAAGGGGGTGTTAGTGTGTATGCAAGGGAAAATTTCAAAATGTAGAGATCAGATTTCCCTAGTCCAGTTCATTCAGCTAGGTTGGGTTTTGTTATTAATTGTCATCCATACAATCAACTTCAACTTATGGTGATACCAAGAATGAGAGAACTCCAAGTCATCTTGTTATCAACAGCCATGTTCTGGTCCAACACATTCAGGGCTGTGGTTTCCTTGATTGAGTCTATCCACCTGTTGTCATACAGTCTTCCTCTTTTCCTACTGCTTTCTACCTTACCAAATATTATCTAATGAGTCGTGTCTTCTCATGATTTGTCCAAAGTACAAGAGTCTCAATTTAGCCATCTTGGCTTCTGGGGAGATCTTAGCCACGATTTACTCTTAGATGCATTTCCACCAAACAGTGATACCTTTATTGGCCAACTGAAATGCACAATATCGGTTGACCAATAAAGGTATCACTGTTTGGTGGATTTTTGTTTGAATTTGCTAAATATGCAGCCACCCCTGCATATTTTCTGCATTCTTAGACCCATTTGTTTGTCTTTTGGCAGTTCATGCTATCTGTAGAACTTTCCTCCAGCACCACATTTCAAATGAGTTAATTTTATTCCTGTTAGATATCTTCACTGCCCATTTTTCACAATCATACATAAAAATTGGAAACATAATGACATGGACAATCTTGACTTTGGTAGTCAATGATAAAGTTTCACACGTGGGGACCTTGTCTAGTTCCTTGATAGCTGTCTTTTTAAGTCCCAGTAGTCTTCTGATTTCTTGACTGCAGTCTCCATTCTAATGTATGCCTGAGCTGTGATATAAATAATCTTGAACTATTTCAATGTCTTCATCATCTACTTCAAAGTTATATAAATCATCTGTGGCCATTAGTTTTTTTTTTTTTTTAATGTTCAGCTGTAAACCTGTCCTTGCACTTTTTTCCTTGGCTTACTTCAGTAATCATTCCAAGTCTTTGTTATTTTCTGCTAGTAGTATGGTGTCATCTGCATATCTTAAATTGTTGGTGTTTCTTTCTCCAATTTTCACACCTCCTTCCTCAAAGTCTAATCCAGCTTTATGTATGGTATGTTCAGAGTACAAGTTAAATAGAATATAGGCTTACCTAACCCCCTTGCCAAATAGAAAGCATTCTGTTTCTTCATATTCTGTCCTGATAGTGGCCTCTTGACCTGAATACAGATTAGGCATCACAACAATCAAATGATGTGGCAAAATCATTTCTTTAAGAGCAAGCCATAGTTTTTCACGATCTATACAGCCAAAGTTTTGCTATCATCTATAAAGTAAAAGTTGATTTTTCTTCTTAAATCGAGCAAAGGAAGTCCATGTCCAGTACGGATGCAGGGAGGATGACCTTTCTGCCTCCCATTCTGCCAGCCAGCCAGCCTACATGGACTTGTAACATGGCCCTGGTTCTGACTTGTCACAGACTTGTCTACTGTGGAGAGTATTCTCCTTGCACCTTGTTTGGAAGCTGAATCTGCCTGCTTCACCCAAACGAACAGCTGGCTATTAAGTTGGACTGGGGTGGCATTTATGTAAATTTCCAGTAAGTCTGCATAGTTTTGCTGAATACAAATCTGTTATGGATCCATAACTCTAGGATACAAATCTGTACCTGGAATACCTAATACCAGCCATGATTTTTAATAGTGTTGCATGTTAGTCTAAATCATAGAATCATACTGTTGGAAGAGACCACAAGGGCCATCCAGTCCAACCCCCTGCCATGCAAGAACCCTCCTTCAAAGCATACCCAACAAGTGGCTATCCAGTCTCTGTTTAAAGACCTCCAAGGAAGGAGACTCCACTACACTCCGGGGGAGTTTGTTCCACTGTCGAACAGCCCTTACTGTCAGGAAGTTCCTCCTAATGTTGAGGTGGAATCTCTTTTCCTGGAGCTTGCATCCATTGTTCCATGTTCTAATCTCTGGAGCACCAGAAAACAAGTTTGCTCCCTCCTCAACATGACATCCCTTCAAATATTTAAACAGGGCTATCATATCACCTCTTAACTGTCTCTTTTACAGGCTAAACATCCCCAGCTCCCTAAGTCGTTCCTCATAGGGCATGGTTTCCAGACCCTTCACCACACATTGGTTATGGTTAAGCTGTAAAAGCTGAAATGGAATCAAAGGTAGTTGTGAGCTTTGCTGTTACTCATTACAAATATTTGACCCAGAGGGTTCCCTAGCTTACAGTCTCTTCTCAAACAGTTATGTCATGCTGCTAGAACTTTCACAGTCTCATAAGGCATATAATTTTGGGATACACTTTTTACCAAGATTTTTAACTTTTCTGATAAATTATCATCAGTAAGGTAGTTAATGGTGCTGACATCTGCATTGTCATCTTCACGGCTCAGGTTTAACAACTCATTGAAATGAAGGGGTTAGATCAATATTCTCTTTTGTATACTTCTGAACTGTCTGCATACTCATTAAGGCAACTTTACAGTCACGTTTGAATGTTCACCTTTACAAGGTTATCTTTCTGAAGGGAGCTCAAATTTCTCCAGCACAATTCTACAGGAATTATGGGAAGGAAGTGACCCTGTCATTCGCATAGCACAAGGTCTGGTTGAGAATATTAAATGGACTGTCTCATATTTTCTCCAAGTGCATTATAAAATTTGGTCACAGGAGGATTTTTTTTTCTTTTGGCTTAAAGCCCAAAATGGCATAGTTCACAACTGCTTTTTATTCCATAGATACTTGATACATACATAAGTAAAACCTGTGTCCCAACACAGCAAGGACAGTTGTGTGCAGAAGCAGATTTTTTACAAGGATTGCTACTCTGAACAAGTGGCGGCTTAGGAAATATCACATCTATTTAGAGTCAGCATGGAGTACTGGATACTTTGACATTACAGAATTATAGCACTATGACTCCACTTTAACAGTCATTATTCCATCCTATGGAATCCTGGATTTTGTAGTTTGGTGAGGTTCTAGTGTTCTCTGGCAGAGAATTTTAATTTCGCAATCTCTAAACTGAAAATCCCAGAATTCCATAAGATGAAACCAAGTTGAAACATAACATAATTTTGAGGCTGACCTCCAGGAATGGTTAAACGGTTATCAAAAGAGCTGTTGACCAAAAATAAAATAATAGAAATAAATATCCTGAAAATGAAATGCAAAAGGAAATCAGTTACTAACAAAGTTGCTTTGAATTCCACTATGGGAGAAAGGGAGGATATAAATCCTGAATAAACAAACAAACAAACAAACAAATACAATAATAGAGTTTTATGCCACTTTACTTGCCATGGGTACATTTTAAGGGATGCTGGAGTTAGTAGTTTGGTGGCATACTTAGAAGGTACCAAGGTACTCTGAGAAGACAGGGATCGGGGATTAATTCACTTTAATTCTGTGATATCAATAGGCACATTAGATACTTTGGGGACATTTATTCAGGGGACAGGGCTAAGATCTTGCACTAAATCTGATTGATTCAGACTAATTCAGATCAATCCAGAATTGAGCCTTGTCCTTGGAATACTGTAGTTCAACATCTTTAGAAATGATTTGTATGCAAGAATACTTTTATTAGGCTAAACAAAAGACAGAAAACTCTCTGAAAAAGCTTTGAAATGTGTTTTGTAATAAAGATATTGACAAGTTACTTTAGTATTTGTTTTATGGCCCAACACAGCTGCCCTGCATGTTGATGAAACAGTACAGGGATTACCCATGAAATCTGCAAAGAACATCCATTTTGTATGGATTCCCCCCACTTATTAATGTGACATGAGACCATGAACCTATGAATGAACATATGTGGAAGAAATATGGACTGAAAATAGATTGATCCATGCATCCATCCACCTGTATTGCTCATTGTAAGGCAATGGTTTTCAGCCTTTGACCTTTTACATGCTTTGGACTTCAGGTCACAGAAACTCCAGGAAATATGGCCAGTGAGTGCAGATTCTGGAAGATAAAGTCCAAAACATTTGGAAGACTAAAGCTTGAGAACCACTGTTTTATTTTACACAGGATCCTTTGCATGAACTTACAATGAACATATGCTCTGGATATGCTATGTGATATAAAATGTATAGGTGGAGATCATATATCTTGGGATATAAGCTCTTGTGCAGATAAGATTTTGTAATGTGAGGAAGTGGTGCACTGTCGGGGGGCAGGACCTAATCTCAAAACCCATATATATATATATATATATATATAGAGAGAGAGAGAGAGAGAGAGAGAGAGAGAGAGAGAACGGTTTGAAAAAGAAGAGAAGGAATCTGTCTGGTGGCTTCTTCTTTTTGTTTTCTATAAAATACTTTGTCTGTATTTGATTGTTAAAAATCAATAAAAACATGGAAGGAGAGAGTCAATCATACATTTTGCTAGTGTGTGGGAGGAAAGTCATCATGCCAAAAGGGAATGAGTGTTCTAGGCAGCCTTTTTGTTTTGTTTCAGGGAAAAGATGAATCTCCTACACATCTTTCCTTCCTCCAAAACTATGATTTACAACAGAATGATACCCATGTGTACTCTTAAGTAGGTCCCAACAAATTCAATGTGTCTCCTCTCAGATAAGCAGGTCAAGGATTCCACCTGCATTCACACATTTGGTTTAATTTTAGCTACTCTGAACAAACCCATTGTTTTAAATTCTCACTGGCAGGAACCTTGGCTGCATGTTTTCCCCAAAAGAAAAGAAAATACAGTCAGCCTACAACCCTCCTGCACATTGTTGATATGATGTATAGATAATGAACAGCTACAGTGATGAGTCATGGATATATGCAGTCTGTCAAAACAGCCATCTAGTTTTGGCTTGGTAAGTGTTTGAAGAGAATTGCTCTGTATACTCTTCCAGAAGACTGTAAAAATGGATGCAGATATCCCACTAATTTCAAGTGCCCATGTTCAATTGTCTGCTTAGGCAGAATTCTGCAAATTCTGGCAGCTTTTATTTTGTAATGGTTTGGTATGAGGGATTTTTCCCCCTAATCTGCAATTGCATTATTCAAAAAACTTGTTTGTGCATTGTACATTTCCTCTGTAAATCACATGTATAGCATTTACTTATATCTCAGTCAATCAGTATTTATTGATTATTGATTAGCCCGTGAGCTGTCTCAAAGTACCACAAAACTAAGCTGAACTCTCTATAAAACTCTATACAAAAGTTATATATAAAAGTTATATAAAAATGTGAAAATAAAATAATATATAAAAATGGAAATAAAATAGAAATAGAAATAGAAATACAATACACTAGACAATACAAATAGTACAGTGGTTACAACAAAACTTGTAATACACTCTGTAAAATTCTATGTGAAAGGTTAAAAATATGAAGATATAAAAATGGATAAGTAAAAATATTAATACAAAAGTCAATAATACCATAAGCAATTAGAATAAAATAAGGTTATACATCAAAATGCTTCATCACTCCTGCAGTTTACCCCGATTGTCCCCACATATATAGATCTCAGATGTATTGCTTTACTTAAGAACCGAGCTGTGTTGATAGATATTTTTGAATCTTGACCACTCATAAATTATGTTATTCTAACATGGGTATCCCAGAACATAGTTTGTTTAATATATGGGCCAAGATACAGAGCATTTACTTATACTTCATTTCCCTTGATGATACACTAGACTCCGTTCTAAATTCAGTCATGGATAAAAACATAGGTGGTGACTTAAGTGTCTCTAGAGTAATGAAACTTTTCTGGGTTTTAGTCTGAACTTGCAAGGATCTTGGAAAGATGCTGTACCTCCCTCATGTTGGGAACTCTATTAAAGTTTAGAATATAGTTGGGAATAAAACCTGAAGCAGATTCACTAACCTACCAACATCAGAACCTTCCTTTATAGGGATGCCATGTTCATAGAGTAATTCTTTTATGGGCAAGTATAAAGTATTTTAGCAGTGCATTCATGTGTGGCAGGGGGTTGGACAAGATGGTCCTCCAACTCTGATTTAACAAAACCCCAATCTGCCAGTACTAGACATGGTCACAAGGCTCTCCACTTTCCAGTCCTGAAATTAAACCCCAGTGGATACTAAGAGCTGCTTGCTGAAAGGAGGGGGCTGAATTGTAATTGCCTAATTTAAAGCCAGACCAACCTTTTGCATCAAAATGTACATGTTTTATATCAATCACAATGAACCATTTGCAGGGCTTTGCATAGTTTCACTTTAAAGCTAAGTGTGTGCGTACTGTTCTAAGAAAATCTCAGAGTATGACTTTGTAAAGAATTGTAAAACACTGGCAGGCTGGTAGAATTTCCAAAGCCACAAGTAGCTGTTAAGAAATAGATTTCCCCAGCCCATTTCCTTGTCTAATTTCCTGAAATGGTAAAATCTACTAATTATTTTCTATTTCTGAGTTCAGAAACAGGATCATTCATTGATTGTTATTTAATAGTGAAGAGTAAATGGTGCTGCTGCAAAATGTCCAAAGGACAAACTGAAATAATAAATGACTGCACTACCAAGAAAAATTGTGGGAACAACTGTACCTTGAAATAGTAGCTTCAGAACTGTAAAGATGATAGATACGATCTGGCTGACATAACTGATGAGCATCTTGGAACAATGTAGGGTGTCCTGGTCTTATCAGTTTTAGATTTCCAATTGTGCAGAAGATGACTAGACAAGCAATAATATTCTAATAGGATGACTTTACATTGGAGTTCTAAAAATGTTCTTTGGAGGGATGGGTGAACTGAAGTAAATTGAAAATGCAGAGCCAATCCATCCAGATTGCCATTTAGACAACAGCAATCTGGATGGATAGGCCCTGCATTTTGGAGATAGTTAATGTCCAAAATGGATAGTTAATCTCCAAAGCTCAAGGACATTGATCCAGCAAAGGTTTTATATTCAAAAGTAGTCTTCTACATCAGTATACCAATCAAATCAGAAACCCTATGAGTAAATGGATTCCAGAACTAGTTGTATGTCTCATCTTCTGGTTTGGTTGATAGTGTACATGTGTGCAGTCCCAGGCATATGAATTGAACAATATATGAACAGAATTTGCAGACAATGTAAGAAATAGATTTGCGCAATTAAACATAATTGACAGAGTCAGAAGAACTATGGTCAGAAGCCAAGGACATAATCAGTGAAGAATGCAGAAAGACAGTAATAGTGGCCTGAAAGAAAGTGAAGAAACAAAGGATAACAGAGAAAACACTTCAGGCAGCACAGCAATGAAGAGAAGCAAAAGAAAAGGGAGATAGGAACAAATCCAGAACCATGAATGTAACTGTCCAATGACTAGTGCACAAGGATAAAGAAAACCTCTACAGTGCACTCGTGTCATACGTGGGCATGCTTTATGCGGCTTTCAGCATACGCTGAAAGCCGCACAGGGAGGAAGGGGCGGCACATCCTATAGGGACAAATGGGGCATGTGCCTGTGGTGCACGTGTGCCGCTGCGCCGCCGTGCCACTGCGTGCATGAGCCCCATTCATTTCAATGGGATTTGAGCATATGCGTTATTTGTTTTATGCAGGGGAGTCCAGAACGGATCACCCACATAAACAAAGTGCACACTGTATAATAACTAATGCAAAGAAATAGAAGACAACTACAAAAAAGGAAGAACAAGAGACCTTCTCCACAAGATCTGGGAACTCAAAGGAAAGTTTAAATCAGGGGTGAGGCTGCTCTATGATCAGAAGAGGAACATGCTACAAGATCAAGAAGAAATAAAAAGACAATTGAAGTAATGCACAGAAGAGATTTAAAAAATGACACATGGAATGAAGAATTATACGAGATGAACCTCAAATTCTAGAGAGTAAGATAGAAACTGGAATAGAGATATTGGGAGAATAAATCACCAGTAACAGATGATATTTCAGTTGAATTGCTACAGTCCACACAGACAGAATTAACTCTAATGATGACCAAAATATGCCAATAAATAAGGAAAACAAAACAGTGGCCAACAGACTGAAAATGATCAATATACATCCCCATCCACAAAAGAGGACCATAGTATTAATACAGGACCATAGTATTAATTTTCCAACCAAGCAAAATTATGCTTAAAATTCTGCAGATGGATGCGAATCATATATAGAAAAAGAAATCCCAGAGGTCCAAGCAGGGTTCAGAAAAATAAGAGGCACTAGGGACCTCATTGTAAACACACAATGGTTAATGAACTGCATCAAAGAATTCTAGAAGAAAATCAGCATGTGTGTTACTGACTATAGCAAACCCTTTGACTG
>NC_056522.1:59977632-59984214 GCF_019175285.1 Sceloporus undulatus
AATAATAATAATAATAATAATAATAATAATAATAATAATAATAATAATAAATATTTATTTATATCCCGCCTCTTCCTTTTTGTGGATTGAGGTGGGTTCCAAGAAAAAAAGCAAATATCAATTACAAATACAAAGTCTAAACTAACAATCCCCATTTCCAACAAGAAACAACTAATCATTCAATCTAAAAACAGTTCATCTTAAAATTCCAATCTAATTTAAAAATTATAAAGACAGGCAAATAATAGAGTAGCTATAGACAGAGGGGCAGTCTAATTAGTTGTTGGAATCAATCGGGGAAGGTCTGCTGGAAAAGATCCATCATAACTGCCTTTTTAAAGGCTTCGGGGGTATCATTCTGACGGATCTCATCCAGCAGGTCATTCCACAGTTTTGGGGTGGCTGATGAAAAGGTCCTCTGGGAAGTTGCAGCCGGCCTGGTCTTCTTTGGCTGCAGAAGATCCCTCCCAGAGGACCTAAGAGTGCAGGGTGGATTAGATGGGAAGAGACGCTCCCACAGATATGCTGGACCCAAGCCATATAGGGCTTATAGGTAATAACCAACACCTTGTATCGTGCCTGGAAGCTAATTGGCAGCCAGTGAAGAGCTTTTAGGATAGACATTACGTGGTCTGACCTGGATTTCCCAGCAACCAACCTGGCTGCCATATTTTGAATTAATTAAAGCTTCCGAATTCGGCACAAGTGTAGCCCCATGTAGAGTGCATTGCAGAAATCAAGACGAGAGATTACCAGGGTGTGTACCACCATTTCTAGATTGCCCGGCTCCAGATAGGGCCGCAGCTGGCGTATCAGCCGAAGCTGATAACAGGCACTCCAGGCCGTCGCATCAATCTGAGATGACAGCTGAAGCGATGAGTCCAGGAGCACCCCCCAAGCTGTGAACATAGTCCTTCAGAGGAAGTGTGATCCCATCCAGGACCGGTTGATATATCTCCAAACTCTGATTCGGGTTCCCTATGGCAAATACTTCCATCTTACTTGAATTCAATTTGAGTTTGTTTTCCCTCATCCAGTCTATTACCTACTTAAAACATTCATCCAGAGGAGAGATGCCATCTTTAGTTACTGAAGCAGTCCGAGATATAGAGAAATAGATTTGGGTGTCATCAATGTACTGATAACACCCTGCCCCATGTCTCCGGAAGATCTCACCCAGCAGCTTCATGCAAATGTTAAACAACATTGGGGACAGAATAGCGCCCTGAGGGACGCTCGACCTGAGCTCCCTCTTGGACGAACAATTGTCCCCAAGCGACACCATCTGGAATCTGCCTGAGAGACAGGACCCGAACCACTGCAAAGCAGTGCCCCCGATTCCCAAGTCTCTCAGGCGTTGCAGAAGGATACCATGGTCAATGGTACTGAAGGCCACTGAGAGGTCCAAGAGTACCAACAGGGTCACACTTCCCCTGTCGATGCCCAGACGGAGATCATTCGCTAAGGTAACCATGGAAGTCTCAACTCTGTATCCTATTCTAAAGCTGGTTTGAAATGGATAGAAAACAAAAAGAAATTGAAAGCTCTTAAAGAAATGGGAGTGACACCACATCTGACAATCCTGATAAGAAATCTGTACTTAGGACAAAAGTATGGTTAGAACAGAATATGGAGAAATAGAATGGTTATCACTTGGCAAATACATTAGGCAAGGATGCATTATATCACCCTACTTGTTTAACTTGTATGCAAAAAACATTATTCAAAGAGCAGGTTTAGTTTCAGAAGAAGGCAGATAGGAGGAAGGAACATCAGCACTCCAAGATATGCAGATGACATCATACTAATAGCGGAAAACATCACAGACTTGGGACAATTAAGGAAGGTCAAAGGAGAAAGCTTACTGCTGAACATAAAGAAAGCAAAAGTAATGACCATGGAGGATCCACATAAATTTAATTTAGACAATGAGGAAACTGAAAAAGCAAGAGTTCCCACATCTTGGATCAAAATTGATCAAAAAGGAGACTGCAGTCAAGAAATCAGAAGAAGACTGGGAATGGGAAGGGCACTCATGAAAAAAACTACATAAGATCCTAAAGTATAAAAATACACAACTGAGCACATAATCTTCCAAGATTATCTTCACCATCACAATGTATGGGTGGGAGAGCTGGACACTGAAGAAATACGACAGAAAGAAAATCAACTCATTTAAGATGTGGTGCTGAAGAAGAGTGCTGAGGATATTGTGGATAGCCAAAAAGACAAATAAATGGGTCCTTGAACAGATTAAACCTGAACTCTCCCTGGAAGCCAAGATGACAAAGGGGTAGTACAGACCACCACGAAACGGTGATCTGCATTCGCCCATTTTAACTCCGGAAGGATGGCGCAGCCCCCAAACTGCATGCCGTCCCTCTGGAGTAAAAAGAACCTGGTGTTTTCAGGTTCTTTTTGCGGCGACGGAGTGAGTGAGTGTGCCACTGGTGCACTTGTGACGTAAGCGATGCATGGCGATGTGCAGATGCTGCGTGTTGCTTATGTCAAAATGGTGGTGCCTATGTGGATGGGATTCCGCCATTACTCCGCTGTTGTGCTGTGCTAGTTAGGGACCATGCAGTTGGTGCATGGTCCCTAAACCTAGTATCAGCACCAGCATGGCGCATTCGGTCTGTCTGTTCTGGGCCTAAATTAAAGCTGATGTACTTTGGCCACATCATGAGAAGGCATGGTTCACTAGAAAAGGTGATAATGCTATGGACGGTGGAATGTAGTAGAAAGAGAGGAAGACTTTATGAAAGATTGATAGATTCAATCAAGGAGGCCACAGGCATGGGTCTGCAGGATCTAAGCAGAGCAGTAGATGATGGGGGACTTGGAGAAATCTCATCCCTAGGGTGGCCATGAGTTGGGGTAGAAGAGTTAAAGGAAATGAGCTCCCACTCAAGGGCAATTAACAACAACAATAATTCAGTCATGCTTATTTTTGTATGCTATGGGTCACCAACACAATGTAGTTATTCTGAGATGGATTTCTATTCACCCCTCACTCAGAGTCAGAACCCTGTTGGTCATCTGATAGCTTCATCTGGATTTTCAGACCATTATGCCCTTGTTGATATGGTTAATTAGGAACAGAAGAAACATTTTTGATACAGCACTGTCCTTTTACTTGAGTTAGCTATGGGATAGAAGCTATGCTAGTTTGTATGTTCAGACATAATGGTAATTGTGTTCAGTAAATGGTTCATGCATACATCTGTATGATTCTGAGCTCCAAGGTTAACCATCTGTTCTATTTATAATGCTCTGCTTGTGATAATAGATACCTTACTGGTATAGTGGCACTGAGATGGCTTGTTTTGCACAACTGTGTAATGAAGCATTGGCCCTATAACCAGGGCAGTTAATGGACATCACTCCTATTGCTGGAAAACCTTCTGGAAGTAATATTCATATACTCTCTATGTTGAATGGACTCTGACCATGACTTCCCTGTACATCAGCCAAGGAACAGAATTTGGCAGCAGCCTAAGTATTCCATATAAAACATATAGGGATGGGTATTCAGGAGCAGCTAATGCACAGTAAGAATGGTTCACTGTTCCATCTTCTTTTCCCTGCTACTGAACTCTCTTTGGCTGAAACTATGAGGCATTGCAAATATCCCAGTACAGTAATCATGTTGCCATGTTATGTGCATCAGCCAACAGCTTATGCTCACATGCAAGACTAATTCCCACCAATATGTCCCAGTCATCCACATATGGTGGATTGATTTTAATCCAGATTTATGATAATGGGAGCACCAGTGTACACTGACATTTACTTGGGGTAAATTAATCCAGGATTAAAACAGACAGACAGACAGACATGATTAACACCGGATTGTGAAGATGAATTCCCTTTCCCACTTCTGAACTGCAAATTCTCAGCTGGCAATCAACTGCTCAGCCTGGATCTCTGTCAAAGCTATGCCATGAAACTTCGGGGCAAATTCTGTCACCAAGAATTACCCATTTAAAGCAACTGCTTCAATGGCATAATGTGAATCATAAACTGAGTTTGAAGAAGCTATTTTCTGAGACTACAACTCTCATAATTCTTCAGCCAGCATGTTTAGCTGCCATCCTTGTGGAAGAATTCTGGGAGTTATAGTCTGCAAAAGTAACTTTCCCAGGCTATGAGCAGACCTGTTAGTCCTATAGCAATAGAGCCTTTCTTACTAAATGTAGCACCAGTGTGTTTTATCAATTACAGAAACATCAATTGTGACCCTTTTCTTTTGTGATCCTCCCCTCCCCCATCATGCAAGTATCCGATTTTCCCTTGAGGCCAAAGGGAAGTTAATAAGGGTTTAACTCAGAAGTGTGATGACTGTCTGGGATGAGCTTCTGGCAGTGAAAGGCAATCTCTGAATAATTTCCAATGCTTACAGTAAAGAGGTGATTATTCTGGCTTCATCCAGAATGTTGAATGTGCAGATGGAGACTGATTGTATATGATGGTTGGTATAAATAGGTTTGGAAACCAGATCCAATTCTGATGCAGACTGCCATTTCGGCATTTATTGTATGAGGATGTTGTCATTTCCTCTCTTGTAATACCAGATTGCCCCCCCTCTCTCTTAGTCTCTTTGTGTGTGATTGGCTGTAACTATTGCTGACAAGGGGTTTAGATGATGGAATTCTTCTCATCAATGTATTGAAATGCAGAGTTATGCTGAAGGAAATCAGGAGTCATTTGGGGATAATGCTTGAACTAATACCTTTGCTGAATTGTAAATCATACACAAATAGCTCTGGGCCAGGGGAGAAAAATAATTAGCAGTGAATTTAAGTATTTGGTAAACTCTATTTCATTTTTTATTAATTGTACCTTTGTTTAGCAAATGTACACTGCAGTAATTGGCTGTTTATCTTGTTTGTCTTGTCTTATATACATTGTTAGCAGATAGTCTGGTTAAGCAGACTGATTAGGAGAGACTTAATTGCATTTCAACTCTTGTTGGTCCTGCTCCAGGTAATAGAGAGACAAGCTAATGGAGAAATAAGACAGTTGCTTCAAATTGTGGCATGATTTGACTGCAAACCTCTCACATCAAAGTCTGTGATTTTGATGCATGTTACAGCTCTTACATTAGATGCAAGTATATGTTCAGATAATCTCTTTCCCATAATGCAAATAAGGTGCAGCCCATTTTCAGGGTAGGCACGAATGTTACCTGGGAGCAATGAACAAATGATAGAAACAGGGAGGGAAGCCAAAGTATGCTGTGACACCTAAAAAAACCAATACATTCATTATGCCCTGAGCATTGTGGACTGTATCCCATTCCATCAGAGGCTACAAATACTATCTAAAATTTCAGTACATATGGTAAGGATGGGATTGGAGACTGTGAAGAAAGCATGAAATTAAAATACAAAAACATCCTTGCTGAGATACAAGAAAACTTGGAGACATGGGAAGGTTCTGTCATCTCCCCCAAACAGTCATGAACAAGTGGAGAAAGACAACTGCGAGAACAACATGTTCATAAACTGAGGTTAGCCATAATGAGGCAAAACTTAAGCTTCTGTTCAGATAGAGTTGCCATATTCCAGTTCCTCATATCTGGGTGTCTAATTTGCATATAATGAAAATTATTGTAATTATGCCTATTGTTCATTTGCATTCTGATTATGCAAATTCAAGATATTAATCATTGCACTTTTTCTACCATTTCAACCTCAGTACCAGTACCAAGTTAAGAGCTCTTTACCCCCTAGCTGGTATGAAGAAAGGGAGGATTCCAAGCAGCCCTAGAGAATAATGAGACTCTTAATTCTCTCAAGGCTGTTTGGAAGGGAAGGAGGAGGAGGAGGAGGAGTCTTTGAAGACTGACTGCTCAAGGGACTGGGCTTTGCAGAAATATACTGTATTGTCTATATGTGTTTTGTTCATTTTTAAATACTAATATTTTAAAATTGTTTTTAGTTGTATGGATAGCTTGATAATATTTTAAATTCTTGCATTTCTCTCTTTTTGTATTGATTTTTTTTGTATTTGTGTGTGTGTGCATGTCTGCTTGCATTCATTGACATTTTCTTTATATGTCTTCTTTAATTGTTGTAAAGGCTGCCTTGAGTTCCGCACTGGGAAGAAAGTGGAATAAATATTATGGTTACAATCCTGTATGGGATTTGCAGATTCATAAGTAGTGATTAGAGAAACCCATGTTTTTCTTCTCGTTAACTGAGAGCTTCAGGAGAACTTTTTAAAAAAATATTTGTTCCACAAATCTCTCTTTCAAAGGGTGATTTCTTCTCTCCCTT
Organism: Sceloporus undulatus; assembly: GCF_019175285.1. Lineage (NCBI taxonomy): Eukaryota > Metazoa > Chordata > Lepidosauria > Squamata > Phrynosomatidae > Sceloporus > Sceloporus undulatus. Next base: position 59,983,914 of record NC_056522.1, read on the forward strand.
TCAGCAACTAGTGAAATATTTTTCACAGATTTCTCTGAATGACAGTAAAAGACAAGGCGAATAATTACGCTAATTACTTTGCATTTCAAACTCAATTACCATGTCAAAAGGAAGTTTGGCAGAGGTTTAAAGAACATTCCTATGCTTAAAATACCCTGAAGGCACACACACAAAAGGGAAAAAATAAACAGTCCCAACAAGAAATGCTAGAGTTGAGGGGACCCTCAAGGACTATCCAGCCCAACCCCCTTCTGCTATGAAGTAATACATAGGAATACATGGCATACTAGAGGACATGTAT
>NC_056522.1:59984224-59985925 GCF_019175285.1 Sceloporus undulatus
TATTATTATTATTATTATTATTATTATTATTATTATTATTATTATTATTAACCTTTATTTATAAAGCACTGCAAATTTACACAGTGCAGTACATACAATCTTTTTAATCGGACGGTTCCCTGCCCTCACGCTTACAATCTAACAAGACACAACACAAAAGGAGAAGGGAGTAGTGGTGAGGAAGGGGCCTCTCTAGTAGCATGTCCTAGAGGACATGTAGTCTGACCCCTGTTCAACATCAGGATGTCACTGGAAGATGGGACAAACTGAGGGTTTTCTTGGCATAAAGAGGAGTTTTGCCATGGGATGCCCCTCAAGCTGAGACAGTGTGACCCACCAGGGACGTAGACAGGATTTTGGGAAGGGGGGGGGGTCAAGACTAAGTGCCACCATTTTGAGAGGCTAAGAGCCCCCCCAAGACACAAAAAGAGGGTCGAGCGTTTACCCTCGACACCTCGATGGCACCTCTTTAACTTCCGTTATGGCTTCGTGCTATGGAATCTTGGGATCTGTAGTTTTGAGGACCTGTTGAGTCATCTGTCAGGTTCCGCAACAAACTACAAATCCCAGCATTTCACAACATGGAGCCAAGGGCAGTTAAAGTGGCCAGCTGGATTATTTTTTCAGTGCAGATGCAAACTGAGTCCTTACTCTGAAGGTGTTTACATCAGATAAATTCAGCTCGATCAAGCAAAGTGCAGCTGCTCGAGCAATGAGCGGCAGCCATTCTGTTCATGCTCAGAGGCACTCTGCTCATGCTTTGAGACACTGTATTCCAACTTCTGAGCTGAGCTAAGAACCCAGGCTGCATCCACACATTTCATTCCCACTTCCAAGAGGGATTTTTAATTTTAAGACACACACACACACACACACACACACACACACACACTTTTTAATTCCAAGACCTATCTATCTATCTATCTATCTATCTATCTATCTATCTATCTATCTATCTACCTACCATAATTTTTAATTCCAAGCCATTATACGTTCCTTTTTTTTTTTATAATAAACAAACCCCTTTAAGAGAATCCTATTTTGGGAGAAAGGCAGGGTATAAAATCAATCAATAAAAAATTATAGTGCAATAGTCCATCAGTGCATGGCTTGCATTATAAGATTTTATACATTTATACATTTTAAAACAATTAAAATCACAGTAGGCTCAGAGTGCTATAGAATCATGGAATCATAGAGTTGGAAGAGACCCCAAGAATGGCTATCCAGTCCAACCCCATTCTGCCATGCAGGAACTCCCAGTCAAAGCATTCTCAACAAATTATGTAATGGAGGTGTCCATCTACATTGTAGAAAGATGTACTATAGCCTTATTAGACTGCAGTTCCCAGCAGTCTGTGGTGCTCCTCTTTTTTGTTGTTGCAAAAATCCAGAAATGACTGTTTTTGAAAACATGAGTCCATTCTCAGGAGAAATGTCCAGAGTAGAGTCTCTGAGTCTCCTTTCTCTGGACTTCTGAAACCTAAATTATCAGCTCAGTGTGCAGAAGCACAACATTATTTTAAAAATATTGTGCATTAAATTACCTTCAGTCTATGTCTATGAGATGCATATGAGACATACATGGATCCCATCTCCCAGTATATCCCATTAGACATACTGTATAAAAATATACCAAACTCTGAAAAACTCCAAAATACATCTAGTCCTCAGCATTTTGGGTAAGGGATATTATTATTA
>NC_056522.1:59985935-60003722 GCF_019175285.1 Sceloporus undulatus
TTATTATTATTATTATTATTATTATTATTATTATTATTATTATTATTATTGCATGACCTTAGCATCACCATGAGAGAGATGCAGAGAGAGAGAGAGAGTTGGTCATGTCTTGCCTCTGAGGCTGAGAGAATGTGACCCTCACAAAAGAGAATGTGGGAGAATGAGGATCTGCTGAACTTTTCCCCTGCCATTCACTTCTCCTTTTGTCTCTTGTCCCTTTAGATTGCAAGCCTGAGGGCAGGGAAATATCTAGTAATTTGTAAGCTGCTCTGATAGCCTTTTGGCTGAAGAGCTGGGCATAAATTATTATTATTATTATTATTATTATTATTATTATTATTATTATTATTATTGGCAAGGAGAGTGCAGAATTTCCAGGAATGAGAGAGTGTGACTTACCCAATGTCACCCTGTGGATTTACATGGCTGAGCTGGGATCCTCCCAGTTCACCACAGAAATTCACTGGCTGACCTTGGGCAACTCCAACTCCTAGGTATTCCTTCATGGTAGGTTTTATTCATGGCAGAATTCTTGCCATCACACCCTACTCTGCTCCTAATTGAGGATTCCTGCTTGGCTTATTAGACTGCAGTTCCCAGCAGTCTGTGGTGCTATCAGAGCAGCTTACATATTGTTAGACATTTCCCTGCCCTCTCTCTCTGCACTTCTCCCATGGTGATGCTAAGAGGTCATGCAATCATAATAATAATAATTGGCACATTCTCTCAGCCTCAGAGGCAGGACATGACAAACCTCTCTCTCCAGCTCTCTCAAGGTGATGCTAAGGCAAACCTACATTTATTTTGCATTGTGTGTGTGTGTGTGTGTGTGTGTGTACTTGAATTTCTTGGCATTGGAGAACCCAAATCAATGTCTCCACTGCAAGGTAATCTCCAGATCATAGTGATGTAACTGTATTTCATCAAAGTGATTAGTCATTTTTTTATCATCAAAATACCTGTCTTAATCCAAAAAACTGTGGCCAAGACAAGACCTTTCCTACTAAGTTTTGAGATTTCATGTTCTTCTGTTCTGTGAGAATTTGAATGTCAGAGCATGGCATAAAGGGCAGAAGCCTCACCTTTTGTTATCTTTTGTTTTTCAAAGCAAAGCTGCTGTGATTAAGCAAAGTTGGAGCAAATCACCCTAACAAAGGAAATAGCCTCCAGGATGAATGGTAGCTTTTCTTACACAAAATATGCAAATAGTGGCTATCGAGAGTCAGATGAAGGATTCTTCTCTCCCCCTCATTTCAAAATGACTAACCATCAAGATTCTTACTCATTGATTGAGAACTACTCAGAATTTCTCCTCTGTAACATGTTATAGAAATTGTCGAATTAGGCATTTTTCTCCTAATTTTCGAATTTTGGAGAATATTCTTTACATCCCTATTCATAAGCATCATAGTTACTGTGTAGTGAATCTGGGAAACAGCTGCTATGATTGGCATGGGTCTCCAACCCATCACTTGGGAACTAGCCGGCTGTCATTTCTACCTCCTTTTATAAGCAATCTCAGGTGCGACAGACAGAAGCAGACACCTGTTGCAATTTCCCCTTCTGTCAGAGGTCACTTGCACAAGGGGTAGGTGGGATCAGATCTCCATTGGTCACAGTGGCTAACTGTAGACTGAGGAATTTTCGTGGTCTCTGTGTAGCCCCTAAATGAAGGGTATACAAGTTCATGAGTATATACCAGTCATAAGCATATAACTCTAGGTTATACATTTATAACTGCCCTGCCCTGTCCTGCCCTGCCCTATCCTATCCTATCCTATCCTATCTATCTAGTGAGGTTTCAATTTATTGAAAAATATGTTTGTGTGCATATATGTGTGTGTGTTGAATCATGACTGCAGAACACAAAATAGGATTTTCTCACTTTCCCTCCTTGTGCTGCATTTAGCAACATATAGGGAAAGCTCCCATTTTTACCAATAGGAGTTGTTTTTCCTCTCCTGTCACTATTGCAATGTAGGAGAGTTTTTGTCAGGATTATCACAGGGGAGAGAATGATTAAACTTTCCTTCCTTGTGCTGTAGACTTCCTATTAATTTTTTAAAAATAGATCATACAATATTGCTGGCAATAAATTTAATGTGACATAAAAGTAGGTCCTCATCCTTAAGCTTCAGTTCTTTGTACTGTTGCACTCTCAACAGTACTCAGAGCATGTAAGATTATCCTTGGGTTTCTTATCAAATATGCAATAATGATAACAAGAGGAGTGTGAAGAGATATCAAATGAATTAAAGCTAAAAGTAGAGGTGGTGAAAAGCAAAATGACATTTTCTTTATTGTAAAAAGAAAAAAAATGGGGGAGGCAGGCAGGGAGGTATTTCAGAGGTGAAATCCAAAGACCATTTATGAGTAGGTTGCAGAATTAAACAATGACAATGAAATGTGACTGTCTCACTCAAAATCAGGTTTAGGGGTGTCAACTGATTAATAATGTTTTGTTGATTAAATATCTCCCTTTTAATTGATGATATTTAAATATAGTTGTATAACCTCAGTACTGTTCTTTGTGATACTGTGGAAAATGTATGATAACCTTTATTAAATTGGAAGTTACTACTCACTGTCAGAAGGAAAGGCTATTACTCCCTAACACAGTCATCCCCTCCGTATTATACATAAATGCCACAACAAAATTAGCTTCCAAAAGCAAGTAGGTGTGTATCTAACACACAAGAAATTGCTTTGAAAAGATAATTGAGTCCAACTATTGTTCCAAGCCTCCCTCAAAAGGCATTAGTATGCAAAGGGATCTTGTAGCACCTTTGAGACTAATTGTGAGAAATAAGTTGAACCATATATCTTTGTAGGCTTGGTCTGATTCCTCAACTGCATCCTTGCATCCTACAAAAGCTTATGCTACAACTTTTTGCACACAGTTAGTCTCAAAGATTCTACAAGATCAGTCTGCATACTGATATTCCAGACTAACAGGGCTATATTTCTGAATTCTACCCTTAAAAGACATTAGTTGTAACCATTTTACTGTTTCTAAAAAATAAATAACATACTGTATATACTCATGTATAAGTCTAAACTTTTAGTAAAAAAAATGCCCCCAAAACCTAAGTTGATTTATCCATGGATCATTGTAAGTACTGTACTTTAAATCTCATTTAAAGAGGGACCATCCCCTGGTGAAAGGCAAGACTGTAATCTGTCATGAAAGCACTGACTCCCCTCTGTTCCCTCATCTATCCAGCCTTTAGTGTGAGCACAAACAGTTATGCCTGATGGAATTTTGTAAGTTTGTTGGCATTGTTTTCCTTTACTTCATCCTTTTGGTCCTTCGTTATGAGCCCCTAGGTTTACCTTCACCTTATCCATAGGTCATGTCAAAATCCTTAATTTTGGCTTCAAAACCTCTCCTTAATTTATATATAAGGTTGACTTATAGTTGAGTAAATACGGTAGTTAGCCTTTGTGTTACTTCAAAAAAAAATCTTACTGCAAGAAGCCACTGACATAGGAGATAAACACACTCTCTTGTCATTCACCATGCCAATGTCTCATTCCCCTCAACAAAGCATGAAACAACAGGATAGGGAACAACAGAAGCCACCACTTGACCCACATGATATTCTTCTTCAACAATATGTCAGTTATCCTTATAACTATCATAATAATACAAATGTTATAGTTATGCTACCAGAGAGTTCTCTTTTGTTAAGTTACAGTTATAATTCATCTTAATTACAACTTGACTTTTCAGAAAAATTACATCCAAATTCTCTTCTTAACTCACTGACCTACCAAGATCTGATTCTTTTGGGGTCGCTTGTAGGAATGGCTGCTAATCAGTATCTGAAAGAACATGGTAGGTTTAGCTAGCTAGGCATTTATTTATAATAAGAGATATGACTTTCCCAAAAGCCTATAGTGTCACTCAAAGCTTGCATTAGATAGGATTCATTATAAGATATGTGTCATTGTCAGAAATGCATTTCAGTCTTCTTCCTATATCCATTCAGGCTGCCTTGATATGTGGACTGCTGGACAAAGCAAACCAAACCAAAACATCAATGTGTGACTGGGTATTGTGCTATTGATATTCATATTGCAAAATGTGACTGGTATTGTTTACGCTGTGTATCAGATGCTTTGCTAAAATATGTCTATGCATTGTCTGTGAAGTTGCCAGACTGAAGATGTCTCTTGCAGCTATTAATGTGTCTCTCTATCAAAACAGGATAGGGAAAGAATTCCAAAGGGACAGGGGGGTCAAAAAGCTGTCATTGAAACTCCTTTAGAGTATATAGATAAAGCCTAGTTCATTTGTTTTGTGTTGTTTGTTTGTTGTTGCACTGAGTAAAGAGATTTCATTCCAAGCTGTGCTTTGAGGATGCATTTATAGATTTTAAAAATTGGCTGAGATTCTGAATTGTCAGATATAACTACAATGACAGAGCTCATTGTTGTAAGAGACTGTCACACCACCAATTCCCACCGGGATAGAGCTGGGATGTCACTGTAACAGACGGGGCTTATCACTATAGCCAGGCAGTAGGCAGCCCATGTCCAATTCGATCTTCTTTTACAGCTTTTCAAGAATGGGATTTTCCCATTCTTGAAAAGCTGCAGCAGAAGCCAGGATTGGATATGGGCTGTCTACTGCCTGGCTGCAGGGCTGTCTGATAAGATCCATCTGTTATGGTTACAACCCATGTCTATCTCGGTGATAATTGGCAGCACAGTAATCTCCAATGTTATGTCTGACAATGCCACCTTTTCCTCCAGCTCCCCCTCCACACCTTTTCAACCTGCAAAGAACATAACCAAAGAGTTTTAGAGGTGCTACACATCAAGGTGCTGGGAAGTGATGCCTGCAGTACTGTCCTAGTCACTGAGTCAAGAACATTGGTTGAGAAGAGGCAGTTGGAAGAGAGCCCTTGGGGTCCTCCTACAGCCTCTCATCTCAGTAAGTCCTGTAACTGGAAGAATGCTGCAGACATCACTTTCCAGTGCCATAATGTGCAGTGTTTTGGAAACCTTTTGTTTCAGGAATTGCCAGGCTTTGGGGGCTCATGTTCAGACTTTTTTTAAAAAAAAACTGCAAACATTAATCCCTAGCAGTTAGGAGATTGTAAGTCCAGTTTCCCCATCACTACATATGGTTGTGAGAGCTGGACAGTGAAAAAAAAAGCAGATAAAAAGAAAATCAACTCATTTGCGATGTGGTGCTGGAGAAGAGTTCTGAGGATACTGTCGATAGCCAAAAATACAAACAAGTGGTACCTTTAACAGATGAAGCTTGAAATACCCCTAGAAGCCAAGATGATCAAATTGAATATTTTGGTACAAAGTACAAACTGGTAGTTTAGCCACATCATGAGAAGGCATGGCTGTCTCTTCCAACTCTATGATTCTATGATTCATTAAAAATTTAATGCTGGGAAAGGTTGAAGGTAGAATAAAGACGGCCAGACTCAATGAGGGAGATGATAGGCCTGAATTTACAGGACCTAAGCAGGACAATGGAGAAAAGGGGAGCTTGGAGATATCTAATCCATGGGGTCGCCATGAGTCAAGATCAACTCAAGAGCAGTTAACAACAACAAACAACAAGTCTAGTTTATGAACTTGTAACCACTGGCAGTCATTATGTATATACTGCACTGTATCATAAAGTGATTGGCTGGCTTAAAATGAAATTATTATAATTTAAAATTGTAAGCAGCCCAAAATGGTGTGAAAAATTAACAATTTAAAAAATTAAGCCAGACTTCAAGACCAAAGGCACTGGTGAAATCCTGAAGATAGCCTTGAAGGTAAGATGCTGCTCAAAGCCACTCTAACCTGAGTAAGAGATAGCTTTTTAAACCTGCCTGGATTGTGATTAGTCCTATTTAAGATTTTCACTAGCTGCAGATTTTGAAAGGGATTAAATGATTCATCACTATGTTCTGAACAACATTTGTCTCAGGTTTGCCATGCCTAAATTGCACCCACGTCCAGTTTTTGAGAGGAACACTTCATCCTGTGGGCCTCATGATTGGGCCAGAGACTACACAGCAAAAATAGGAAGTTTAAAAGAGGAGAGATGTGAGAATGATCTAGTCATCTTCTTTTGTAACCTAAAGAATGACAGCCGGAAGTCAGATCCTGCTACATGACTTTGAGCAGAACTTGTTTCCCAGTTTCCTTTTGTTTGTGCCAGTTGAAACATCAAAGTTTACAAAACTAACACAGTCAGTATTAGTTAATATGACAAATCTACTGAATTTTGTTTTGTTTTGTTATTATGGGACATTTTTTCCATACACTTCATAGAAAGGCAAAGGCATCCTGGAATATATTTTCTTGCCTCTTAACAGCTAGAGTTTAGACATCATCATTAAAGTGGACCATTTATTTCCACATGCCCACTCCCAGTGCTTTATTTATGCCTGGAGAGGAGAGGAAGAGTGAGACCCACAGAATACTATACTCAGCAGCTTCTTGAAAACATACTTAAATGTCTCAAATGTGTGTCTAGGTCACTATATGCTTTATGGAGATGTTTTTCATTAGAATCACCACATTGACACGGCATGACTTATATTCCTAGTACTAGACTTGCAAATGAGATTCTGTTGTCCTGTATGTGGTAATTTCAGTCTTCAAACAGATCCTCATGTACAACATCTGTTTGAGTTATGGCTGTGAAAGCTAGTATGAATGACAGTCTGTGTCAGTGCATTAGACACTGGGAGATTATTGCAACAGCAGCATTAGAGCACAAAATCTCATCAGGAATAATGAGAGAAACCTCACCAATCCAAACTCTCAAAGTCTCCCCTTTCCCCAGCTTCTGTCTTTTGGCAACTATGTGCAGAGAAAGTCTAACTGCCAAGCGATTTAAACTAAATGAGTTTATTTGGTAGCTTTTGATCAGATAGTTTTAATAAACCTAGCACCCTTCTATATTTTGGAAAAGCAATGGAGGATTAATGTAGATGGTAAGATGTGGACAGGGAGATGCAGCACAATCCTGAAACCAGGGTATGCCAATTGACTTGTGTCATTGTTGGCACATGGAGCTGAATAGAATTCACTTCCAAGCATTTCTCTAAAAATTCCACTCAGTAAATGTTGATGATACACATTCTAGCAATTACAAATCTGAAATCAATGCAATAGTCAACAACAGATAGGTTGGGCAGTTATGCATTGCACAGATGGAGAGAGGAAGGCATGAAAGGAATGCAGAACTCTTATTCCCTAGGCCATTATGGAGGGAAGGTATTGCACCAAGACGTTCCAGATGGCACCATTTCTTCAGACCTAGGACTAAGTCTCAATTTCAAATGACATCTGGCAAGATTCTCACACCAGATCTCAGAGGATGTTTTGTGGGACTTGTAGTCCCATGAAACTTCTCCTGAGATCTGGTATGAGTATCTCAGATCTCATTCCAAGTTGGATAGGCTTAAATCTAGGCCTGCATGTGTGTCAGGCCACCATTATCAGCTACTCTTCAGTGTGAGCAGGCTGCACTGCTACCAGTCTCTTTCTTTGGCCCGCCAACCATGTGTCCTGCCAAAGCAGAACAGCTAAAGTAAGTATGGGCACTCTTCCTATCTTCCCTCATCTTCCCCCTCTTCTCCCATTCCTACCCCCCCTTTTTTTTATTCCTACTGTCTCTTTAGCATTGGCAGCCCTCACTCAACCTGATATCATAGACCTCTACCAGTTCATACAAGGTAATTAAGCCTGCTACTACACAGGGTGCTACTCTAGATACGGTCACAACCTATGCATCACCAGCTTCTAATTCTCTGGGAGCAGCACCCTTTGCATGTGGAGTCATTCAAGCTCTGCCTGCTTCCAAGCTAGCTCCCCCCAATGTAAGCAATCACCCCTGAGCCCTGGTGGTGAAATGGTTAAATGCCAGTATTGCAGCCAGTATTGCAGCTACAAGGTTGTGAGTTTGATCACAAGGCTCCAGGGTTGACTCAGCCTTGCATCTTTCTGTAGGTTGTTAAATTGAGTACCCAGATTGTTGAGGCCAATTAGCTTACACGTTATAAGCTGCTTAGAGATTACTTAGTTCAGTATGAAGTTATATCCAGCACTACTACTGGAGTCTAAACAGTCTTGCAAGTGATACCAGTTAGGCATCATCATCATGTGAATATACCAGCACACAGGGAGTGCAGGGTGATATAGTAACCACAGGTATGCCAATGGGAGTGGACAATTCAAACTTTCTAGACCTGCCACTATTTAATAATAATAATAATGATAATAATAATATGTTTTATTTATAGACCGCTATTCCGCAATGATCATAGCGGTGTACAGTAACAATTGCAATACAATACAAGGTGACAGTTAAAGGAGGGAGAAGTCTCGTCCTTCAGGCAGTCCCTGATGTTGCTGGGTCTGCCTGATCGCTCCCTCTGAGGCCAAGATGACAGTTGAAAGAGGGAGGAGCCTCTTCCTTCAGGCAGTCCCTGATGTTGCTGGGTCTGCCTGATTGCTCCCTCTGAGGCCTTTAGGTATCACATGTGTGTGTAGGGGATTACCCAACCTGGTGGTGGGCAGACCAACTCAGCATGGCCACCAGAGGTTGTTTCTCCAATTGATTCTCTCTCACCCTCATTGATCTCAACAAAAGTCACAGTGGTAAGTGTTAACCTCCTCACCCTCACCTACACTGTCTCCAAATCTTCCTGAGTGATTTTCTCAGTATAATCCATATGGGTCTGTGTCATTGTCACTGGAGGATGACTTACTATCTGCCACCAACGACTGCACTTGGAAGGGTGAATATATAGAGAGGCTTTTTATCTACTGTGTCGTGGTCCGAAACCTAGGGTTTTAGTAAAGATGGGCTTCTGTTGAATCTTTGCAGGGAATTAGAGCCATTTAAACACTCCAAGTTCAAAGGGAACTTTATTAATTGGTTGGAGGTTGGGCCTTCTACATGAGGATAGTATTCGAGATACATCCCCACATATGCTCAGATCTGGCTAAGTGGTAGACATCATAAACAGGTATCATGGTACATTTGTTCAAAGGGATCTGCTTTGTTGCAATATGATGAGCAGTTCCATGCTCTAGACTTTCTGTCACCTGGGACTGCAAGCAGGAGTAATTGTGGTTGGATATTATGGCTGGTTCTTGGTCCTCCCCTTCCAATTGTTGTGACACCAGCTCCATGCCAGTGGCTAACCAGTCAAAAGGAATGCATGGAAGGCCTACGTCATCTGAAAAGAAAGGTTCCTCAGTCTGCTAGGACTTCAATATGGGTAAGTGCTGAACATTCCTTGAGTGGTTCACTATAAAGAAGTTCAGAAATCCAGCTATAATGCACTATACTGATTATTTCTTTTTGGTCTCTACAGTCTATACAAAGGAATCATGAGACTTGGAATAAGATCTAGCTTGATTCCCATGCCAGATCTCAGGGGAGGTCTTCTGGGACTACGAATCCTATGAGACCTTATGAAATGTCAGATAGGCCTTTATATAGGCCTGCACATATGTTGGGTCACAATTGTCAGACAAGAGCTCAGCATGACCCACTCTCATACCTTATGCTGCATTATGCTTCCTAGCAAATCCCCAGGCTGTGGCATGTCACTTTTGTGGGCCAGAACGGAGTCCCCCCCCCATGTTATTAAAGCATGGTTTGTTAGTTTGTTTGCCTTCACTGGGGATTTTCCTCTTGTTTTTTTTTGGGGGGGGGGTTCTTAATTCACTGTTCTGCTTTGTCTTGGTAACTATTGCTCTTAACATTCATTATGATAGCTCTATCACAGCTGGCAGATGTGGAAGGAAAGAAGAACACCAAGTATTAGTTAAATTGCAAGCAGGGAAGCCCTGGGGTGGTTAGATGGACAAAAAAGTTCAGTAACCTTCAGTGTGGGCAAATACAGGTGACTTCATCTTCAGTGGACCATTTGGACATGACCAATGGATTGGCTGATATGGTAATCCTTGACAGATGTTTACCAGACCTCTGTGGCTTGGTACCCTGTGTAGGTATTAAAACAATTATGATTGATGAGTTGTTTGCCATAGCTGTCATTTGTATTCCAGGAATTGGGGTTTCCTTGTCTTCAGGCCTGTTTTCTCTTCCATAATCTTCTGTTAAGAGATTTTTTCTCTCTCCTGCCACCAGACCAAAAAGAAAGAACAGAACAGAACAGAAAAAGGAGTAAAAGTAATCACAGTTTTAAGTAATTCTAGTTTTAAATTCACTAGAATTTCCTGTCCGCTAAGCAAATATGACACCACCTCAGGCAAGGAGGGGAAAGATGGAGATAATCCCAGATGTTGAGAGAGATCATAAATTGTTTCTCCAGGCATTTAGGTTTTACTGTTTTTCTGTCTATTTTTTCATCCCTATTGAACTTGATGGCCCAGCAGAAACAGGATTTTCCTTTAAAATAAATGAATGAATGAATGTCTATTCAGCGACTACAAACTATTCTTGAAAATATTTTAGCTTTGTGACCCTACCAGTAACAATGAGAGATTTTAGAAAAGGAGAGAAAAGAAAGTTTGAAGATGCATGGAAGAAATACATGCTCTTAGGCATTTTAATAGTGACTGTAGTGAGTATTTGGTAAAAGGTGATGTTTTAAAAGAAAAATTTTAAAAGAATAAACTTTGTGTGTGTGTGTGTGTGTGTTTGTGTGTATGAACTGAGGCCTCTCCTTTTTCCTCCCACTGAGACTCATTCCACTCAAACCCACTCAAAATTTTAATGGGACACAGGCAAATGCCACAGCCCATTTCTGCCCAAAAGCAGGTGTTTGAGCAACAGTGGTGTCACTCCCAATCAGGGTGTCACCTGGTGCTGTCTGCACCTCCTGCCCCTCCCTAGTGATGCCACTGACTCGGGTGGTGGAAAGTGAAAATGCAAGATCTAAATTGGGGAGAGGCGTTCCCTCAAGTAACTCAGACCCAAGCCATATAGGGCTTTATAGGTAATAACCAACACTTTGTATTGAGCCCGGAAGCTAATAGGCAGCCAGTGTAAAGATCTTAGTACCGGTGTTATATGGTCTGACTTCGAGGTTTCAGCAACCAATTTGGCTGCAGCATTTTGAAGTAGTTGAAGCTTCCGAACCTGGTACAAAGGTAGCCCCATGTAGAGCGCATTACAGAAGTCCAAACGAGAGGTTACCAGTGCGTGTACTACGGTTTCAAGGTCCCTTCGGTCCAGACAGGGACGCAATTGGCATATCAGCTGAAGCTGATACCAAGCACTCCGGACTCACACATCCACTTGAGATGATAACTGGAGAGATGAATCTAGGAGTACTCCCAAACTGCGGACTTTGTCCTTTAGGGGAAGTGTGACCCCGTTCAGGACTGGATGACAAATTTCCCTGCCTGGGCTTGGGGTACTTCAGGCAGGCATCCAAAGGAGATGCACACACACTCAGCCTTTCTCTGGTTAACCCTTCACAATCAAATTATTATTAAACAGAACGACATTTAAGTTTATTAACATGTTTTTCTTCATAATTTTGTTGTCATAACAGACGGAAAAGAGAAAAGAGAGCTGGATGTGTTCTGATTATGGCTGTCAGAGTAAAAATTGGACAGCTCCTCTAACTTTAATGACTGTGTAGAAGAGGGGATCTCACCATGGTCAAAGAATAAGAAAAGAAGAAACAGGGAGGGAGGGGAGCCGTATGTTTGATCTTGTGATGATTTTTCTCTTGCACACCTCATATCGGAGCTTGGAAAATTACTCCCAGAATCCCCCAGCCAGCATGGCCAGTGATGGGGAGGTGTCTTGGAGTTGTAGTAAAAACAGACAAATCCATACACAGTATTTTCTACTCATAATAGCATTGTTTTCATACCCTGTTGTCTCACTCCCTCAAATTTGAAGCAAATGGATTTGTGCCCTTGGCATGAATACCTAGAAAACAGCACCTCATCAATGACTATATCTCAGAAGAGCACCAGTAGTTTGAAGAGCTCAATATGAGAAACATTTACATGGAATGGGAAGTCTGGAAGTTCTCAAGCAGTTCTATCCTCCTCAAATTATTAGGTTGACATGGTCCCTGTCTTGCATTATCATTTGTGTGGGCAACATTCCTGCATTAATAGACACACATATGCAATGGAAAACAGTTTCATAGCACATAAGACAGTATTATGGCAGCAATTGAGAAGTTAATGTAGTGGTAGCTTTCTAGTTTCTAACATAAATACCTCTTTAAGCATAGATGGAAGCAAGGGATGTGGAGTGTGTCTGTTGGAGGAAAGCCATCAAAATGTTGTGTTCATCCTGGTGTGTGATCTGTTAGAACAAAAGCCCAGGATCTCTTAATCTGTGATATGTTTATATGCAATTGCTGGGTTATATTTTGCAATGTGATAGTCTGAACATTGTTAGCAGCTGTAGTAGCTCCAGATGTCCTTCCTAGCCATTTCACTTTTGCCTTTGAATCTTGATTTGTATTAATTAAAGCACCATTGCATATTAATGCCAGGTACCATAAGCAAGGATGTGAAAATCTGTAAAATTTGAACTTTATCATGGTCTTCTGATTTCCACCCTGAAGCATGTTCGAACTCATTTCATATTGGATTATAAGATTTGTTCTCCCCATCCCCTATTTTCATGTACATTTTTAAAAAATGTACACATTAAGGCTTGAAGCAGGTTTGTGCAGTTTTCCCATTTTAAAACGTGTTTTCTAATGTCCATTTTTTCAAGCACATTTTAATTGCGGTACAAATTGCATTGCAAAATCTGAAATGCCCAGACATCAGACCAGAGACTGTGCTTGAGTCCTTGATCAGTTCCAGAAGGTGCAGACTGGGTAATTTCTAGTCCAAAAGGGACTAAAACAGCTTTTTTACCCAACTCTAATCTGAATTTGATATTATGTGCCTTCAGCAATCTTGGCAAGATTTATTCAGAAGAGACTTGCAATTGCCTTCATCTAATGCTGAGGGAATGTAACTAGCCCAAGATCACTCACAGAGAGTTTCTAAGTAGGGATTTGAACCCTGCAGGGACGTAGCCAAGGGGGGGATTCTTGGGGTCCAGACCCCCCCCCCTTCCGTTAGAAAAATGAATGGTGCATGCTGCTGTGCTGCTGCACCCAAGCCCCAATATAATGGTGGCACTTAGTCTGGACCCCCCCTTCCTAAAATCCTGGCTACGTCCCTGAACCCTGGACTCCTGGAGTCTAACATTCAAGCCACTGTACCACACTGGCTCTGAAATAATCTGAAGTAGTAGTGTAGAAAATGATATTTGGTGAGACCATTCCCATGATGTACAACAAGCTTCCAATCCCTTCGTCATTCTGTGGTGTGGGGCTGGGAGCTGGTGAATCTATCACCATGTGTGGGGCAAACCCACTTGGGATTTTATCATTACTGTTCTTGGAGCTGTTAAGGTTGAACAGAAGCCCTATTGGTGCCAAATTAGGGTTCAGAATTGGCAGCACTTCAGCAGAAAGAGCAAGGGTAAAACCCAGAGGTATATTTGCTGTCCCTATAGCTGCATCAATACTGCAGAATTAATGTAGTTTGACACTGCTTTAATTGCCATGGTTCAGTGCTATGGAATTCTGTGATTTGTAGTTTTATGAGATATTTAGACTTCTCTGTAAGAGAGCCCTAGTACTACAACAAACTACAAAACCCAGAATTCCATAGGATGGACCCATAGCAGATAAAGCGGTGTCAAACTGCATTAATTTTGCAGTGTGGTAGCAGCCTAAGGAGATTATTATATGGGAAAACAGAGACAGGTTATATGTAGTTTGTATCTATCTCTGACGGATCTTATTGCACTGCCCCTTGTTTGGGAGTAGGCAGACCATATACAACCCAGGCTTCTCCTGCAGCTTTTCAAGAATGGGGTTCTCCCATTCTTGAAAAGCTGCTGGAGAAGCCTGGGTTGCATAAGGGCTGCCTACTGCCTAAGCATGGGGCAGTGCAATAAGATTATTGCACTGTGGATCAATGCCCATGCTAATGTATCATTCATATCCAGCTATTGTCTGGTTGTACTGAGCATTGACTCTTGCTATACAGTCTGACCACACTTGACTCTGTTCGTGGTAAGACATTACAAACACAAAATCACAGGACTCAGCAATCCCAGTGTAACTGTAGCATCTTTTGTCTATGCAATCTGGACACCAAGCTACATCAAAGGTTATCTGTGAACCTGGAATTGCTTTGTGAAAAGCTTCTGTTGTTTCTTTAACCAAAGCTGTTAATGCATCGTATTTAGGTGAAGATTTAGCAACTTCTTGTTTTTTGTCTATATTGATTCCATCCATATATTGTCGTTTGGCCAGTTTCACCTGCTGATTTATCCAAGCTGCTCTGAAGGCAGGATCAACAATTTTCGTCACAGCTACATCTCCTTTTAAAACCACTCTGGCTCCTTTTGAATGGGCATAACACATATGTTCAGGGTCATGCCATACTCTGGCACTGGAGGAATTATGAATACCAAGCCCTATATTTGGAATACAAGGCTCCAAATGGTGTTTTTCATCAAGTGTGGATTGATGATCCCAGGAACATTTCTCTGAAAGAAGCCTATGCGACAGACTGAGGATTAAAGGATATCTGTATGTGGATTGTCTTAACTACTCAAGAGGCTATGTAGCAGAACAGCAAACAGAAGCAAAATTATGAACCATTCCCCACTTTGATACCAGAGTGATCTCATTGTTACGCTTGTACTTTGCCATGGGTGGACTTATGTTTCTTTTCAGTTGTATAGTATTTATTTTCTTAATTACATGTAAATAATGTTAATGCATTATTACTAACAAAAGTGCCTTTAGGCAACATAAGAAATAAGTACACAAAATCAACAAACAAATAAAATCAGTCTAAACTGCAAAAAAGAAGAAGAGGAAAAAGAAAGAAAAGAAAAGAAAATTCACTCTTCCTCAGATCCAAAAAAGAATCATGGTTTGGAAAATCTAGAACTTTGTGTGTCTCCATTGAGGATAACTTCGAAAACTGTTGACAGAATTATGTTACATGTGTGGGAATAGTAATTTCTGACAAGCTGATTAAGTCTGCCAATTTTCAGACTAATAGAGATAGTTCAGAAGATTAGGTATGGGAAGGGCAGTTATGACAGAACTAGTGCAAGGGCACAAAACAGAACATGAAAGTTAGGATTATCATTGTATTTTCCATCACCATCTATGGGTATGAGTGCTGGACAATGAAGAAAGCTGATAGAAAGAAGATCAACTAATTTGAGATATGGTGCTGGAGGAGTATGCTGTGGATACTGTGGATGGCCAAGAGGACAAATTAATGGGTCGAACAACAGATTAGGCCTGAACTCTCCCTGGAAGCCAAGATGATTGAACTGAGGCTGTCATACTTTGGACACATTATGAGAAGGCCAGTCTCACTATAAAAGCCAATAATGCTAGAAAAGGTAGGGGGCAGTGGAAAGAGAGGAAGACTACAGGTCAGATGATTAGACTTGATCAGGGAAGTCAAGGGTCTGAACCTGCAGGAGATAAGCAGAGCAGTTGAGGATAGGGAGAATTGGAGAAGTCTCATCCACAGGGTCACCATGAGTCAAGGTTGATTCAGGGGCTATACAGATGGGTGGCATGCAGCCGCCCCTTTTTGCCCCAGATTGGTGCTGTAGTAACTGCATACAGCAGCACCGATCCACTCCCTGAAGGGAGCAAAAAGAAGCCGCCCCAAGCAGCTCTCTGGAAGGGGCATCATATGTGCTGCAGCATGGCATTATGACACCTCTTCTGCACTTTGCCATTTGAGTGCTGCACCACAGTAGCATCATCATGGTGCATGCTGTGTAAACAGGCACGTGCTAAAATGGCGCTATGGGGAGGGGTTATGGCATCAAGTGTGTGTACAGGCCCTCAGTTAACAACAATTTCCCCTGATCCATGACTGTCACGGATGTTTGGACTCAATCAGGGAAGCACAGCCCTGGGCCTACAGGACCTGAGCAAAGCAGTTGAGCACAAGGGATCTTAGAGGTGACTCATTCTCAAGGTCGCCATGAGTTGAAGTCAATTCAAAGGCAGTTAACAACAGTAACAAAGGCCCAGTACAGATGGGCCTTTTAGCATGTAGTGAATATGTGCTAGGGCTGCCTCAGGGCGTCGCTTACAGATGCCCTGCTACTCTAGCACGTATTCTGTATGTCAAAATGGTGGTGCCCTGTACAGATGGGCGCCGCCATTTTGACGCAATGGATGTTTAGCGTTCGCACATCATGACACCATTGTGACATCATGAGTGCACCATTGGCGCACTGCAGCATCACAATGATGCTGCAAAAAGAACCCGCTTTTTGTGGGTTCTTTTTGCTGCATGAGGAAGCCACATGGTTTGTTCATTGCAGCTTCCTCATGCAGCAAAACAAGGCACGAGTAGACCACCCTTTTTGAGCAGTCTGTACCCCACCATTGAGACAGGCAAGACTAGCTTCTCTAAATTCTACAGATTAGTTAAGCATAAGAGAGGTAGTACTTGTAATAAACCAATCTGATATTTAATAGCTAAACCAAGAGAGCAAACAGCAAGCTGGCAAGGTAATCATGGGTGTACTTGTTGGGGGAAAAGGCCAGAAAAAGCCAATAGTCTGACTGCTGTTCTCTCTACCTGGCTCATCAAACCTTGTTCTCTTACACAATTATTCCCAGTGCTGGATGAAGTACATTTTTTCCATTCACTTATGTGGGTTTGGCCAAGAAGCAGCAGGTGGAAACTAATTTTCAACCCTTCATCACTTTCACTAGAACAGCTTGATTGGGTTGGCATCATTGTAATAGCATTTGGGGGTATCATTGCCATGGCCATATCTTTTTTTCCCCATTTGACAAACCAGCTCAGGTTCCCAAAGCAATCCAGCTAAGTCAATTTTATATGCTGCAATCTTCATTGCCTAAATAAATAATACATCTCTGTACCTCTTGTTTTTAAAATTTACTTTGCTTCCAGTTTTCAAACATACAGTTATTGAATTTCATGCTTGGCAAATCTTTGGGTTTCATATTTTATTTTATTTTATTTATTATATTTATAAACCACTTTAAGCTGCCCATCTGGTAGAAAAGCTCTCAAAGTGGATTACATAACCTTGATAGCAAGGCAATCTCTGTCATTATCTAAAAGGCAAGATATGAAAGGAAAAAGATATGAAGAAGGAAAATAAAAACATGCAAATTCAAGCATACTTTCTTAAAGATGTGCTGTTCAGGGACGTAGCTAGGATTTTAGGGAGGGAGGGGTCCAGACTAAGTGCCACCATTATAATGGGGCTTGGGTGCGGCGGTGCAGCAGCACACACCATTCATTTTTCTAATGGAAGGGGGGGGGGGTCCGGACCCCAAGAACCACTCCCCCCCGGCTACATCCCTGTGCTGTAGCTTCATTCACTGGCTTTATAAGAATTACCTTAATTTTATTCCACTTCCTAAATCAGATGTCTAAAAAGTGGATTTGTTTTTTTTTTCCTGCTATTGTCACACAGTAGTGTAGCTGAGAAAAAAAAACACAGTTTATCATCCCTCCCAATCTGTGCTTTTTTCAGTGTGACTTCATAGAAGATAAGGCTACTTGATGTAATACTTACATGTATAACTTGGAAAAATTATTTTTGGGACAGAAAGATCTGGGGGGGGGGTTTACTTTTTTCCAGAAGCTCTCAGCCAGCATTTCCAGTGGCCATGTTTGCCAGTGTTAGGAGATCATGAGGGTTCCAGGCACAGCTCTTCCAAGCTCTGTTTATGCTACCTCCCAGATCATTGTACTTCTCAATTGCAGCCACTGAGG
>NC_056522.1:60003732-60006669 GCF_019175285.1 Sceloporus undulatus
AATAATAATAATAATAATAATAATAATAATAATAATAATAATAATAATAATATTTATTTGTATTTTCTGCCTCTCCTTGTGGATCGAGGTGGGATTACAACAGAGAATAAAATTAACAATAAAATACAAGATATAGTGTTATCTAAAAATACAATCAATAGAACGAACAACAAAATACTACCAATCATTAAAATGACCAAATTGTCATCTGTTTTCCATGCTATCAAAGACAGAAGTGGGAGTGTTCTTTGAGATCAGATGGATAGGCTTGCTGGAAGAGATTCTTAAAGGCTTCTATGGTGGTAATAAGAAGGATCTCTTCCAGTAAGTTGTTCCATGGTTTAGAAGCCGTGGCTATAAATGCTTTATGGGATGTTGTAATTAGTCTAATTTTCGTATATTCCAATAATTTCTTCCCTGATGTTCTAAGAGTGCAGGACGGATTGTGAAGGGAGAGGTGTTCCCTTAAGTAACTCATGCCCAAGCCATGTAGGGTTTTAAAGGTAATGACTAACACTTTGTATTGTACCTGGAAGCTCTTGCCTTCATATCCTACTTGCCGGCTTAGCCATTTGCCTGGTAACTGTTAGGAAAAGGATACTGGACTAGTCAGGGTTTGGTCTAATTCACCATGGCTCTTACATACTTATATCTTATGTGCTTGATCTAAATATAGCATCAAATTATATCTAGAAGCAAGCATATATGCCCATTCTACATTTCTTGAATTCTCTCTTCTTCATGAAGTATGCCAAAGGTGTCAAATTAATTTTGACCAGTATACACATAGTTCTCAAAATAACAGCCATTTGTCTATTAGTTAAAAGCTCCTACAACTAATCCATGGTCTGACATCATAACCTTGTGTATTTCCTGGGCACACACCAGCAATAGCCTCCAACAGTAACAGCCTGTTTGAAGAGAAAAGGAAGAAATTACATGGAAAAATTACTCTTTTAGACAATGACAACCAGAATTGTGGCCTGACATGGCCACTGGCCCAGTAGGGTGCGAAATTCCAGGAGCTGCCATTCAAAACTGTTGGTTTTCCAAGCTTTGTTGGATATGCTGTTTGGAAGACACTGTGGGTTGCAGTTCAAAAAAGTAACTTTTCCAGGGTCATAGAGTTGAGCTCTATGTGATGGAAAAAAGGAGAGCTAAATGCTTAATAGTAATTTGCATTACAATTACAGAAAAGAAAAGAAAATGTCCAGCAGAACGTCCACACACAGCATACAATGGAGAAAAAAGTATCTGTTTCGGAAAGTAATTCTTCGTTGTGAGTACATTGGAAGTCATTTTAGCACTTTCTTTACATATTTTTGGTTAAATTTTATCTTTTGACTCATCCTACTTTTATGGTGAGGGTGGTGAAACTAATCTTCCTGTTAGCAATCCCACAGTCTCAGTGATGGGATATAAATTTAAGTTAATGAATAGATGCATATCGATAGCAAGAAGCTTGTTAGCAACTTCTGCCTGTTTGCTCATTAGCAACATGAACTGGATGTTTCCCCCCCCTTTTCTGTGATCTTGATTCACTACTAGAAACACGAATTCCCCCATCCGGATTAGTTTGTGTGTCAGTTAAATCAGGCTGACACCAGGCATTTATTTCATTTTACATGATCAGTTTTACAACACATGTGGGAGCTATTCTCAGTTGTTTTGGCAGAGCTCACAGGCTTTGCCTGTTTTTATAGCTTTGACAGTACTTTTTGATGGATATTTACATTATATAGGAAAAAATAAATACATTTTTTCCTAATAGCATACCAGCAAAGTACCAGAAAAATCACATTACTCATTAAACATCTTTATGAGGTGATTAATTTGTCAGCAGTTCCACATCAAGAAAACCAGAAAGGCATGCGATTACTCACAATATTAAGAAGAGAAGATAAATATAACAATTGCTCTCAGATAATTTGTTGGCCTTCTGGCAGACAATATATTGGATTCAGAATTATTTGGCAAAAATATAGCTGCCGCCAATGCCAGCATGTTGCCTTTGGGGACCTCAAGTCAGGAAGAAGAAACACAATTGATGCTTTCCCCTCTGAACCTCTGGCCCGGCACTATGAGTAGCAGGTGGTGAAATGCAGGTGTTCAAAAGGGCAGTAGTCATAGTCATATCCCAAGGAGAGTGCAACAATACAAACATCTTTGGGGCTTGATATTAAAAAAATAACAGATTGTATGGGTTTTTAGCTCCACCAGGAGAAAATATTTGTAAAACAAGTGGGTCTTAATTAGGGATGTAAAGAATATTCTCCAAAATTCGAAAATTAGGAGAAAAATGCCAGTTTCGACAAATTCTATAACATGTTAGAGAAGAGAAATTCTGAGTAATTCTCGATCAATGAGTAAGAATTTTATTTTTAATGATTTCAAAATGAAGGGAAGAGAGAAATTTTGAGCTGACAAATTCGACCTCCAGGATTTGGGTATTTTGCATAAGAAAAGCTATCATTCATCCTAGCTTTTACCAGGGGCTATTTCCTTTGTTAGTGTGAAAAACAAAACAGAACAAAAGGAGGGAGCCTTCTCCACTTTACATCATGCTCTGCCATTCAAATTCTCACAAAAGAGAAGAAGGAGGTGGGGATGTCAAAGGGGGATGTCAAATAATAATAATAATTTATGCCCAGCTCTTCAGCCAAAAGGCTATTAGAGCAGCTTACAAATTACTAGATATTTCCCTGCCCTCAGGCTTGCAATCTAAAGGGACAAGAGACAAAAGGAGAAGCGAATGGCAGGGGAAAAGTTCAGCAGGTCCTCATTCTCCCACATTCTCTTTTGTGAGGGTCACATTCTCTCAGCCTCAGAGGCAGGACATGACCATCTCTCTCTCTCTGCACCTCTCCCATGGTGATGCTAAGGTCATGCAATGATGATGATGATGATGATGATGATGATGATGATGATGATGATGAT
>NC_056522.1:60008460-60067200 GCF_019175285.1 Sceloporus undulatus
TCTATTAATAGACCCTTAAAAGCCACACCCCACCAATGGTTTGATAATTATAACAGGAGTTTCCGAAACCATTGGTTGCAGAAAAGTCCCATTTCGCGCCTCCCATTGGGACTGTTGCTGCGCAGATTACCTTGATCTGTTGATGGGAGTGGAAGATTTGAGGAGATGGGCGACAGACATGAAGCATCCGGAACTGCGCAAAACAATCCAGACCGCTTTCCCCTGCAAGCCCCGGGCTCATTCTCCCCGGTGTGGAAAAAAATGCAGTCACTATTTTGAAGGTCAAAGTCACATTCAACCCTGAAAAGTTTCCTTCCCCTATGAACTCAAGGATAAGAAAAGAGTCACCTGAGTCTTCAAAGCCGGATCTAAAACGGGAACGCTAAGCTTTACACAGAGGTGTCCTACCACATCCTAAAAAAGGTTAGACTGCACTGTGTGAACTAGCAAAATTGTGCAAGCCTTCTAAACAGTAATCCATTCGCCCACGCATAGGAGAAAAGATAGGTCTGGAGGAAAAATCTGTGTGAAAATGATCCACAAGTGAATGTATAAATTGCCACGGAAGACATAATGCAAAAGTAGCATTTATGATTAGGCATCAAAGGTTGCTAATGATATCTTATAATGACAAAATCAGTTGGTAGCCTCTGGGTATAAAATACTAACGTCCCAAATTTGATTCCGTTGAAGGTATGATTTTGGCAGGAAATTAGGGCAGATTCTTTTTTTTGGACACCTGGTATAATATTTGGCTAGTTCAGTTTTTGTCAGGGATTGAAAACCAATATAACCATTTCTTTAAAAAGGGTCCTGTCATACTGCTCAAAGTATCAGCATCTCCTGTTTTGTTGCTTTTTTGGTTTGGTTGCTCTTCCTGCCCTTGCATAATTTTTTTTTCATGTCGCTTACCTATACAAAGGCAAAATGTAGTTCATGGCTAGTGCAAAACTAGGCTGAGAATATTCAAATGAAATATTTTATAAGTTTTCACAATGTTTTTGAATGTTGAACCACCCTTATGAGACGATCTTCAGACTGGATCCCGAATCTTTTCCCATTTGGTTTTGGGAACTTATGCTGGGCTCAATCTTCTGCATATTGCACCTGATGGTTTTTTGTGCCGAAAACAAGCATGACTGTTGAGGAAGCACAAAGAGGAAAGCAGCATTTCTCTATAGGAAAATCAGTTTCAAAATTCAGATATAATTAATTTATGTGGCAAAAATGCATTTTTTCCATCCAGGAACAAGCTGTAATTGGGGATTTATTATTCTTTTACAAATCGCTATTCTGCACGAACCTCATATTGTTTGCATTGAGTTTATTTTCCACAGGAAAAATGGTGTTTCCTTATGCCAAAATACATGCTGTTTTTTCCTTTAGATAAACACCATCCACAAGAAACAAATTTTTGGGTTATGTGAATAAGATCCTAAAAACTAGTGCAAAAAAAAGACGTTCCATCCTCTCGCAAGCATAATGAAATTTCTGAAACTATGCATTCTAACTGTCAAGAAGAAGTTTAGAAAAAGTTAAAACAAACAAATTAAGCAATTTACACCCCCTGCGCAACCACTTTGAAAGGAGAAAGGCAGGATAATGGATAAAGAGAAGGAAGAGAAGTCAATGCGTTTATACAACTCCAGTGAATATTTCGTATTTAATAAGTATTTTGACAGCGGAACAACCTTAAATGTTTTAGGTTTTAAGTTGGTGATCCTTTCTAAATTCGACTAAATTAATCTGTTAAGGCCCCCTTTGTGCACATCCTGCCAAAACTGGCCCGGATGTAACTAGGAGCTCAAAGGCGGACTACAACCTACACCATACACTGGCCAAAATTGGGTCATGGTGGTGGCGTTCTAGGTTAAGGGAGCACTCACCATTCACAACAAGCATCCCCGAAACAAACCCTAGGAAGTAACTCTGTATTCCAAAATGTGCTGCATTTAATGTGAGACGTGCCACTCAAAAAGCAGGCGCTGGCGGCATGTTGTTCATGGCACCTGGCATGTGTGCGCTTGTGTGCCCTTGTTCAGCGGGCCAAGAAAACTCACATTTTTAGTTTTCCTACTTTCCTATCCGCCCACAAAATCCTTCCTGTCCCTTCCGCAACACGTATTGCTGTGCGGTCGTTTTTTTTTTAAAAAAATATGTTATTAATGTGATAAACAAACAAACAATAAAATAAATTCATAACAAGCATAACTGCAGTAAAGGTAAATACTCTCATATCAAGTCAACGTATCTTACTTCCCCCAACTATCAGTTCCTCCATCCTTCCACCTATCATAACCCGTTCCGTCAACCCTTTCCAATCAACTTATAAATCATACATCATACCCGTTCCCCTTCCCTCCTCCCGCACCCGCCCGTCCCATTCAAACTTCATTCACTACTCCCCTATCATCAGACCCTTAAATAATTCAAAAGCCCTTGTTCGCCATTATCTAAGTGAAATCTAAGCATCGTGTGATCAACCCTTTACATTGTGTTTACAAGTCAATCAATCCCAAAAGTTAATATAGCATCTGTAAATTCGCTTCAGCAAAAATTCGTTCACCCTATCCTCAATCATCTATTAAATTTCGATTTCGAAGCTCGTACTTGGAGTCATGACGATTCAACAATTTTTTAGGATAAATTTCGCCATTCGTAACTAATATTCGATTAACTATTTCCTAAAACACAGAAAAATTAAATCTCATATTAAAATTGCTTCTTCTCTCCCCTCAGAGCTTGAAAAGTATTTAAGAAAAGCACTTGCTGCCCAGTCCATTCGAAAAGAATTGATGGTTTTCATTTCTTAGACATCTGGAAAGCGTATCCAGTTCCCATCATGTCCATGAGTTTTTTAAGTCTCCAGTCCTTCCAGGCGTTTTGACTTCTTTTAGTTTGCCATCTACTAGGAGTAGACTATTCCTTGTCGCTTGCGGCGGAGACATGAAAACAAAAGTTTATTCCAATTTTTTTTTTCAATTTCACAAATCAAATTAGATTAAGGCAAAAGTTCAGGAGGAAAACTTAAGCGAAACAGAGTGGGACTTCGGAAATTCAATAATCTTTCTTCCAAAATTTTGCATGAGCTTTTTTATACATATATTTATAAACTCACGTCCAAAACACATTACACGTCCACCACAAAGATGGAGAGATGTCCTTGGGAACATTCACACATTTTCAAACATAGGTCCTACAATTTACAATTCCCATAAATTTTACTAATCGTTTTTGGGGTCAAATACCAGTGGAAGAAGATTTTATAATAATTCTCCTTCACACTTTGACTGCATGTATATTTTAGTCTTCTATTCCATGTATATTCCCATTGTTCTAATTGTATAAGGAAACCAAAATTTTAAGACCATTTAATCATATTGTCCTTTATAATCTCCTCCTCCATATAATATTTCAAAATACATTTGTAAAATCTAGACAGAGGAGATTTCTTGTTTGACATGATTTCTCGCTCTAAATCTGAATCTGGCTTACTAATGCCAATTTGTCTCTTGTCCATTATCAAGCGTTCTCTTAACTGTCTGTCGAAAAACCATGTAATATTTCTATTTTTTTCAATCAATTTCTCCTGAGGTGATATCTCATATCCAGAACTGCCCATTTGTACTAAATCCTCATATAGCAACCAGTTTCCCTCTTCCATAATATTGAATTTAAAGAAAGCTTCGTGTGGGGAAACCCAAAGGGAAATTTCGGTGCTAATTCTTTTCTTTTCTTTTTTCCATGCTTTCAGAAGAGGATATCTCAGAACATGATTATTAAAGTCTAGGTTCACCCTCTCTTTATCATAAAAGAGATACGCATGCTAGCCAAATCGTAGATTCGTACTTTCTAAATTTAACATATCCTTATCCTTTAAAGTTACCCAGTCTTTTATCCATGTTAGACAAGTTGCCTCAAAGTAAAGCTTAAGATTTGGTAGTGCAAGACCACCTCTTTCTTTGGCATCTTGTAAATATTTCATTTTAACTCTGGCCTTTTCCCCTTTCCAAACAAAATTTTGAAGGCTCTTTTGCCATTCTAGAAAGGGTTTATCATTTTTAATAATCGGAATAGATTGAAAAAGAAACAAAAATTTTGGAAGAACGTTCATTTTTAATACTTCTATTCTTCCCAGAAAAGATAGATCCAAGTTGTTCCAAGATATCAAATCTTTTTTTAACTTTTTGCCACAGTTTTTCGTAATTATTAGGAAATAATTCAGAATTCTTGTTGGAAACACAAATGCCCAAATATCTAACTTTACTATTTATTTTAAAGCCTGTAGTCAGCTCTAGTTCTTTTCCTTGAGTTGCACTTAAATTTTTAACTATTATTGCTGTTTTTTCACTGTTTATTTTCAGGCCTGATATAGATTCAAAGGTTTTAAATTCTCTTAATAATTCTTTAGAATCATTTATTGGATCACTAATAGTGACTAACAAGTCATCGGCAAAAGCCTTCACTTTGTGTTCTGTCCCTTTAATCTTAATGCCTTTTATTTTTGTATATTTTCTCAAGTTTTGCAAAAGTGTTTCCATTACTAGTACAAAAAGAAGGGGGGACAATGGACACCCCTGTCTCATCCCTTTACAAACATTGAATGCTTCTGTTATCTCACCATTTATACTTAGTCTAGCAAATTGTTTCTAATAGATGGCCTGAACCCAATGAATAAATTTATCTCCCAAATCAATATTTTTTGTAACTGACAATAATAGTTTCCACAAAACATCGTCAAATGTTTTTCGATATCAAAGAAAAAGGCTGCCAATTTTTTATCAATATAAAACTGATGATATTCAATTAAATCTACAAATTGTCTGATATTGTCCTTCAAATATCTTTTTGGGATGAAGCCTCTTTGATCTTTATGTATAACAAACGAAATTATTTTCTTTAATCTCTCAGCTAAAATACTTGTGAATAGTTTGTAATCATTATTTAGGAGAGATATCGGTCTATAATTCTGAATCAAAGTGTGTTCTCTATCTTCTTTAGGTATTAACAAGATTACTGCTTCTTTCCATGTAGTCGGGAAGATGTCTTGATTTAAATCATTCCTCAAGTTTTTAAAGTGATCTACCAGTTCCATCTGAAAGGTCTTATAATATGTTGAGGTGAAGCCATCTGGACCCAGAGCGGAACCCGATTTACTTTTCTATATAGCAGATAGAACTTCTGCCATGGAGATTGGCTGATTTAATATATCTTTTTGTTCTTGAGATATTTTAGTTAGATTTGCATTTTGTACATATTGATTTATATTATTAAGATCTTCTGGGTCTTGCTTGTACAGGCTGGTGTGGTCTTTAAATGGCCGCACCAGAGATATAGAGAGAAAAGGGCCAAGCGGCCCCTTTCTCCCTTTCTCTGCCACTGTCAGAGTGTCCTTGGGGCATGAAGCCCCAAGGACACTCCTTTCCAGGCTGTGGGGAAGCAGCGTTTTGCCACTTCCCCGAGGACTGGAAAAGCGGCGGATTGGGGCCTCTGGGGCTGCTGCTGTGGCTGCTGAGGCCCTGATCTGTTGGGGAAAGGGGAGGGTGCAGGCCACCCCAAAGGGGCGGTCTGTACCCCGCCAAAGTTCAATATCAAACAATTCCATTAGTTTAGAACATACAATTAAATTACATTCAATCCATGTGCAAAAAGAGCTAGGAGAGGATAAACTGGAATCCTAGGTGTGTCACGAATGTCATCAGGGAGTATTCCAATCAGTTCTGTTCTACGATGGTCAGGTATGCAGTAGTGTAAATGAGTATTCACCTGCACAAGTCTCTCTAAATTTCATCCATAACTGAACTACAGCTTACTAACCTTTAATTTTGCACGTAAGGATAAGGAAAGGCAAAAGTCACAAGGTTGCTGATAAGTCTTTCTGGACCTACTGAATTAATCTGATGCCACTTAGCAGCTGAATCGTAGCTCTCCTGATGATACTCATTTCTCATGTCAATTAACACCTGCTCCTGGTGATTTATGCCTGTCTTTCTCTCTCTTTAAGAAAAGAGGACACAATTTGTGGCATTTTTCAAATATGCATTTCTGTTAGACAAATGAGAAGGTTCATGCTTTACAAATCTTATCTCAGAAGTCACATGACAGCCCTCTCAGTGTTTTCAGTGACACAGAAGTAACATTGAGAGTCTCACTCTGTGTGGCAAGCCAAACAAATGCTAAACCTACTTTTGCTAAGAATATGAAAAAAACAAACAGGCTTTTAGAGTGGAAGTGTGGAAGTTCCCAGACATATTTTAATATCAAATGATTCAATCAGACAAGAATGCATAATCACATACAGTACACCCTTACTTTACGCAGGGGATCCATTCCAGACTCCCCCATGTAAAGCAAATTTGTGCATGCAGGGGTGTGACGGCAGGGTGGCACACACGTGCCATGGGCACACGCTCCATTGTTCCCTATGGGATGTGCCACCCCTTCTCCTTGCGCGGCTTTCAGCATATGCTAAAAGCTGCATAAATCGTACAGATTCATATATGGAACTATGGCCTGGTATATATTGCCAAAAAGTGTCATAGCAGGGCCGATTCTAGGGTTAGGGACCACAGTCTCTAACTCTAGAACACAATGGCGGTGTAACAATGGCGGCACCCTGTATACATGGTCACCACCATTGTTATGTAAGCACCACGTGGCATGCACACGTTGCCGCGTGGCACTTACATAGCGAGTGTGCCCGTGGCACACTTGTTACGCCACCTCTGCAGCTTTAAAAGAATCCACTTTTCACAGGTTCTTTTTCCACCAGAGGGAAGCTGCATGGTTTGGCCGCTGCAGCTTCAATCCAGAGGAAAAACAGGCACTGACAGGCCACCGTTTTCGGCAGTCTGTACTGTGCCTATATTACAGTTGGCTATTCAACATCCTTGGATTTACCCTTGTACTACTACAGTCTCCACAACCATTCAATGGCTAGTGACAAATGGAGGCAATTGAAGAAATGTCTGGTTATGTCCCCTTAGCTAGATGTGAAGAGATTACATTGCCCTCTGTGATATCATTAGGGTACATATTGGGAAAATTGTGGCCTGTGGCAGGGTCTTCATTTGACCTGCAAATTTATTCTACTGTTATCTCTCATTAGTGATAGCAGATATAAATTGTGTTGCACATGTGGAGTAATTTTCTGGAATGATGTGTCAATGTTGTAGCCACCAGACAATGGTGTAAGTGAAGTTGTGCATGTGGAACCATTGAACATGCAGTAATTCATGAAAGTAGGCAGAGTAGTGTGACAATAAGCATTACCTCTATGCATTGTCCCTGCACAATAGGTTGTCAGTCTCACCCAATTACTATTACCACACACATCACCTACATTTATATTCAGTATAGAGGATGTGTAATGTAACTCAACCAGTAGATATTTACACTACACTGAAGTGATGTAGAATCTTAGCCATACTTTTCAAGTTTGAACCACATGCTGTGTGCATATGTGTTTTAGAAAAAAAAAAGTAATACATTAAAGACATAGAAATAGTTTTGGTTATTTTTTTCAAGGGGTGGGGAATCTCTCCTGGAAGATGGGAGCTACTCAAATGTCTTACCTCATGTAGAGCTATGCTTACTGGTGCTAGGTGTTTAGGTACTGTGGAGTGCCCTTGATTCTGATCCACAAACACTCCTGTGGATATGGACTGTTTTTATAACTAAGATATTGCAATTTTTATTAGGGTCTGAAAATACTCCAGTTTGATCCATTGCAGTTTAAACAAAAACTGGGTGAGGGTTCAAGCATAGGAATCTTTTGCATGAGCTGAGCTCTAGTTTACAGTCTGTCAACCTGCTGTCCTGGGCTTTATTCCTAAGGGCACCTAAAGATAATTTAACTGTGCTTTGTTTGTTTCATGGGGGAGGAGGGAGGGAATGTCCAGTAAGAATTATATGTGGCCCTGCTAAGTTTACCTTAAGGACTACCCATTGCTAGAATGCAGCTCCGAAAACACTTCTCATATTGGAATTTGGCCCCTGTATTATTTCCCCCTCTCCAGACCTGCATTAGAGCATGGCTTTAACCCACTGAAATGAAAGAAACCAGATGGTAAAGTTGTGGTACTAAGCTACCCACTTAGAAAGAAATGATGTAGAAATTAAATTGAATGACATCCGTATATAGATATTTATAACTGATAGACCAGTGAAGGCTGGTATCTCTGATGTCAGTGGATAGGAAACCCACTCCATGTATCAGTCTAATCTTTGAAGGGGCTATCTAAGGTGCTGTCCTTAAAAAAAGACTCATCACTTTGATTAGCTTCTTTGAAGTTTAGTCTAAAACTGGGTGTGGAATAGCTGAAGTTCATATTAGATCCATTAGCCTCCCTTGGTTGGAAGGCCAATGGTACAGGATATCTGATTTCATATTCTCCTATTTAAGAAGCATGAAAAACATTATATTTAGTGCATGATGAAACTCTTTCCTGAAACAGTGACTCCTGAAAGAGTGACCATGAAAGAAACAAAGAAGGAAATTATAAACTCTACCCAAAAAGTTTTTTTAAAAAGAACATTTTCTCACCAGCTGCTGTTTCCATGGCAACAGATGTTAGATTCACAAAAATGGGGTAAGTACTTTACAATGGCAAAGATTAATCACCGTTACAATCACTGGTATTTACTGCTGGCAAGGCACAAAGAGTTGTGTTCCAAAGAAGCATAGATTTGCAGTGACTTGCACCAAAACTAACCCATGGCCAAATCCTATTTAAAACATTTGGATTAAAAAGATGTTAATCAAATACACAGCAAATCAATACAAACAGATCAAAACCCATAAGCAGCTGAATAATATTATATGCATGAAAATGTTCATCCCACAAAGTCAATAAACTGTAAAATTAAATAACTCCCTTACTCATCTGATTAAAAGACCAAAGACTCAAAATGAAATTTGCTAACTCTAAACTGTTCTTAAACTTTCCATATTCATGTCATATCCATGTGTGTGGCTGCTCTAGAGAATGTTAATCCAAAATAAATTTAGATATATCATTATTAACCTGACAGAGACTTAATGGAAAACATGGATGGTTTCTGGCCAGAAGGCTGCTGCATCAGCACTGCATTTCTACTGTTTTGATCTCCCCAAAGAGTCATTTTCAGGTTTGATTTTCTTTTGGCTACAGTGGGTGTGAAATAAAGTGCTTTTCTTCAAACCTATTTTGTAGATTTGTTACCTGTCCGTAAAGTCTGACTGTCCATATTGAAAGAAAAGAATTTAAAATGCAACAGAAAACAGCACCTATTGTTACAGGACAGACTAGATTCCTTTGCAGGAAATGGCAGGGAAGAAATGTGTTTGTTCTTGAAACGATGAATTGTTTTAAGGGTGACTATGATTAGAGGATTTTATGAAAGAGGACAGCCCTATGCAGATGTTCAATGAAAAGTTAAAACAAAGAGTAGGTGCTGAATCTTGGCATGTAACAAAGGGTATTTGCTGAATGGGTGTAACTTTTTATTAGGTTAGTTCTTGGGGGAAGTAACAATTTTACCAATTTTCTTCCAGTGGTGTCTTTCCTGAGGACTTATTCTGTCCAAAATTCTCATATTGTCTTTTTTTTTTCCAAACGAAAGCAGCATTTTCTGCATAGAAAATAATATATCTGAACAAAAAATATTATTTTCAGTACAGTTTATGCTGTTACCAAAAGAAAAGAAAATATGAAAAAGATTTCCCAAGGAGATCAACATGGTAGCATTGAACCATTGATGCGAATTTTGCATGGAAAAAGCCCCAAACTGAGAAGACTGTCATCAATTCACGATTCTTTTGGTCACCATTTTCTAACACTCAAGAAACATATTTTCAATCACTTTTGGAATAGTTTTGATATGAGTATTTCCATACCTCACTGAACCTTGTTGTTCCTGTTGCTTTGGTTGAATAAAAAGTGCTAATTCTGAAAAGAACTGAATGTTTTGGCATTTCAAGGGTTCTGGCTCACATGGACAGCCCCCACACATGGAAGAGGTTCTATTTTTCAGAGGTCTCACTTTTGACATGCTTAAAAGAACAGCAGGAAAGGAGGGGCTAGGGTACTTCCTTCCTTATTGTTTTAATACCATTGAATGCATGAACAGGACCAGTGTCTCTGGTTTAAGATGATGTTTCACTTATAGACCATTGGAGCAGTGGTGGTTAATGAATTCATTCTAGGTTTGACCCTATCCAAAGTGCTGAACTGATTGTGTAGGTGGTACAGCATGGTCTAAAATCTTCAGTAGGTTTATTTATTTAATTAGTTATATACCACTTTTCTCCTGGTGTAAAACCTAAGTCAGTTCACTCCAAGAACTCCCCACCTCTTAAGATCCTTCGGGCATCACAGCAAGGTATAAGTTGTTGTTGTGAAAATATTTCCACCCCACCATATATCAAAAGAATTCATGGCAGCTTTCAAGCAAGCTTATTATAAACAAGTTAAAACAGTTTAAAACAATTGAAATAATTTAAATAAACTTAAAAATACTAAACAGAATGAACAATTGCATTCTAAAATTGCTTTGCCACAGCTGGGATAGCCCTCTTCCCTGTCCCAACACAGTGTATTGACCTCAGCGATGGGACACAGAGGAGACCTCACCGCCCAGAAGACCTCAGTCCTTTGCTAGGCATATTTAGGGAGAGCAGCTTTCTCAAGTATTGAGGTCTATCGACATTTAGGATTTTAAATGTGATCAAAAGCACCTTAACTTTCATACCTAAAGTATATTGTCAGGCAGTTCAATTCTTTTAAAACCAGAATAATATGCTATCTGTATAGTATTCCAGTCAGCAGTTGAGCTGATGCATTTTGCACTAGCTCCAGTTCCTGAGTCTTTTTGGGGGTGCCTCACATAAACTGCATTGTAGTAATCTAATCGGAATGTTACCAGGTTATTTCTCACTAGGAAAAATATAGCTGGCCCAACGAGAGATCTGATGCTGTGCATTCCAAGCTCAAGTCCGATTGGGCTTCCAGCGATAGCAATGGATTTTAGAATAAGTCCAGGCTATGAACCTACTCCTTCAGGGGGAGTGGATGCAACTCCATCCAGGACAGGTTGCTTACCTATTTTCTGAACCTAAAAACACCAGTCCTCTCTTTTCAGGATTCAATTTCCAAAGGTAAACACTGATGAGGAGCTAAATGACCTTTTAGACTTCAGGAACTTTTATTAAAAAAAAGCTCCAGAGGCTGGATCCTGTCCATGAGAATGATACTCACTGAAAGCGCAAGCTTGGTTAGAAGTGTTCAAGTGAAGTACTTTGAGAGTAAGGCTTTCCTTGGGGGTAGAAAAGGCCAGAATGTCAGCAGTTGAGCTCTAATGGGGGGCCGCATTAGCTCAGCAAATGTTAGCTTTTCTCTTGGTGCAGTAAAACTGTAGAACATGAAATTTCCTGAGTGTGCACCTGTTGACACGTCTGTGCAGAAGCTTCATGGTGACTGATCTGGTGGTATATGAGCTTGGGCTGCATATGCCTCCTGGGATTTCCCTGGTTGCTTGGATGGATTGATGGATCAGACTCTGGATGGTTGCATGGATTTGGCTCCTTTTCACCTGGCTTGTGCTACTTGCTGGTTGGGCAATTTGTTCTGATGCTGGCATTGTTTGTTTTCTGATTTCCCTTCTGGATTCTCTGTCTTTCTTTTCTGAGTCTGACTGAAGCCTTACCTTGGCCTTAAGCTGTGGGCTTCGCTGCTGGGTCCTGTCTGTCCTGGAACAAGAAACACATGGTGGGTTTGTATGAGAAGTCCCATAAGTGTTTTCTTTGGGGAAATGGGATGCAACATTTTTTTCACACAAGGCTGCTTCACAGGAGATTATTGCATGGAGCTTCCTTCCCGATTCTGCTGTGGTTTTTTTTTAAAACACCTGAAACAGCAACAATTCTTTTCACATTACCATGCAATTGTAAATTGATAACAGGTTGGCAATGCATCTTATTGCACTGCCACTCCCTGTGCTTGTCAGCTATCTGAGATTAAGAAAGTGTAGTCTTGCCTTTATTGGGAGTGGGTGGTGGTGCAGTGAACCCCCTTTAAATCTCCTTTCTCCTGCCCAAGACAGATGATAGCCTCCTCAACAGTAAGAAGTCTTGCTTTCATTGGGAATGGGGCAGGTGCAGTAAAACTGGTTTAATTCCCCTTCTCTCTGAATTACTCCTGAATGCCCTTTGGCACATACTTCAAAAGGGGGTTAACTGTGCAATTGATAGCTATTCATGGGATTTTCCTGTTCATTAAAAGCAGCAACAGAAGTACAGATTGGCCGGTTACAGACCGGCACTTTAGTGCGTGATGAGCACGCACTAGGGTTACAAAAGGGCAGTGCTTCCGTACCGCCCTAACCCTAGTGCATGCTCGTCACACACTAAACGGCGGCGGCCCTTCCATACGGCCGCCGCCGTGAGGACATGACGTCCTCAATCCGTGGCAGGGCGCCTAGGGCGCCCTTTCCGCGGACCAGGAAGGAGCTCCGTTTCGAAGCTCCTTCCTGGTCCACGGCGCCGCTTTGCTTCGCTGGGCGCAGCCTTCAGATGGCTGCGCCCAGCGAAGCAAGGGAGAAAGGGGCCAAGCGGCCCCTTTCTCCCCCTCCCCGCCGCCGCGGGGTGTCCTTGGGGCTTGAAGCCCCAAAGACACCCCTTTTCAGGGAAGTGGTGTTTTGATGCTTCCCCGCAGCCTGAAAAGCGGCGGATCGGGGCCTCAGCGGCTACCGGAAAGCTACTGCCTAGCCATGAGGTCATGCAGTAAGATCTAGCAACTACAGTTGCAATCCTGCTTCTATCCTGCTATTTAAGAACAGTGTGATAATCTCCCCAGTTTACTTTTCCCTGTTTATGTGAAGATAGTGGATAAAAATAGGGAGAGTGGAATAATGGT
Source organism: Sceloporus undulatus (assembly GCF_019175285.1). NCBI lineage: Eukaryota > Metazoa > Chordata > Lepidosauria > Squamata > Phrynosomatidae > Sceloporus > Sceloporus undulatus. The sequence goes on from NC_056522.1 coordinate 60,021,354, forward strand.
GCTTCTTCATTTTCTTTTTCTCTCTGCCATGTCTTGTTCTTTGTCTTTTTTTCTTCTTCACATCTCATCCTCCTGCCCTCCAGGCTGAAGAACATATTTCTTTTGCCAGGAGTCTGAACTAATATCTTGTAGAGGTCTTCTGAAATTAGGCCAGGAGCCACATGGCTGTTCTATGTCATGTAAGTGCTACTTGGACATGAAAAGTTTTTAGCCTGTAACCAGTTCTCTGACCTCAGGAGGGGAAAAGGAGCAGGTGGCTTCAGTTAAAGGGCCTGATGTAGGATGGGGCAAGGAGGCCAATAAAAGTCCATTGGATAGCTTTGAAGAAAGGTGCTGGAAGGCAGAAGCTGCAAGATGGGAGAAGGGCTGCAGGTGTCTCCTTTAGACCAGAGTTTCAGGAGTTTGAAAAGCAGTGAAAAAAAGACTCAGCAGTGGATGGACTGAAGTCATTCTTGGCTGCCAGAGTTATAAGGAAACCTGAAAGATTTCTGAGCCGGGGGGGGACTTAGAGGAAGCCAGTAGATGAGCCCTTCAGCAAATGGGAAAAGCCAGACAAAGTGGCCAGGTAAAAAAATAGACTTGGAGTGGCTGATGTTAAGTCCCATTTATGTCTTGGCAGATATGCTCTCCTTATTGGGTTGTGTTTTTTCTTGTTATTTGGGCCACCTAAACTATCCCTGCCTGAGCTCCTCACTCTGCAACTACCTATCAAGATCCTACCAAGGATTGCTTCCTGACACTTTCATTCATTTATTTATTTACTCACGTTAAAGCTATTTTCAAGGCTACATTAGCTTTTTCCTCTATCTAAGGACTCTTCTTAAAATAAAGACACTTTTCCCTATCTGAGAGGCTCTGGAATTGAGAGGTCATGTAAAATGGGGCATTTGATATGCCTCTTGATATCCTCCCATGGAGGATATGGCCTCTGCAACAGAAGGTAACAAGGGCAAGATTGGCATACTTCCCTTCCCTATGTTTTTAATGATTCCATTTTAAAATATTCAGGTAGGTATTCTAAAGTTGGGAGAACATCTAAATAATCAATCTAGAGCTGGAGGTGTTGGTTAGGGATCTTGGGGGGGTTGTATTCCCCTCCCCCAAATTGGCCAGAATCCTTCTGAAGCATTATGCTGGGATTAACTGTGGTTAGCCAATGACAGTACTATTTAGAAACCGATGTAAGGAAGTATTCAGTAAATTCTTATGCACACCATTTGCCTGTTCACATATATCAGAGCTCAGTCTCCTGTGACTGAAATGGCCACCAGGGTGTCTCTAGAATGACTGAGAAGCCATTTGACAATGCAATGACCTACCTTAAATGGTGGTGGACTCTTCTTTGTTGACATTTTGGATCTAGCAAAGGTTAGATGATCCTCTATCAGTGATACTTTAACTGTGGATGCTGGTATCAGCAGTGGGTTGAACAAGATAATCATGGGGGTCCCTCTCAGTTGTACAGTTCAATAATTCTGTAAAGAAATCTATTCTAAATCTTTGCCATGGAAATAAACTGCAGCAGAGTTATCTGCTTTGGCTCTGAAAAGCTGTATGCTCAAACATTTCACTTTGTGTTGTTTTGGAATAAAGTGTTTGCAGATAAATGCCACACAAAAGAAAGCTAATGCTTTTGTCTGTGCCAGCAAGCTCTAAAACCTTAAGATTCAGTAAGCATGGCAACATTTGGGTTTGAACACCATCACCAAGCCACAAGAACAATAGAATTCCAAAATCAAATGCAATAGAAAAAGTCCCAAAACACCACTGAATTTTTTTAAAAAATCAAGCACCATACACTTAAATTGCTGGAAACAGTCAACATGTGATAGCATTTAAAAATAAAATAAAATCCACTTTCTTTCATAAATATGCCCCCATCCCCAGATTTAAAGTACTCTCTGTGCTCCTGTCTTTGAAGGCAAGATGAGACTCATCATCCTGATTTCAAGATGAGACCAACCAGGTGGAGTCAGATACAGCTCATTGAATTGAAACTGTGCCTGTAGCCTTGAATCTGGCAGGATCAGGGAGAAGGTAAGGGTAAAGGTATTCCCCGTTGACAAGGTTGTCAAGTCGTGTCTGACCATAGGGGCGGTGCTCATCTCTGTTCCTAACATAAAGAGCCAGAGTTGTCAGAGACTACTCTGTGATCATGTGGCCAGCATGATTGCACAGAATGCTGTTTACCTTCCCACTGGAGTGGTACCTATTTTTCTAGTTGCATTTGCATGCTTTTGAACTTCTAGGTCTAGACAGAAGCTGGGACTAGTGATGGGAGCTCACCCTATCATGTGACACCCAGGCCTCGAACTGCCAACCTGCCGATCTTGCAGTCAACAGAGTCAGTGTCTCAACCACTTGAGCCACCACATCAGGGAGAACTCAGCTGAGTATATACTGTAGGTGTCAAGCAGTTGGCGCAAAGTGGGAAAGTGAAGGTCAGTGAACAAAGTCTCATTGGTCTGGGGTCTGAGAGTTTAGGTAATATTTTCAATATCTTCTGTGTGTGTATTGTGGGAGGGACAGATCACTCTTGTTTTTTTGAATGTGGACTGCATTTACACTGCAGAATTAATGCAGTTTGATACTGATTTAACTGCCATGGTTCAAAACTCACAGGAGAGATGTTTAGCCTTTTCTGTCAGAGAGCTCACAACAACCTAGAAATCCTATGATTCCATAGGATGGATCTATGGCAGGCAAAGCGGTGTCAAGCTATATTAATTTTGCAGTTTGACAAAAACCATGCTTTCTGATGGAGGGTAAAAAAGAAATCTATGTATGACAAGATTCCATTAATTCTGCTACTTTGGGTTGCTAAAATGCTCAGGAGTTTGCCTGAGCATGAACTGGGAACACACATGCTTGGAAGTAAAGAATCCTTTTGATATTTATGGAGCAAGAATCCATGCCAAATATTTTATTTTAGTTATATGCCACCTTTCCCCTGAAGTAGGACCTAAGGTGGCTCACATATAAAATGGTGTAAATGTTTATTAACACAAGTTTAAAAACAATGAAACTAATATAATTTAAACAGTATAAAATTATGTTTAAAACACAAAAGTTAAAAACATAGCTAAACAAAGTACACCCCACAACGAGGAATTTCCCTGAGAGTGATTGCATACTACATGTCTACATGAACAAAAACAACTTTGCCTGCTGGTGAAAGGAAAGCAGGGAGAGGGTCAGCCTAACCTTCATAGAAGGGACATCCAGAGGGTGGAATCAGCCACTGAGAAGCTTAATGTCCTGACCAAGCAAGCCTGTGATGGTGGCAGGTCCCAGAGAAAGCCTTTCCCTGGATATTTTCAGCATTTTTGCAGCATTCCTTATACAGAGAGATATTTTCTTAGAATTATAGAATAATAGAGTTGGAAGAGACCAGAAGAGCCATCCAGTCCAACTCTCTGCCATGCAGGAACTCATATTCAGATCATCCCCGATAGATAGCTATCCAGCCTCTGTTTAAAGACTCCCCCCAAAGAAGGAGATGGTACCATATTCTGAGGGAGTGTGTTCCACTGTTGAACAGCTCTTACTGTCAGAAAGTTCCTCCTAAAGTTGAGTTGGAATTTCTTTTCCTGTAGCTTACATCCATTGTTCCAGGTCCTGTTCTTTGGAGCAGCAGAAAACAAGCTTGCACCATCCTCAATAGGACATCCCTCCAAATATTTAAACACGGCTATCATATCACCTCTTAACCTTCTCTTCTCCAGACTAAACATACTCAGCTCCCTAAGTCACTCCTTATAGAGCATGGTTTCCAGATTCTTCACCATTTTAGTTGCCCCCCCCCCCTTTGGACATGGTCCAGCATGTCAACATCTTTTTCAATTGTCATGCACAGATCGTCTGGACTACTGGATTTTATTGATAATGACCAGCACTTTGAATTGTGCCTGAAAATGAATTAGTAGCCAGGACTCTTTGGATTGACAGTGAAAATGCATAGGTATGACTTCCAGATTATATGCATCTATATACAACTGGTCATGTTGGCTGGAAAATTCTGGGAGTTGTTATTTAGTAACCTTCCATTCTAAAAACTGTCCAGTACTTTAGTTAATTTGCAATTAAACTACATGTGCTAAAACATACCTCATGTTAGGATGCATTTTGCAGTTTATTTAAAAACATACAAAGAAAGTGAAAAGAGCCCTCTGAGTGTGGAATCAGTGGTGGCTGGTGCTTCCATTTCAGCAGAGTGGTGTAATTATTCTGGATTTTATTTTAAACTTTAAAGGAGTTAGCCAGGATCCGAGCCCTATTGCCGAAATAGCTGTCCAAGGTACTAGGCATATTTGGGGGATAGAGTTTGGCTCCGTGGATAGTATTTTCAAATTCTGATTACAATACAGAGCAGATTCATTATTCCACTACCCTTGGAACCAGCAGCCAGCACTCTGCAGAGTTTCTTCTCCTCAAGACTTATGATTAGCTCAGCTTTTGTGTGTAAATACGCACTGCCTGGTGCCATGTCAAAAATATGCTTTTAACATTTTTTTGTCAGGTCACTTATTTAGTGCCACAAGTGGGGGAAAGCAACTTTTTTTGAATAGGCACAAGGCTATCCATGCATGTAACAGCCTCTTTGGTTGTACATTACAACAACCAGGAACCATTTGAATAACATCAGAATCCTAGGGTTAATTTCTGTTCTAAATATAGGGTCACGCATGGTATGCCTGATCAAATGGTGCAAGAAATTAATAGAAACAACAGATTCTCATAGCTGGCTTCTCTACATCTTACCATTTTCACTGAAATGAGATATTCTAATTAGAGTGTGTCTTCTAAGAATAATGGCTGAAAGTAAGAGAAGTGGCGGAGAAGGTCAGCTATTTCAGAATGGCTTTGCTGATATAGAGGCTGCGATTTTAAAGGGCATTCATGTTTGTACATTCAATTAGGGACAGGAAAATGTTTTTCCACGTACCCAAATCGCTAATGTAACAACTCTGAACTAGAAGGGTCACCTGCAGAATCATTCTGCTCTAAGCGACATGACTTGGTGTATGAAATTGTTGGCAAATGGAGTTGTTATTCTTTTTTATAGATTTTCTATAGAGCTGTGTGTCTATTGTAGTGTGTCTATTTGTGGGTGAGAGCATACTAACAAAATGAAATGGAAATAAATGTATTTGTTCTTAAAAACATATTTGCTCTGTCTCACCTACTGGGAAAAAACAAATTATATGGATGGCATAAGAGCACTCACCTCCCCGTGTATTTGAGCACCCAGTGTGTCTGGTGCTCTGATTGGCACCTTCTGGTATGTGTGAGAAACAGCATTCTCCATTTCTTTCCAGGTTTCTTCAGTACCATTTTTTTCTCCTGATTGGAAGACCGAGAGGGAATAGATTTAAACCAGCCCCAGAAGTGATTTATATTTTCTGCTTGCTCACCACACCCAGACACATTTCTCAGGGGCATCAGTGTCCCAGTGTCAGAGAGGGGAGGGCCAGGAAACTTTCCTTAGAGGCAGGGAGAGGCAATCTGGGAGGAGGGATTTCTAATGTTTTCAATAGTCCTTGCAGCATTGTTCTTGTAAGATTACCCTATTCATCACCTTGTAAAAATTCCTTTGTTTAATGGCACCCCAACACATCTTCTGCTATCTGTAACTCAGCTGTGAATTTAACACACCAGCCTGCTGTCCTGCCACAATTGTGCTAGTTTATGAACCAAAGCATACCAATCATAATTTCTTATCACATTCCCCTCCCCACCCCCATGATAGCACTTTGGCAATCTATGCTCATGAGATCTGTTTTCCACACTACCAAACACCAACATTTAGGCATGCTGTTCCTAGAATCTCGCACAGTGTGGAGTTGTAGTCCCCAAAAGCAACTTTCTCAAGATTTAGAAGAGTTCATTTTAACTGGCGATGCCAGTGTTGGGAATCTGGGGCATTCGGTACACAAAATATATCTTTAGTCATTCATAGTTCCTCTGAGTTTTTAAAAATGTGGAAAGATGGGTTACATGGTAAGACAAAATAGTAAGATGCTGTAAGATGATTCTTGAAAACACTGCAGCATGTCAAGAGGGACCGAAGCTCTGAAAGCAAAAGGCAAAGTTGTCTTTTCTGAGCATGGATTGTACCAAAGAAATGAACAAATATAGCTACACGGGGTGACACAAATTGCAGTAGAATGAAGGACAGACAGCATGAACAGTCAAATGAGGAACAAAAGGAATTTAGAAAAGAGGAGAGACTATACTTTCAGTGCTGAACTCTAGAGAAAATGAGTCTATGTCCTTTAGCTAAAAAAGAAAAGGAAAAGAAAAAAGAAACCCCAAACTGATTGGGTGGCAATGAACAATTGTGTATGAGACGGAGAAATATAAAAGTTAATTGAAATGATAAATGGCAAAGAGGGCGCAGACATATCAGAAAGAGGAAATGTGTTCCAGACAATGACCTACAAAAGCAAAGCTCTGAAGCTGTCCCAAAGAAATTAATAAGGTTTCAATGCAACAAGCAAGAGTGCTTCCTTAAAGAATTGTTTAATCTATGAACTTATTATAACTACAATTTATGCAGAACTGAGAAGGCAGTGGAGGGACAAGTTTCTAAAATGTATTGTCAACCTGGAATAGACTAGAAACATAAAGTTAGTGAATTGGTTGGTTAGTTCAAATCAGTATGTGAAAGTGGTCACTGCCCCTCATTGTGCCCTTAAGAATACTTGCTTGCAAAGTTACAATAACAGAGAAGACACCAGTGGAAGAATTTTCTGTTTAGCCAAGTCTTAAAGGTACAACATCCATGTTAGGATTTAGAAACTAGCCTCATAAATCTTATATTTTCTTGGGTCTCTCAAGTCATTGCTCCAGAGTCTCTAAACCTCCATTGCCTCATGAACAGTAGTTTTGCTGCCAGTAGTTCTCAGATTCACTTCTTGCTAGTCCTTGTGTGGAGTTTGCCCCTTGTCTCATAGTTCCTTCAGTAGCATGCCTTCCTAACAGACTGAATCCTCATATTGCTGATTTCATCTCACTTTTTGCTTTGTCACATTTCTTTTAGTCATTCTCTTTTTTGGTCACTTTCTGGATAACCATTATATTCCTCCCTTATTCATGGAATTCAATCCTTCATGTTCAGTATGATGAGATTTTGTCAGTGGACCTTTCTCATCTACATCTACTCATTTTGCCTGCATCCTACTTTAGAATTCCTTCTACTTTAACTGCATGCAGACATTTCCCTAAGTGTTATTTCTCAATCCATTTGCAATTCTGACTGTTCTTTCACTTCACTTTTCTCTATCCTTAGCTTCTAAATTTGTTTTAAATTTGTGCTCCAAGTCCTAAGCCTTCCTAACGAACCTCCTCCCTAAGAGTTGTGTGAAGCTTAAATTCTTGCAGGGATGTAAATTTTTATGTTATAGATATTTGGTTTCTTTTGTTGTTGCTGCTGTCTTTTTAACTTTTATACATTTTCCTTTATTTTTTTTAATTGTGTGAAATTTCAGTCTTATTTACCAGAAAATGGTTATCATAGAATCTGAAATGTAAATATTATTACATTGTTTACCAATAAATTGGAATATCTCTAATCATTGTATGCTATCACACAACTCAAATAAGAGATATTATTTCCATATTTCCCTTCCAAGAAATGAAATGAAGGGGAGGGATTGAATTGTTAACAAGCCTTTTTGCTTTGGGCAAATGTGTTTTCAGGAGTTTACACAATTTAATTGAGACTACCATACTTTGGATATAGTGAATGACATGACTCACTGGAAAAGAAAATAATGCTCAGTAAAGTAGAAAGCAGTAGGAAAAGAAGAAGATTGAATCAATTTATCTGTAACGCAATAAAGGAAGCCATGACACTGAGTTTGCAAGACCTAAGTAGAGCAGTTAATGACTGGAGGGTCTTAGAGATTTCTCATTGATAGGGCCACTATATGCCAAATTTGACTTGAAGGTAAATAACAACAAATAATGGGGTGGCCACAATGATTTATATTGTGGAATTTGGAGAATTAAATTCAAATTATCTAAAGTGTTTACAAGAAAGATCCCCCTAAAAGATCTCTACAGATTGAGGAATTTGTCATCAAAGTAGGAAATGGAATTCAGTGGAAACAAATGTGAAGTGTAGAACATGAGATCAACATTAACCAAGTTAATCCCAAACACTATGTATATGTAGATAGAATATTAGCTATCCATGACTGACCAGGAAAAGAATCTTAAACATAACAATGGATAACACCAAAGAAGTAGTACATGGATAGTTTTTGATTGTGAGTGCCTGCACGGCAGGCAGTTGGACTAGATGGCTCTTGTGACTATGATTCTATGATCTTGTAGAACCTTTGAGACTAACTGAAAAAAAGAAACTGGCAGCATGAGCTTTCATAGACTTCAGTCTACTTCCTCAGATGCATAGACTGAAATCTATGAAAGCTCTTGCTGCCAAATTCTTTCTTTCAGTTAATCTCAAAGATGCTACAAGATCTCTCCATGTACTGATGGATGCACAAGTTATCATCTCGTCTCTTCTGCCAGTTGAAGGGCATGGTCCAGGAAGGGAGAGGAAAATAGTATATATAAACAACTGGCTGCACAGATGGTGCCACTGAGAATGATTTGGATTCTTTGATCATGGGCTGCGGTTCCATGAGGGGGGACTTCATGCCAGTTGGCAGAAATGTTTTTGCCAACAGTCTCAAGAATGTGATCAGGAGGGGTTTAAACTGAGTTATGTGGGGGAGGGAGACACTATTCTGGAAGGCAAAAGGACTGGAGAAAATAGTCAAACTGTCATAGAGAGAACAAGACAAATAGTGCAAGGACCCAATACTGGGAGGCAAAAAAATTGCACAGGCATAAAGTAAAGGGGACCCATGGTCTTCAATGTCTCTACACTAATGCACAGAGCATGGGGAATAAGCAAGATGAATTTGAACTCCTAGTACAACAAAGCAAATATGATATAATAGGCATCACTGAAACCTGGTGGGATGAGTCTCATAATTGGAATGTAGGAAGAGAGGGGTATAACCTTCTTAAGAGAAATAGGCCAAACAGGAAAGGAGGAGGAATAGCATTATATGTCAGGGATATTTACACCAGTGAAGAGATCCAGGACACTAATCCTGGAAGCCAGGTGGAGAGCATCTGTATAAAAATTGAAGGGGAGGGAAACAACAGGGATGTTATTGTGGGAGTCTACTACAGACCCCCAAGTCAGATGGAGGAATTGGGTGACACCTTTCTAGAACAGATGACTACACACTCAGAAAGGAGAAATTTAGTAGTGATTTAAAAGGAATTCAAAGAAATAGCAGGCATGTGTAGGGGTAAAGTCAGAAAAGCTAAAGCGCAGAATGAACTCAGGCTTGCAAGAGAGGTTAAGAACATTAAAAAGGGCTTTTTTGGATATGTTTGAAATAAAAGGAAGAATAAGGAAATGGTGGGGCAAAATGCTAACAGGGGACAGAGAAAAGGCAGAATTATTCAACACCTTCTTTGAATCAGTGTTCTCAGAAAAGGAAAAGGGTGTTCAACTTGAGGATAATGGAGCAGAGGATAGAATAGGGGAAATCCAGCGCAGAATAAGTAAAGAGAAAGTTCAGGAATACCTGGTTAAAAATGAATATGCGGAACTACATCCAAGAGTATTAAAAGAACTGGCAAATGTAATATCGGAACCATTGGCAATAATGTTTGAGAACTCCTGGAGAACAGGTGAAGTCCCAGCAGACTGGAGGAGGGCAAATGTTGTCCCCCATCACCCAAAAGGGGGAAAAAGAGGACCCCAACAACTATCATCCAGTTAGTCTGACATCAATACCAGGAAAGATTCTAGAGCAGATAATTAAACAGAGAGTCTGTGAACATCTAGAAAGCAATACCATAATCACAAAAAGTCAACACGAGTTCAGAGAAACAAGTCATGCCAGACAAATCTTATCTCTTTTTTTGATAAAATTACCAGCTTGGTAGATGAAGGGAATGCTGTGGATATAGTATATCTTGATTTCAGTAAGGCCTTTGACAAGGTTCCCTATGACATTCTTGCAAACAAGCTCATAAATACAGCAAATGTTTGTTCAGTCAAGGACCAGAGAGACCCTCTCACAGCCGCAGGAGTTTACCACATACTGTGGAGTGGCGGACAAGTCTACATAGGGACCACTAAACGCAGTGTGCAAACAAGAATCAAGGAACACGAGAGACATTGCAGACTGGGCCAGCCAGAAAAATCAGCAGTAGCAGAACATGTTACAAACCATCCTGGGCATAAAATACTGTTTGAAAACACTGAAATTCTGGACCATGCCAACCACTACCATATCAGGATGCACAGGGAAGCCATCGAAATCCACAAACACCTGGACAATTTCAACAGGAAAGAAGAATCCCTTAAAGTAAACAAGGTTTGGCTACCAGTCCTGAAATATAGCAAAATAAATACTCAAGAAATGCAAATGAGAAATCTCTCAGCAGACAATGAGCACTATCAAGCAGACACTAATACTCCTTTGCAGACCCTCCCACCCTGAGTCCTGCCATCAGCACAGAACAACACACATGCAAATCATTCCTGCCTTTTCAGGTCACACAATATATATACCCAAGTCCTTTCCAGACAAAAATTCTCTGAAGATGCCAACCACAGTTGCTGGCGAAACGGCAGGAAGAAACTCTGCTAGAACATGGCCACATAGCCTGAAAAAACCACAAAATCTATGGATGCCGGCCATGAAAGCCTTCGACTGCATGAGCTTGTAAAATGTGGGCTAGACAAGGCAACGGTTACATGGATTTGTAATTGGTTTTCTGGCTGAACCCAAAGGGTGCTCAACAATGTTTCCATTTCATCCTGGAGAGAAGTGACCAGTGGGGTCCAACAGGGTTCTGTCCAGGGCCCAGTGATATTCAACATCTTTATCAATGATTTGGATGACAGAATTAGGGGCATACTTATCAAATTTGCAGATGATACCAAATTAGGAGGAATAGCTAATACCCCAGAGGACAGGATCAAAATTCAAAGTGACCGGAATAAACCAGAAAGCTGGGCCAAAGCTAAAAAATTGATATTAAACAAAGAAAAATGTAAGGTACTTCACTTAGGGCGGAAAAATGAAATGCCTAGATATAGGATGAGGAACACCTGGCTTAAGGAGACTACATGTCAAAGGGATCTAGGAGTCCAAGTAGACCACAAGTTGAACATGAGTCAATAGTGTGATGAGGCAGCTAAAAAGGCCAATGCAATTTTAAGCTGCGTCAATAGAAGGATAGTGACTAGATCAAGGCAAGTAATAGTGCCAATGTATTCTGCTTTGGTCCGGCTCCACCTGGAATACTGTGTCCAGTTGTGGGCACCACAATCAAAAAGGATGTTGAGAATCTGGAGCATGTCCAAAGGAGGGCGACTAAAATGGTGAAGGGTCTGGAAACCATGCCCTATGAGGAACACCTTAGGGAGCTGGGTATGTTTAGTCTGGAGAAGAGAAGGTTAAGAGGTGATATGATAGCCCTGTTTAAATAGTTGAAGTGATGTCATATTGAAGAGGAAACAAACTTGAAGAAGGAACAAGCTCCACAGACCAGGACACGGAACAATGGATACAAGCTACAGTAAAAGAGATTCCACCTCAACATTAGCAGAAACTTCCTGACAGTAAGGGCTGTTCGACAATGGAACAAACTACCTCAGAGTGTAGTGGAGTCTCCTTCTTTGGAGGTCTTTAAGCAGAGGCTGGATGGCCATCTGTCCGTGGGGATGCTTTGACTGAGAGTTCCTGCATGGCAGGGGGTTGGACTGGATGGCCCTTGTGGTATCTTCCAACTCTATGATTCTATAGGCTAACATGACTATATATTTGAATTCTACCTCAGTAGAAATAACTATGGTTAAAGTGAAAAAGGCAAAATCCATTTTGAAGTATAATTACAAAGGGAAATGAAAATTAAACTACCAGTATTGTAAATCTTTACAAACATCTATGGTTGAAACCACACTTAAAATATTATGTACAGTTCTGTTCACTGTACTTCAAACAGAATATTCCAGAACCAGAGAAGGTGCAGAAAAAAGCAATCTAAATGATCAAGCAATAGCATTTAGCAATAGCATTTACATTTATATATGGCTTCATACTGAACTAAGCAGTCTCTAAGTGGTTTACAACATGTAAGCCAATTGCTGCCAATAAACTGGATACTCATTTTACTGACCTACAAAAGGATGGAAGGCTGTGTCAGTACTGGAACCCTCAGGATCGAACTCACAACGTTGTGGCTGCAACACTTTTGGCTGCAGTACCACTTTGTTACAAAGTGGTAGAGCAACTCTAATGGAGCAGTTACAACATCTGGTGGCTTTTAGATTTTAAAAGATTTGAAAAGAACATGAGCAAGGCATCTATAGATTCTGTGGAGAAAGTGATAAGGGAGAAGTTTTTCTCCTAATATTAGAATATGGGGTCGTTCAATAAAAATGAACAAATGGCAGGAGATGAAGGATTTGTAGACTGCTTTATATATGTAATGCATAGCTAAATGGTAGAGCTGACTGTCAACTGATGTAGTGATGGCCACCAATTGGCCTGGCTTTGAAAGAGGATTGAGCAAATTCATGGAGGAGAGGACTATCTATAACTACTAGTAATAATAGCTATATATAACAAATGTAATGTGTCCCCATGAGTTGCCAAACAACGGCCTGTTACAGACTGCCAAAATAAAGCTGCTTCGGGTCTCTTTGGAGGAATGCTATTTAAATGATGCCTGGGTCCTAAGAGTCCGGAGGTCGCGCCAAGGCCACACTCCATTCCTAAGCACTGGAGTGCAGCTTTGGTGCAGCTTCCGGATTCTTCGGATGCATGCATCATTTAAACAGCATACTTCCAAAGAGACCTGAAGCAGCTTTATTTTGGCAATCTGTAACAGGCCAATATGAGTACAAAAGGGCATAAGCACTTTTTGTATGGAGTAAGCCCCAAACTATGAATGCACTTCAAATACTTTGCAGTTTTCAAAGATTTTCTTGCAGTAGGAAGAAATGGGTAAAATTATACATTGCTTCCTTCAAAAGTGAAATATGTGAAGATTGCATCCCTATTTGGTAATCTTTTGGTTGATCTAATAGAGCTCTTCTTACATGCTTACTTTCCTAGCCTTCAATCCCAAATCCTTTGCTTTCCAAATATCATGTTCTGTAATTGGGCTTATGCTTCAAGTCTTCAAAGAGAAATCTCAGCATGATCTTTCAGTCATTAGCTGAAGTTCCATAACTGCCTGTGATAGGCTTTTGTTTCATATTCCTGTTTTCATACTCCATTGGAAATGCCCTCTTTACTGTGCCACAGACCATCAACCCTCTCAATCAAGTACAAAATGTTTATTGATCCAGTTGCCACAACATGCTCAGTTCAAATTGTTCAAGTGTTAGAAGAGCAAGCTGTACAAGAACTGATGAATTGTAAAGAGGGGTAGAAGAGCCCTCAGTAAACTGGGAGCAAACCTCCAGAAGTCTAATATCTGTTGACTAAAAGAGTCTTATAAATAATATTTGGAGATATGCTCTTGGTGGAAGAAGCATTGCTGTCCAACTCACTAAATAATGAGACCAGACACAAAGAATTGGGTTATAAAATGGGCAACTTTATTAAACTCAACCTTTTAACTTCATTTCTTTCAGAACTGCAAACACAGGGGGGAGAACCTTGTGTAGGAACAGCTGGTGGATGGTCTGGTCCAAGACCAATTCCCCAGCTTCCAAAGGACGAAAACACCTGAGCCCCAAGGGCAACCCAGAAGAGGCTTGCTCTCCAGCTGGCCCGCATCCGGAAGGCCAACCCAAGTCTCCCCCACTTAACTCGCAAGACTTAAGTGAGGGTTTAAATCTCAAGCCAGCCCAAAGGCAATTCTCTACCCCTTCATGTTTAGTTGCCAGATGTAAACCTCAGTTCCAGAGATCCACTTTCACTCTCTAGGAGGGTGCCGAGGTGTTCAGCGAAATCTCTGGCCTGTTACAGACAGCCAAAATAAAGCTGCTTCGAGTCACAGTGGAGGTATGGTGTTTCAATGATGCATGTGTCCTAAGAGTCCAGAAGTCACACCAAAGCCATGCTCCAGCCCTAAGGACTGGAGCATTGCTTTGGTGTGGCTTCTGGACTCTTAGGACGCATGCATCATTGAAACACCATACCTCCACTGTGACTCGAAGCAGCTTTATTTTGGCTGTCTGTAACAGGCCTCTATCTCCCTCTGCCTATGCCATGAAACCTATTTATGACCACACCCTAAGCCAATTGTCCAAGTCCCCATCCAACTGTGTAGGGTAGGCAAAAAACCCTTGGAAAAACAAGGGCAAAAATTCCTACCAGACCTCAAAGTGACCAGAATGAATCTCACGCTGTTGTTGAGGCAGGAGAGTGGGCCAACGGTCGAGGCAAGTGACAGGGAGCTTGGGCAGGTGAGCCTCAAGCAGGCTAAGCCCCGCCCACTCCCTGCTAACTTTCACAGAAGCGCACCGTTTTTATTTACATCTCTGGTCTCTCCAATGAGAGGCCAACAATGCCTTCTCCCAGAACCAATAGGTCAGGAAAAGTATTCTGTGCCATAGATAAGCCTTTCTTTCTCAGGCTTCAGAGCACCAGAAACACACAATTTATTTTATACTAGCAAGGGTTACAAGTTTCTTAATTCCTCAGGTTCTCTTTAGAATCCACCCTGATATTCCTATTCTCTTTGATTTTTATCTTTTCTCCCCTTGTTCTCCACCTCTTTTTTTTTTCCTGCTGGTCTCTCTCTCTCACAGCTTGTACAGATTTGAAGAATTTGGAAACCCTGCAAAAGAAAGCTTCACAGCCCTCTGGAGAAATGAAAAACTGAGGTTTGGGTTTAACTTTGTTTCCAAGGAGGATTAGGGAAATATACCAGGCACTTAATGATTGAAGATGGTACTGCAGGTTATAGATAAAATTTAATCAGCAAGCTAATGAATCAGTTAAAATGAAATAACTGAGCTTCACACTGCTAGAGTCACTACCCTGGATCTCATGTTGGAAGAAAAGTGGGATATAAATTTAATTAATTTTCTTCCCAAGTGAGATCCATGCTGGTAGATACTCTATTTAATATTTATCTAGGTTTTAGGTGTCTAGATTTCACCAGCACACACCTATTCTTAAAGATTGCCAGTGTTACAAGGAGGGAAATTGACAAAATGAAGAAATTTCACTTTGAGCCCTTTCAGTGATGAAAGCTTATGAGTCTGATTCCTCCAGGTGTAGGAGAGTTAAGTTGTATTTCTGATGAAATCATTATTATCCCTTTCAGGCCTTGTAATAATAGCCTGTATATCAAACTAATAAAAGCGTGGAATCATACCTCTTATTTCAATGCTAGATAGCCATGTATTGATTTGTTGTGTGCAGACAATTAAAGATGCAAGGGAATTTTGTGGGGGATGAAACTGACCATTTTCAATCTCCTATCTTGTTGTAAAATGAGTACAGCCAGCCAAAATAAAGCTGCTTCGAGTCACAGTGGAGGTATGGTGTTTCAGTGATGCATGCGTCCTAAGAGTCCAGAAGTTGCACCAAAGCCATGCTCCAGCTCTAAGGACTGGAGCGTGGCTTTGGTGCGACTTCTGGACTCTTAGGACGCATGCAACATTGAAACACCATACCTCCACTGTGAGTCGAAGCAGCTTTATTTTGGCTGTCTGTAACAGGCCACAGATTTGTCAGGTTTTCAGTGCAATCTGAAGAAATGAACTACATACAAAACCATGAGATTGGATAAAAATGTGTACAACTGAGAGCTACCCCCCTCAAAATATAATGACACTTTATCATAGGGGTGAAGAAAGTGTGGCATATGGGACTGTTTTGTGCCCTCCCAGGTGCCCTCTGTGTACTAAATGTTTGCTTCTAAATGCCTGCTGGGGTAGTAGGCAATTTTGGCACTGCCGAAGTTTTTTGATTTTATTAAAGCTTTTAGTTTCATGAATGGAATCTTGCTTGTACGCCTAGAGTTCTACAAGAACAAACAATTAAACTAACTTTATATAGAATTATTATAAAAGCATACAGTGCCAGCAGCTGAGCAACAAAAGTCTGTGACATACAAAACAACTCACCCATAAGCAACAAACACTTTCCAAAACTATACATGTTGCCTTTGTTCTTTGTTCCCCATTTTGGTGTTCTATCATCTCAGCAGCACATGTCAAGATGGTTTGGAACAAGGCTCAGAATGTTTTGTATATGTTTAACCTAACTTGACATCACCAAGAGCTTACCACATTTTCTACATCTAAGCAAGCTTTTTTCCTCAATGTGATTGTCTCACACTGCAGCATTATTGTCACTTTTTGTCTTATTCCCTTCAAAACAGTTTTGACCTTTTTTTCTTCAACAGGAAATGATCTAGAGGAGTCCAAAAAGCTTACCTTTTCCTTCCAAGTCTTCCGAGGGTCCTCCCTTTCTTATAACTGCCACCACCCTGGTTTCTGAGGGAGAATGCAGTGGGTTAATGCAGCACCATTATGTCTTGGCCCCAGTGGCTGATAAGAGATCCTCTCTCTATTCCAGTGGTTCTTAACCATTGGTCCTCCAGACTTTGGCTCCCATACTTCCAGACTGTTGGTCATGTTGTCTGGGGCTTGTGGGATCTGAAATCCAAAAGAAATGGAGGACCAAAGGTTGGAAACTACTACTCTGTTCCAACTTGGGTGGGGGGAGAGAAGAGTAGACAGGCACAAGTCTATCATGCCTTGCTCATGTAGCTGATGGAAAGCTGTCCTTCCAGCCCAACTGCAACTGCTGTGGCTTTCAAGAGAGAGAGGAGTAGGCAGGCACAACTTCATTGTGCCTTGGTCCCAGCACTTGATGGACTGATGGACTCCCTCCATTTGAACTGCCATTGCTGTGTCCTCAGAGGGAGTAAAAAGTAGACAGTATCTGCTGTACTTAATACTTTCCTCCCACCACTCTTTCCTTTCCTTATTTTTCACATTTTATTTAATCTGTAAATCTGGAGGCAGGGAACTTTCAAATCAACAATTTGTAAGTCACTCTGGAGCCTTTTTTTAGCAGAAGGGTGGGGCATATAACTAACCTAAACAAACTAAGTCATTCACACAGGCTGGACCCAAGTTGTGAAGGACTTTCTAAGAAGACCATGCAGATAAGGAATGTTTATTCCTTGTTCACGCTGCAATATTCTCACTTCCCAAGGCTCCAGCTAACAGCTTCTAGCACAGGGGAGGTAAACATGTGGCCCTCCAGACATTGTTGTATCCCTGCTTCCATCAGCCCCAGGCATCATGACCAGTGGGTCAAAGATGCTGTGATTAATAGTCCAACAGCATTTGGATGATCAAAAGTTACTTCCCCCTCTCTACCTAATCAGGACATCCTTCTGAGTAAATATGTACCAGCAAAGATGTTAGGCTATTTTCCAAATTCCATATGAATGACTCCTCATCTCTATGTATTTATTTAACAGAAAAACCAAATAACAGCTGCCTATATTAAGCATTTGAAATGGAAATATTTACATGTTTGGGGAGCTAGGACTTGTCTTTAGGGATTAGAATTACGTGGGGAAAGATGAAGCTAATTTAGCTCTGCTTTTTTTATATACTTGGGAAAGTTATTTTTTGGGAGTTTTGCTCCCCCCCCCTTTTTTTTTTTACTCAGGTTGAAAGCCTAGAATTAGGTTGGTTTCAGGATAGGTTTTTTTCCAGTGAAATTAAAATAGGGTGGGGTGATTTACACGATATTTCTGAAGTGCTGAAGGGTTGTTTTGTCCTCCCCCCCCCTTTTATAAAGCAAAACTGTAATGTTTTGTTAATGTTAATGCTCACAGCGGAAATGTGTCCCTCTGGGTACTTTCTGAAACAGGAGGCTCATGGAAACAACATGCCCTCCAACCATCACATGTGGCAAGGGCAGCCCCAGTCAATTCTCTGCCATCCCACCTTCTCAGCTACTTTTAAAACACCCTCTTTTCCCTATCTCTCCTCCCACTTTTCTGCTTTGTCATCAGATGGTCTAATGCTTGCAAACTGAATTTAGGACCTTTTTTTTTTTTTTTTTTTTGGCATTTGGACATGTCCACCACATGTGATATATTGACCCTTTTCCTTTTAAGCATTGCCAACTGTTACTACATCCTCCATAAATCTTAGATAATTTTCCAGTGTTAAATACCACCTATAGTATATTTTATAATAGTTTTCTTTAATATTTTGACACAAGGTATGTTTTAACTTCTTTTCCCATGTTATTTTTCATTGTCTAAGTTCAATATCATATCCAAATTTTGGGCCCATTTTAACATATTTTCTTTAATTATTTGCTTTTCAGTATACATTTTTAATAGACATTTGTATAATTTTGATAATATATTGTTACTATCTGTTAAGATTGTCTTTTCTAGCTCTGATTTTGCACTTCCTTTTCCTTCTCTTTAATTATCCATGATAAATTTCTATATAGAAACCAATTGTATACTTTCCATTTCATTTTAAGATCTTCTTGGGTTTTAAATCTTCACTTGTTGTTTTCATGAATAAGCAAATCTTTGTACTTATAGCAACTTTCATTTAGCCATGGAACTGTTCTAAACAAGGCTTCATGAGGAGATGCCCATGTTGGAATTTTTGCACTTATTCTTAGCTTATACTTCTTCCAAACTCTAAATAAAGAGTATCTCACATAAAACATGCAGGGCTAGCTGTGTTGGCCATTTAGTAAATTCAAACAAAAATCCACCAAGCAGTGATACCTTTACTGGCCAACCGAAATGCACAATATATTTGTTGCAAGCCTTCAAAGCTCCACTGGCTTCTTCATCAGGCAAGATGTTATATTTTAAATAGGAAAAAAATAGAGATGTTAGTAAGATGTCTGCATTTTGTTGTTTCTGACCTTAATTAAGATGGTATGGGAAGGGTATCTTTAGCAGGCTGGCCCCTCCTCCTCTTGACATGCGGCAATTGGGCAAAGTCAGGAAATTTAAAGTCCATTTGCATATCAACAAGGACTAAAATGGTGAAGGGTCTGGAAACCATGTTCTATGAGGAACGACTTAGGGAGCTGGTGATGTTTAACTTGGAGAAGAGAAGGTTAAGCTTTAACTTTTCTGACTTTACCCCTACACATGCCTATTTCTTTGAATTCCTTTTTTGTGATTTCCCCCTTTTCCCATTTCTTATACATGTTCCATTTAACTAACAATGCCTGACAAACATATATGAAGTTTAACTCTGTAGCTTCTTGGGCATGGGTAGAGATGAAGCACAATACCTAGCTCCTCATTACAACAGTCTTCCAGCTTTTTTCCTGTAAGAGTGCTTTCTGTCTTTTCCTGTTCCGTATCAGAATGATGTGAATTGTTTGGTTTAGTCATACTAACATTTATAGCTTTCCATTCTAATCTGATGAAGCTTGGACCTGTTTTTGTTTCAGCTCTCAGAATCTTTACCTAGCATGTTGACAAAGTGCATTGTACATGTCCAGGTACTTCAAAAAAGGAACGTGTCCAGACTTTGTTCTTCATGGTATTCTATTTAACAAAAACTTCATTAAATTTAACTAACTAAAGTTAGCTGGCTGAAACTATTGGCAAGTAGAGAGCATCAGAGACGCATGTAGACTCATTATTTCACAGGTGGTTTTATAGTGAGCAAAGCACATTAATTTTATGAGAAACTTATAGATGTGGAAGAGGCTGAAATATGAAGTGAGGTATACTAAAGACTCTTGTTAAGTGCAACCCATATTTGGGAAGACATATTTTTCAAACACCCTGAGAGTGATCTAAACACATGTTATTTAACTGGAATGCCAAGTAGCAACAACCTATATTAAGCTTTCCAAATGGCAGTATTTACCATTTTAAAGCTGCATAAATGCACACGAAAAGGTCATATTTGTTGAAAGTTAACTATGAGCTCCTGACGTGTGTGGAATACAAGTTTCAGATAACATTGCTGTGGGTGTTTTGCACCATGAGAAGCTTGGCACAGGTGAAGATGTTATTTCTGCAGGACCAGCATAGTGTTAGAAATGCAAAAACATAGCAAGGAAATGCTTGAGTTCCATGCCACATTTCCTCAGGAAACATTATGAAGAGTCCTGACTGCAAACAACAAAGCCCAAAGTGTTTTCATAGGATGAACAATAGGAAGCTTGAAATGTTGTATTTCCACTAACAGACTGATTTTTTTAAAAAGGTATCTTCTCGACCTGATATGGGTAAAGTATGGAAAAGTTCCTTTTTGGGGGGGGGGGGGTCTTGCTCCCAGAATCTCCCAGCCAGCATTGCCACTCTGGGATTCTGGAAGCCAGAGTCCAAAAGAAGCTTCCTGAAGCTTTGAAATAAGTATATGGAGAGACTTTCATTTCAAAGCACATACCTGCAGTTCTTTGACAAGCTGCTTCTGGAATCTCTTGCTCTATTACGTGACAGGGTCATAAAACCAACATCAGATCCCAGATGGTGTACTTGTATATTCACTTTGTGATTGACAAAGTTGCTCCTAAGTGCCCTCTGCCACAAGTGAGAACTTGTTCTGCTTCCTGGTATAATGAAGAGCTGCAGGTGATGAAGCACAAGCTACTTCTGCTTCTGCTCAGCAAATGGCAGCTGCCGTATAGCTCCAATGGGGCCAGGCAATTTCCTTGAAACAGAGTGTCTCACAGCCTGGTGCTTTCCTGATCATTTTGCTGAGAGTAACTGGTCAACAGGATGAAGTAGAGTTGTGGAACAATTCTGTTGTAGCATATATGTGTGTGTTTGAATATATGGTGGACTGGCAACTTCAAGAGGAATGAATTGGGGTATGAATGCTGACCGTCAGGATTAGAAGCACTGGTTTTGAATACTAGTGGTATTTTATCTAGTATCTAGTATCACAGCCTGGGCTGACCTGGAAAGGAGCATCCAGGTGTTCTTCAGCAACCTGAGGCCCTTTCACACTACACTTTATGGCACTTTGATAGCACTTTAACTACCATGGCTGCATTTTATGGAATCTTGGGACTTGTCTGGTGAGGCATTAGGCCGCCCTAGTCAAAAATTCTAAATACCCTTCCCCAAACTTCAAATCCTAGGATTCCATAAGATGAAATGATGTCAGTTAAAGTGGCATATGGCACTACAGCTGTGAAGTGTGAAAGGCCCCCAGGACCAGGCCAAAATGTTTTGCTGCTGAAATAAAGGAGAAGATGCCCCCACCTCTGCAACTACTCAATAAATTTTAGGTGGTGGAGCAAAACACAGCAGCAGTTCCATTTTCTTTTGCTACATTGCGCAGATCATGTCATTGTCCCATCATTGAAGCAGCATCACCCGCATTTTGCATTAGCGGGAGTTTGCATTAATGCAGTACTGCTTCAATGATGAGATAATAGCACTGTGATCTAAAAGCCTTTCACAGGACCACAGTCAAAGATGGAATAAGGACAGGGGAGAGATCCTGTCCTTATCCTGTCCCCTTGTGATAATCTCCTGTGTCTCCTTGCAGAGCTAGTTAGCAGTCCTATTAGCAATCCTATGCTGGACGAGCTCTAACCATTTTGCTGCCTAAACTGGAAATGAAATGTAGGGAGCTTGGTCATAATTCACTGTCACACGTGGATGCATAACCTAGAAATGTGGATGCATAACCTAGAAATATGCATCCACAGCAGATCTGTATTCACAGACCCTGGATAGCCATAATGGTGCCAATATTGCCATGATTATAATGGACCCAACCAGACCTACTTTACCAGGCATCAACCATGTAAAGAGAAGGAGGTGCTGCTGGTGATCAGGGTGCAGGTGGATGATGTTGCCACCCCCTTTCCATCAGCCGATTAGCCTGTGATGATCAGAAGCAGTACCTCTGACACTTTCTTGTCTCAGCCTTGCTGACTGGCAACTAAATTAGTTGTGTAACTAAGCACATGTGGATTTCATTGTTTATATGTTGTGTATTAGCAACTTTGATTGATACTGGCTTTCCTGGATTTCAGGCAGTATTCTTTCCCAATGCTACATGGTGATCCCTGGTATTCCCTGAAGTTTTCCTGTCCCAGAATTTACCAGGTCCAGCCATGCTTAGCAGTCAAATTTAGGTGTGATCTGGGTGGTATGGCCATACTACAGGAAATAGATACCACTGCCATTCGTTAGGTCATTGCACATTATTAATCTCCAAGGGTGGACAAGTTGTTTTGGCATCTGAGGGGGAAAAACCCATATGCATCCTTTGTGAATTACTGTGTTTAAAAATTATGATAACACTTTGCTTCCCTCTTATGACACTCAGAATCAGCTGTCTGCAATGTCTACCTCCCCATTTTCCTAATAGCAAAGTAACCCTAACAAATACTCATCCTCACCACATGTAGAAAAAAATTAGATAACATGGTAAAAGATCTGGCATAGGTGAGGAAAAATAAATCTGAAAGCACTGAGTTTGGAGACTTGGCCTTCAATCCCATACTTGGCAGGGAGAAACAAATATGCTCCTAATTTTGAAATTTTGAAATGAAAACAGTCCTTGACATCTTATCTGTGGGTTTGGAGCTTGTGTGCCCTGTGCAATGTGTGTGGAATGCACAAAACATATTCCCCACATGACGACAAAGATATTCTGTGGTGACTGAAGTGAGTGACAGACAAAGCTACACAGTTCATATTTTCAAATATAAAGAATTGCTGGAAATTCAGTGGGGAAATCAACATTTCAGTGGTCCTTTGATAGCCACTTTAGGAATAAGTCTAAACCACGTCACAATCCTTTGTCCAGTTGTATGGCAGCTTTACTTAAATTCACAGAAGCGGAGCATCTGAGAAACAATTGGAGGTTAAACTATTGCACTGGTGATTAAATACTTCACTGAGTGCAGAAAAAAACTGAATATTGTAGAATGACAGCTGTCTCCTGATGTTTAGATATGACTGCATGTGAAGCAAGGAACTTATTCTGAAAGTTAGGTTTGTCTCCAGAAATGCACTGACAATCTTTTATTTGATGTTTTGTATGTGGGCACTGTATGACCTCAGGTCAAAATACATGCCCACTCATCAATAATAAAACCACACACTTATTATCAGTCACTTTGGCTTTTAAAATATTCAGGAGTGAGAAGAATATGGTCCCTGCTCATCTCTATATTAAATGTGAAAATGGTAAACTATACAGAAGGTCATATACCTAGCAAAACTCAGAAAATATATATTTTGAAGGCTACAGTTCTAAAAGATTAGTAGCCAGCATGACCATGCTATCTGTGAGAATCTGGAAATTGTTATCCAAAATGTAACTTTTCTGAACTGTGATAGCTCTGTGTCTATTGAAAGTGGCTTGATCAAAGCACTTGATCAATACATTCTGTACATTTGTGCCCTGTCAGTACAGTGCCTTGCTGCCTAAAAGGAGACTCCAGATGAAAGCCCCCCCACATTTGAGGATTTTAAACTGCCTTGTTGCACAACTGAAAGGCAGGACCAACTCCATCGGGCCTAGCCTGAAGAAGAAGAACAGGCCTCCCTCCATGCCATCTGTCATTATCCAGCCTGGGAAGGAGTGAAAAGTCAGGATCAGCTCCATCGGGCCTGGTCTCGATTAAAAAGCACAGCCCTCCCTCCAGTCCATCTACCTTGGTCCAGGCCTCAGAGGGAGAGAAGAACTGCTGGATCTGATCCCCTTCCCCACCACCATTCCCTTCGCCTGTTGTGTCGTGTCTTTTTAGATTTTATGCCTGAAGGCAGGGAACCATCTAATTAAAAAGATTGTATGTACAGTGCTGTGTACATTTACGCCGCTATATAAGTAAAGCTTAAAATAATGATGATAATAATAATAATAATAATAATAATAATAACAACAACAACAACAACAACAACTGAGAAACCAGTTCCTGCCATCACCTCTCTTTCTATGCAGTGTTCTTTGCATCTGTTCATTTCAACCTGTTGTACTGCAGGCCTAGTAATGCATTTCTGTGACAAGAGAGGAATCATATGTATTACTGCAGAACCTAAAACAGTGAAGAAAACTGAGGGAAAGAGAATCAACCCATTTGAAATGTAATACTGGAGGATAATTCTACAGATATCATGAATTTCCCAAAAGACAAATAAATAGACCCAAGAACAAATAGAGCCTGAATTCTCCCTAAAACCCAATATGACTGATGTGAGGCTATCATACTTTGGGCAAATCATGAGATGACATAACTCATTGGAAAAGATGATAATACTTGGTAGAGTTGAAGGTAGTAGGAAAGGAAGAAGACTGCTTTCCTGATAAATTGATTCAATAAATGAAGCTGGAGTCCTGAGTTTGCAAGACCTGAGCAAGGCTGTTGTTGTCCAGAGTTCTTGGAAGGCTCTTAATTATACTATAACCATAATTTGAAGGTGATATGATGGCAAATAACAACAACAGGGAGATCCACTATCCCATGTTTGATTTTGGCATGCAAACGAGTGATGGAAGGAATTGTAGGGTCCACTTGGTGGGCAGGATGTGGACTTAGCTACACAAGAAAAACCAATCTTCCCCAGAAAGTCCAAAAATGAGAAAAGGAGGTTAGTTCCCAGCAATTGGGTCTCTGTTGTTTATTTCATGCTTTGTACTAAAAGCATAGGTACCAATAGATAGATAGCACATACATAATCTGTTGTTCTTGTTTCACTGTATTTGAAGGAAAACACACCAGATGATATCTTTCTTTTCTTTTATCTAAATCTGAACTTGGCCTGTCAAAAGAAGTCACTTGGTCAAGGTTATTGTCCTTGATAAAGTCTGCCAAGATTTATCAGCCTATCCATACAAATTTTCCTTCCACAAGCAAGTGCTATAGTATTACACATGTGGATGAGCTTTCCAGGTATTTTGAGATCTTTCAGTCAGATACTTATCTTTGGGAAACAAGAGATGTTTTTAAAATTGGTGTACAGAGGCATTGATTCACTTGTGGCTATAAAAAGAGATTCATATCTAACTCAGTTGAAAACTGGAGGCCTAATATATGCACAAGGTATAATGATATTGCCATGATGATGGGGGCAAAATGAATGCATTACTCCAGTTAGAATTCTGCCCCCTCCAATGACATTTTTCTTAAGTCCTGAACTTCTCTAGCATTGCTGCAGTTTAAAACTTCAGCTGAATATTTACAAATTTAGTTTAGGCATCAAAGAAAAATGGGAAGGCAAAGTTATCAAGAAAATGCAAACACAACTGAGTTTGGTTTGGCAGCCACATACAGGTCTTAGCCATTTCGGAAAGGATACCCAGAAATTGCTGACATGTTGGATGTTGTCTTTGCTATTCAAGCTTGACTCTACTTTTTCCTGTCTACACCTTTTTAGGGTGGGACAGCTAGAAGTAGCCTTCTGGGAGAGTGGAAGCCCAGAAGCTATGTGATAAGACCATTATTATTTATTTATTCAGTTTCATCACATGATTTGAGTTTTATTAGTAGTAAACAAGACTATGCCTCTGTCTCAATACAAGCTCATTTAGATCTTGTCTGTTTCATTTTAGGTGTTCACATCTACAGCAATGTGAGTTAGAGATTCCATTAAATGGACTTTCAGGGTGTCAATGGTGCGGTACAGACCACCAAAAAGCCGTATACCAGCGCCAGCATTAGGGTTAGGGAGCGTGCACCATCTACACGCTCCCTAACCCTAATACGTACCACCAGTGACATAATGGCAGTGCCCTGTGTACATGGGCACCGCCATTATGATGTCATGGCCGCACTGCATCCAAATGACGTGATGCAGGTGTGACGTGTTCGCACCACGTCAGGCCGCTTGTGGCAGCCTAACAGCAGCGCTGGAAGGAGCTCCTTCTGGAGGGTGCTTCATTCCCACAGCCACAAAACGGCTGCGGGAACGGCGCCTGGAAGAAAGGGGCCAAGTGGCCCCTTTCTCTCCTGGCTGTGGCTCCCGGAGTGTCCTGGGCAAGGCCCCAATCTGGTTCTTTTCAGGACCAGGGATAAGCAGCATTTTGCCGCTTCTCCTTGGTCCTGAAAAGCACTGGATTGGGGCCTTTTGGCTGCCACTGTGGCTGCCCTGGCCCCAATCTGTGCCTGAATGGAGCGGCTGCCCCAAAGAGGTGGTCTGTATCCTGCCATTTTTAGCTATGTGATAAGACAACAAAACAAATAACAAACATGGTCATGCTAAAAAGTGGACTGTATACATTATTCCTTGAAAACAGGATTGTAGTTATCATACCCAACATTTTTTTTGTGACTACTTCCTCCAGTCTTCCTTGATGAAATTACTATTTCTGTCATTAAATTTGCTAATGCACAAGGTTCTTTTTCAATCACAATGGGGCTGTACAGACAGGCGGCATGCAGCTGCTCATGTCCTGGCCAGATTGAGGCCGTGGCAGCTGCACTCCGTGGCCCCTATCCAGCCTTCAAGGGATGCCATAGCTGCGGTGATGCAGCTTCATGATGCCCTTTTGGTGCTGCATCATGTGGATGCAGCACCAGAGGGGCACCATTATTGTGTACGCTGTGTAGACTGGTGCATGCCAAAATGGCAACCTGGTGGCGGGGCTAGGGCATCCAACATGTGGATGCTCTGCCCTGGCTCTGCCCACAGGTTGGCATAAAGTGCCGGTCTTTATAGGCTCAATAGTCACTATCCCAATTCATACTCAACATGGCAGGAGTGGGGAAAGCATAGCCCATGAGCCACATGCAGCCTCCAATAATGTTTTTGTTGCCCAGAGGACCACCCATCCCCCTTG
This sequence comes from Sceloporus undulatus, assembly GCF_019175285.1. Lineage (NCBI taxonomy): Eukaryota > Metazoa > Chordata > Lepidosauria > Squamata > Phrynosomatidae > Sceloporus > Sceloporus undulatus. The sequence goes on from NC_056522.1 coordinate 60,048,133, forward strand.
AATATTAATACACTACATTGAACATGGTGCATATAAAATCCTGTGAATTAAAGATAAGTCCTCTTTAATCATGATGTCGTGTGAAAATCTTCACCACGATCATACGATTATCATGGGCTAATGTCTGTTTAAACTCCTAATTTTCCCCATGTGATACAGTCCTTTGTCACCTGCTTCTGGACATCCTCCATTTTGTCAACATCCTTCTTGAATTCTGGTGCCCACAATTGTGGCTTTACAGCTCATTTCTCATTATTTTCATTGTTGGTGAGTCTTCAGAATCTGGAACTCTGAGCAGCAACACCAGGGAATGGCAGTTCTAGTCAGGGATGGTGATTCTCATGTGTGGGTTTTAGGATGAACTTTGATGGTGCTATCCAGGGTGTTGAATCCTCTCCCCAAAATAGGTTCAGTACTTTGAAGGACTCCTTTAAATTTTAGATTAAACCGCAGAGTGGATTCCTTGCTCCAAAATCATGGGAATCAACAGCTGCTACTGGGCAATTTCACAAATATAATGGGAAATTATTGTACATATTAGAATGCATTTATGGTACCCTTTGTCTAGGTTGCTCAGAGGAGATTCAGGAAAGACTACTGATGATTTTGAGAAAATAAGACGTTGGTGTTATTTTGACAAGAGTATGCAGTGAGGGGTTAAGTACAAAAACAGAAAGAGAGAAAACCAGAAACCATTCAAAAGCACATCATCTAATAGCACTCATAATATACCTCACTATCTTCAATTACTGAATAAAATATGAATGCATCTTAAAAACTAAAATCAGAAGACATTGTTGAAATCCTTTAAACAATGTAAACATAATAAATACACGTGTGGTACCTAACAAATTATGTCTTCGCCATTTCTTTTTTTAAAAAAGAGAAACCACTTGGAGTTAAACTGTGCTGCCATGCTTTGACCTTTTGAAAGTCTCAGCTGATGTGTTGATTTGTATTAACACTGCAGACCTTTTCTAAGGCAATGGAAGTAAAGGCAGAGAGAAAAGTCCAAGAGCACAGGATCGGCAGCCAGAATTATGGGTCTGCAATGCTGAAATACTGGTCAAGGTCAGATCTACTTCTCCCGGTAGGGCACAAAATGCCCTAATTCCAGTAGATGGAGCACATCCATTTCAGTGGCATTTGGATCACACTGACTAATGTTTTCCTTGACCAAATGTATTTTTATTGAAGTAAGACAAGCTATTACCCAGAATGCTACAGGGTAACATACTGGTATGGAAAAGCTCTGACTTTCTGATTAAAAGAAATCCCTGGGAACAGGAGTAAAAATGTCTTTCTGAAGATAAACAGTGTCAAATACAATGGCAATATGGTAATATTCTCCAGTATGGAATTCGGATTGAGGTCATTTACTTTAGTTTGTTAGCTGCCCTCAAGTCACTTCTGACTCATGGCAACCCCATGGATGAGACATCTCCAAGAATCCCTATCCTCCAATGTCTTGCCCAGATCCTGCAAGCCCTTGCCCACAACCCTCCTGATTGAGTCTATCAATCTGGTCTGTGGTCTTCCTCTCTTTCTTCTACCTCTCTACCTTTCCTAGCATTATTGTTTTTCTAGTGTTTTCTCATTATGTGGCCAAAGTATGATAGTCTCACCTTGATCATCCTAGCTTCCAAGGAGAGCCCTGATCTGATCTGTTCAAGAACCCATTTCTTTGTTTTCTTGGCTGTCTACAGTATCCTAAGTACTCTTTTCCAGCACCACATTTCAAATGAGTTGATTTTCTTTCTGTCTGCTTCCTTCACTATCCAGCTCTCACATCCATACATGGTAACTGAGAATACAATGGCCTGAACGATTCTGACTTTAGTGCTCCATTGTATGTCTTTGCTCTTCAGTATCTTTTCCAGTTCTTTCATAGCTGCCCTTCCCATTCCTAGTCTTGTTCTTCTTTCTTGACTGCAATCTCCATTCTGGTTAATGTTTGATCCTAGATATAGGAATTCTTTAACTATTTCAATGTCCTTGTTGTCTAGACTGAATTTGTGTATTTCTTTTGTAGTCATTATTTTTGTTTTCTTTATGTTCAGCATCAAATCTGCCTTTGCACTTTCATCTTTGACCTTCCTTATTAAATATTCCAATTCCTGAATGTCTTCTGCTAATATTAAGGTGTCATCTGCATATATTAGGTTGTTAATGTTGCTTCCTCCTATCTTCGCTCCTCCTTTTACTGATTCTAATTCTGCTTTTCTTATGATGTTTTCAGCATATAAGTTAAACAAGTAAGGTGATAGGCTGAAGCCTTGTCTGACCCCTTTTCCTATTGGAAACCACTCTCTTTCCCCAAATTCTATTCTGATGGTGGCCTCTTGTCCTTGGTACAGATTCCTCATCAGGACTATCAGATGTAGTGGCACCCGCATGTCTGAGTGCATTCCATAGCTTTTCATGATCTATACAATCAAATTCTTTGCTGTAGTCTATAAAACACATGCTGACTCTTTTTTGGAATTCTTTGGTGTGCTCCATTAGCCATTGCATGTTTGCAATGTGGTCTCTAGTGCCCCTTCCTTTTCTGAATCCTGCTTGTACCTCTGAAATTTCTCTCTTCATGTATGGTTGGAGTCTATGCTGCAGAATTTTGAGCATTATTTTGCTTGCATGTGAGATTAGTGCTATTGTCCTATAGTTGCTGCAGTTTTTTGTATCTCCTTTCTTGTGGATTGGTATGTATATCAAATGTTTCCAGACTGTTGGCCACTGCTTTGTTTTCCAGATTTGCTAGCATATTTCAGTTAGCAGTAAAGTTGCATCTCTCTGTAGGTACTGTAACAGTTCAATTAGAATATCATCTGTTCCTGGTGATTTATTTTTTCCCATTTCCTTTATTGCAGATTCGACTTCACTTCTTAGAATTCACTTTTTAGAATTCAACTTCTTAGAATTTACCTTTAGTACAAGGGACATATTTTTCAGCCAGCTGACTAGGAAGAACTACTAAGAAAGACTTCTGTTTGAGGGTAGGGTGAAGGAGAGGGAAAGAGCAATAAGGAAAACCTTCCAAGGTCTTAATAAATCAAAGTGGTCTATTGTGCATTATTTGGAGACAAGAGGACAATAGCAAGTTACTGCAATGGCCTGCTGTTATGAAATATTTGAGCTATAATATGAGAGATCCTGTCTAAAGGTCTAACTCAGGCATGGGTAAAGTATGGTGTGTGGTCTGCATATGACCTCTTACAGCTATTTTTGAGGCTTTCAAGGTCCAGTAGAACCACACCATACACTTTTAAGTCCCTTTACGCTATATAATTGTAACACTTTGATTCTACTTTAATTGCCATGGATCATCCAATGGAAACCTGTCTTCTACAAATCAATGAGGTATTTAAAATTTTCAGCCAGGGAGCTCATGTGCCTCACCCAACTATAAACCCCAGGACTCCACAGGATGTAGCCATAGCAGTTAAAGTGGAATCAAAGTGCTATAATTGTGCAGTGTGGAAGAGTCCTAAATTGCCCTGTACTGCCACACTCTGAGGAAGGGTTCTGGCTCTGAATTATTGCATGGCTTGGCTTATATTTTCTTGCAAATAACTTTCTGCAAAACCCAAAATAAAGTGTCAGCTTGTCTGACTTCCAGTTAGGTGCTTATGCCTTCCCTCTAGCTTTTCATAGATGTGTTCTCATTTTAAACAAAACTAAAGAAATCATTGGGACAGCTTCTACTCAGTTAATTCCTCAGTCTCCCCAGTTCATCTCTAGATACAGCACAATAAATACTGAGGTAGTAGTAATCAGCCAGGCACAGCAGCTACTTCGGTTTCCCAGATAACATGTTGGTCTGAGTCAATAGGGGGCCCAAGTTCAAATAATTGCTCACCGTAAGACCTCAGGATGGCTTTGGGCAAGCCACACTGTTGGTCTTAGTTCCCCATATGAGAAATGGGGCTGTAAAATGGCCCAGCAATTCCCTCTGTTTGCAGTGTGACACAGAATAGGATAACTATCCTAAAGCAATTTGCACACTCAGCAGTGCTAGGTGCCTGATTAATGGGAGCTAGGAAAGGAATAGTTGAGCACAGTCTGCCTTTCTACTAATCTGACCTTGTTGATATTACAGGGAAAAGCTATATTTGTAAAGTAAATTTGAAATCCTCTCTTCTTTCAGAACGATAAAAATGCCTATCAAAGAGGCTGAAATATCAAAGGCAATAAAAGTGTCTAAATTCCAATAAAGCTCCAGGTGAAGATAGTTTCCCCATTGAGCTTTATAAATGCTTTCAAGCTCAATTGACTCCAATTCTTTTTTCTTCAAAGGATATTTAGAGATGCTGTGAAGAAATGTCCCTTTTAGCTCTGTGGAAATGAAGCTGTTTTTCTCCCCCCCCCCCCCCCCCGAGGCGCCCAAATTATAGAGCACTTCACCTCTTATTTTGGTTGAGGATATTCCTTTCAGTAAGAATTAGAGCTAAGTATCATTACTTTTTTTTGGGACTACAACCTCCAGAACATTCTGGAAGAATTCACCAGAGCTACTTATTTGAAAGTACTTTCTTGACATTTCATAATGAAGACTTAACATGTCCAATTTTGTGTCAATACCTCTATGCTCAGCTCAGATTGTTTTCTGGAGTCAAAGAATGGTTCTCAGCTTACAACATGTCTTATGCTTTTAGGTGTAAATGTGGAAGGATATGAGGCAACTGCAAATTCTTCCACTTGTTCACTTCATGGTCCTTTCATCTTTCCCAATTGCTCCTCTCTTTCTGTATGGACAGCACCAAAGTCATATTTTTACACAGTAGGCAGGAGAAAGATGCATGATAGGACTGAGTGAGACTGTGAGAATGAAACAAAAGAACCTACAACTCCTCATCTCCTATCTCCAAATACATTAAAACCTCAGTTGTCAAATGGTGGGGTGTATGAGAGTTGTTCTACAGGATGCCAAAGACTTGAAGTGTACGAAAGCTCTCACTTTCCCTTCTCTCTGTGTCAGAGCTGCACACTACTTGTGGTCCTTCTCTGCTGGGCTCTGCAGTGCTGTCAGCACCTATAACTTCACAAAGTGTTAAAGAATATGAAGTCGAAGGCTTTCATGGCCGGCATCCATGGTTTTTTGTGGGTTTTTCGGGCTATGTGGCCATGTTCTAGAAGATTTTCTTCCTGCCGTTTTGCCAGCATCTCTGAAGCTGCCAGCTACAGATGTTGGCAAAACGTCAGGAAGAAAATCTTCTAGAACATGGCCACATAGCCCGGAAAACACACAAAAAACCATGTTAAAGAATAACTCAAGGTCTCCAAAGTTCTAGTTACAGAACTTACTACAGAGTATTTACAGCACTACACACACAACAATGACTATCCAACCAACCATCCACTAACACAGGGGTCGGCAACCCCCGGCCCGCGGGCCACATCCGGCCTGGCGAGACCTTGGGACCAGCCCGAGCCCGGTCCTGCTGCCGATTTCCAAAGGCCCCGCGCCGGCAGCAATCGGCGGCAGGACTGGGTTTCTCGCGCAAGGCCTTTGGCCACGCAAGAGGTTAAAAGGCCCAGTGCCCTTGCGCGAGAGGTCAAAGGCTCCACCCCTCGTGCGAGAGCCAAAGGCCTCTTGCGCGAGAGTCCCTCAGCTGGCGGACAGGCAGGGCCAAGGAGCCTCGCTTCAGTGAGATCTCCTTGGCCCTGCATGGCTGCTTCCGCTGGCGGGCGGGTGGGCAGGGCCAAGGAGCCCCGCTGCAGCAAGATCTCCTTGGCCCTGCCTGGCTCCCTCCACTGGCGGGCGGGCGCCCAGGGCCAAGGAGCCCCGCTGCAGCGAGGCTCCTTGGCCCTGCCTGGCTCCCTCCAGGCAGGGAAGGAAGGGGGCGAGGGAGGAGGAGGAAGGAGGAAGAGGAGGAGGAGGGAAGAAGGAAGGAAGGAGGAAGAGGAGGGAGGGAGGAAGAGAAGGAGGAGGAGGGAGGAAGAGGAGGAGGAGGGAGGAAGGAGGAAGAAGAGGAGGAGGAGGAAGCAGAAGAGGAGGAGGAGGAGGAGGATTTCCATTCCATTTGATGAGTGTGACTTTCCAAAGTGCATTTCTGTGTATTTTCAGTGCATTTAATGTTAAGGAAAAAGCAACATGGGATATACAGTGACTGAAATAAAACATGTATGTAAGAGTCAGGGTGACTCAGCAAAAGCAATTAGAAGCCACACAGGTGTAGAAGGTAATATAATTAACAAGTCCTAAATGCCAAGGACAGAAATGTAAAGTGAATAAACTGAGAATTGTTAAAGTGGTCAAGGTGAGATGATGAAATCATTAATTATGGGATGAACCAAGAGATCCAATGAAAATGGTTGTACACGCCCACTGGGTGGAAACAGACAAGAGTGGGTGGTATCTTGCATTGACTATAAGAATGGCTATGAATCCCAATGTATTTTGTGGGTAGTAGTGAGGAGTTGTGTTGGATAGTTTTGGAGCTGTATATAGTAGAATAAAGTAGATCTTTTATATAAGACTACTGAGTTGTCTGGTGTCTTGGGTGAAGCTACAAGAGCCAGCTGGATCCTGAAGAAGGGTGAAGACTTCTGTGGAAGCAAGAGTGAGAAGGCTTGGAGAGTTTGTCAGGGTCTTCAGCCTATTCTCTGTAACTCTGCTGCTTTTGAGCAATGCTTTAACCACTGGCCAAAACTGGTCAGCGCCGGTGCGTAACAAGGTGGTGAGTTCGAGCCAGAGGTGAAGAGCTACAACTCCCATCATCCCTGACATTTAATACTAAAAGGTCGGCTGTAACAATGATAGTGGTGATGGTGGTGGTGATGATGATGATGATATCAGTCAGTTTCTGAGGCATGCACTCACTCTTTCTGAAGGTGAGACAGTGTGACTTTCCAAAGTGTGCTTTCTGTGTATTTTTGGAGCTTTTAATGCTAAAAGGTCTGCTTTAACAATGATAGTGATGATGATGGTGGCGGTGGTGATATTGATACCAGCCAGCTTCTGAGGCCCAAATGTCCTCCATTTTGATGATGCATTTATATTAACATTTTTTAAAAATCATCAAATTTTTTGCATGTCCTCCATTTTTAAAAATGTCCTACATTTGAAAATGTCCTATATTATTTAATTATTTAATTATTTCTTTTTGGCTTCGGCCCCCCAGTTGTCTGAGGGACAGCAACCCGGCCCCCGGCTCAAAAAGGTTGCCTACCCTTGCACTAACATCAGCAAACCCACACTGAAGGTAGGCCACACCAATATTTATACACTTAGTCCAAGGCATGATCTTCTCACATATGTGTCTGCAATAGTCCTCTTGCATCAGCCTCTTGCATCATGCATGCTCTGTCATCCTGTGCGTATCCTCTATATGATATGATGATGACCCTCCATGTCAGTCACCATGATGCACCTTTTTCATGTGTTGCATCATCCAGTATCTTCAGCTAGGAGTCATATTCTATCCTGTGAAATTCTGTTCCAGCATTGTATATACTCTGACACTTTGCAAGCCTGGCAAAGCCTATGCTCGTTCTGCAAGGTTTGCAGAGAGTGTGGGAATGCTATCGTTTTCTCCTTCTAATATTACTCTTCATTTTATTCAACTTTGCACTCAGAAACAAACACAAGCAGCACATGTCAAGTATAAAGATTGTGTTGAGATGGCGATTGAATTTATTGAAATAAAACTGTTTTAATTTGAGCTATGCTATTTCCCTATAAAATGTTAAAATATGAATATAGATAAATGCACAAATAAAAATATTCATACTAAACAAAAAATATTTTTATTCATTTACTACTTCAAGAAGTGTGTGTGTGACATCCACATGTAATAAAGGGGGACCCATGGGAAAATAATTTGAAAACCTCTGCATTAAAGGATGCAAGAGCCAGGCTGATTCAGGTCAACTAAACTGAGATTAAAGATATTTGGTTGTGGGAGAAACAAAATCCACTAGGCTTATCCACCCAGGCCTAAGTGTTTTAAGGATGAACGCTTAAAAAGCTAGTCTGGCATCCTTTTCAGCTGTTACAAGATCATGTGCTGGATTTATCATATCTGTTGGGGATTCATGCTTATGGCCATGAATGACCAAATGTGATGCCTCCCAAGCTACCTTTGAAGACTGACAGCACTTTGAGCAAAGTATTTCCAAGGCACTGAAGATTAGGGCACTAGAAATGATGTCTACAGACTTCTCCCAGACAAACGTGTCACTGGATCTCAAGCAATCTCTCCAGCTGTTTATTCTCAAGTCAGCCAGTGACTGGTAGAGTGCTGTAGATATAATTTTCCAGTGCCTGGATCTTTAGTACCATATACTTCAGTTGGAGCACTGCCAGGCTGCAAACATAGATGGGTGGTGGTGCTTTGGCATCATCAGGTATAACTATTATGACAAGGCTCCATTATTGCAGTTACATTGATGATGCAGGACCTTGAATCTTTTTTTTTTTAAATAACTTTTTATATATTAATTTCAATAAATAAATAGTAACATAACTAATAAGATAACAAATTACCAATCAATACATTTATTAAAACAGTGTACCTTACCATTAAAGAGGATAACCTTATAATTAATGAGGATATCTAAACATCATACAGAATACCTTTCCACAAACCCTGATGCTAGGAAAGGGGTGAGAGTTTTTGCAAGTGGCCATTAATCTATTCAATAAGGAGAAGCCACTTTTTGGCAAACAAAATCTTACCGTAACCAACCATTTTTTTCATATTGTCCTCAAGGTTTTTTTATAAACTAAATATCCCATGCTAAAGAGAAAATGGGGAATCATGGAGACTTAGTGGAGACAGGTATAGGATACTTGATTCTGATTTTGGATTCCTCAGCATTCACCCATGTCAATTTTGAATTAGGGTTGCCTTCCCCTTTTTGTGAGAAGCTCCTCATATTTAACACCTGTGTAAAGGAATGTATTTCACTAAATGGTGGAAAGGGACAATGCAGATGTAAGAGAAAGGAAATTCCTATCACCTTAGTCTCCCTTGTCTATTGGATAGAGCCATACAGGTACAATAATTTTACTGTTAGCAGCAGCTGGTGGATCCCAAGGTCAATGAGACTGTGAATTTATTGCCCCAGTGATATGGGAGACACTAGCTGCCACCTTTCACTATAATTACTGGAATATGTTAAGGAATCAATTGTCAGACACATTTAACAAGAGATGGTGCACTCCTGCTTACCATAAACACATTGACCCTGAGAAAAGAGGAATCATACAACTGAGTTAGAAGAGATTGCAAGAGAGTTGGAGTGGCTGAGAAAAGGAACTTTTAGACCTTTCCCTGCCATATTCCCCTGGAGAGGAGAATGAGTATGATAACAACTACTGCTACTACCACTTCTGTGAAGAAATGAACTATTCTTCTTAGTAGGGAAGTGCCAGCTACAGCAATCCTTTACTAAATCACTATTGATAGGGAAAGAACTAATAAGAGACTCTGCCCCTGGGCTAAAATCAGTACTAGGGGTGATACCTATTGGTAAGTAGAACAGAGACCAAAAGGGTCCAAGAACTCCACCTGTAGGTTGGGATGCCTCAGTGCAGCACACTCCATCCACCATGGCTGATTTCCAATTTTACTTCTGAGTGGGAGTCCTTACTGCAATGCTCTGCAGTTGTTGAACCCTACTGCAACAAGATACTGCAGTGTTCTCAAATAGTATCAAGAGCTCTTGCTGCCATCTTATGGCTGGAGTAATCATTGCAATACAACCCAGTTGCTGCTACGGGATCTGTTCCAGCTCTCAAACTATGTCACCACTTTTGGAACCACGTATAGGGGTCCTATATGTTGGATGACTCTTTGGACTCTCTGTGAATATAGGCAAAGGTTTCTCTTCACACATTAAGATCTATGAATGCGTTGGGAAGTATTGAACCAAGTGTTCTTTATGTCTGTTTTATATCTTTTGTTGCTTCTAAACCTGGACAAATATGATTAAAACCTTTGTGGTGTAGCTGATTATATCCACCTATATGGTGCTCCTTTGGTGCTGTTGTGCGGACGCAGCGCCAGAGGAGTCCCATGATGCTGGGTGCCATTTGGAGCAGTGCATGGCATCACAGTGCCCTGGGGGTGGAGTCAGGGTGTGCATCATGTAGACGTGATGCCCCAACTCTGCCCCCTCTCTCCTCTCACTGTCAGTGAAGTGGAATTGTATGAATGGGATGTTCCGATAATACCAAATTATGGGAAATGAGGGAGAAATTCTATTTCATTCACAGAACAATTCCACTTTATTCATGAGATCAGAGTGATGTAGTGAGAATGGCTTTCACATGATCACTTTCACTCGTACTTTCTGGGATAATGCCTGGATAAATGTGATCTAGTGTGAAAGTACTTGTCATGATTGCATGAGAAGCACAGGATAGGGATGAGACAATGACGTCCCATCCTTTGTGTGATAAAGTCCTCAGAAAAGGAGAGGAAGACCATCTCCAACTTAGGACTGATACAGCCAAGGAAAGAGGCCAGTTCTTCTACAACTGCTATAATGGAAGCCACAAGGGAAATGTTTTAGGAAATTACCACATGGGGCTTTTAAACTGCAATTAAAGTAAAAAGAAAAACAAAAACCTTTGGTGATACTTATTCAGTGGCATTACCTCTAACTCATAGCTGCTATATCTTCGAAATGTAGTTAAAGTGTCCTTTTTCATTAATGAGACAAGTCTGTCAATAAACTCCCAAACAAGCAGCTGTGGCTTTAGTCCTCTGGTGTGATAAGTTCCTCCTGTGGCAGTTCTGGCATTGGACAGTCACTTCATGTCAGTTTTCTCCTTTCCCATCTCTCTACCCCACCATGATATTTCTAAGCAGCCTGTTTTCTTTCTTTTTCTCCCATTTTAGTTTCTTTTCTTTCATCTTTGTATTACTTAATCATATTGCCATAATTGCAAAATTGCATTACAAATACAAATAAAAATAAATGAAAGGCGTGCTGGGTAGGGCATAGGACAGAGACGGTGAGATTAAGCAGGAGTGCCAAAAAGAACGAAAGGGACCATCAATGTCAGAAAAAGCCCCAGTTGTGCTTTTGGAGGGATGTATCATAAGGAAAGCTCCCAAACTAGTATATGTCCATTTATTTATAATGCGATAGTGACAAGAACAGGTAATGAGTGATAATATCTTTAGTGATTTATATAGCCCCATCCTGAAGCTAACACGTATTGAAGGCTGAAGATTTTCTGTGGCTGTATCTTTCCAGAACCTAGAGATGAAGAATACAAGCCTTGGATGAAGCCTGTTGAAGTAATACTGCAGGACTGCAGGACTTTATGCAGGCAAAATGAACAGACTAAAGGAGAAAATGAGTGTGCTTGCTGGTAGTATGCACAATTAATCTTCTTTTGTCCTACTTTTCCAACTGCTTTTAAAATGTACCAGTTTCTCTCTCCTGCTCCTACGTTCCTCCTTTGTCTTCAGTTTACTTCTATTGGTTCAAAATGCAAATATAGGTGCGTTACAGACCGCCCCTTGGGGCGGGCTGTAGGCATGCCTTTCCCAGGTGTATCGTGGGCCTCAGCAGCGAGAACGGCAGCCACTGAGGCCCCGATCCGCCGCTTTCCAGGCCGCGGGGAAGCGGCAAAAGGCCCCTTCCCCACAGCCTGGAAAGGGGTGTTCTTGGGGCTTCAAGCCCCAAGGACACCCCGCGGCAGCGGGGAGGAGGAGAAAGGGGCCACTTGGCCCCTTTCTCCCTTGTGTTGCTGGGCGTAGCCGTCTGAAGGCTGCGCCCAGCGACGCAAACCAGGAAGGAGCTTTGAAACGGAGCTCCTTCCTGCTCTGCGGGAAGGGCATGTTAAGCGCCCTTGCGTGGAGTGATGGCATCACGTCCGCACCACCTTGTTTGGAGGCAGCGCGTTCGTGACACCATCATGGCGGCGGCTGTGTGGAACGGCCACTGCCATTTTGTGCCTGCGGAGCGCGTATTAGGGTTAGGGGTGCGGAAGCACCGCCCCTTCCTAACCCTAGTACGCGCTCTGCGTGTACTTTAATGGCGGTCTGTAACCCACCATAGTTTTCTCTCACTTCAGTAGGAATAGAGAAGAGGGAAGAATCTTGCCTTTCCCAGTAGGTTCAAGCAAAAGCAAATTGTGGCAGCCTCTCCTAACTTGTCTTTTTTTTCTTTATTGATGACTTTTACCATCTTAACCACAGTCTGACATTGCTTGGCTACATGTGTCCTGGTTTTCATCTGTGAAATGTTGGAGGGTATGCAAGGAAAGCTTCCAATATTCTCCCCCAACTGAGGAAGGAAATTTAGAAGAAAGAGGAGAAAAAAGCTGCTAAGGGGATTTGCAGGGGAATGAAAGATCCACCCAACGTGCTGGAGCTTTATATGAGATTCCCAAAATGTACTGACATGGATGGGGGATCATTTCATTTCATTTCCTGAAAAATTACCAGATTTACAAACTTCCTCATACTGCAAAGAATTTTAGATTTAAAACATTTGGACAGGAAAAAGCCAAAGTGGAAAACTTCCCACCTTTACTTGTCCAGCCAATCCTAAAAACAGTCCTCCTCTCAAGGAGGCTTTTTACCAATTCCTATGACAATGCTGAACCTAAAAGCTTTTGAAGTGGATGGGCAGGAGACTGTTAGTCATACCTTATCTGCATCCTGCCTTGCATATCCTACATAGAGTAGTGAGTTGGATGTAGTGCGAACTAAGGTCCTGTCCATAATTTATGCTTCTGTTGAATTGGGTGCAAAGATTAAAATAAAATCTACTAATTACCAAGACAAAACTGAAACCAAAATAGAACAGTGAATAAGAACATATAATAAATACAAACTGAAACAGAACAGATGAACAATGGGAAATAGCACACCTTTGTTTATTTCTTGATTTATTAATTCTGACAGATCCATGGCATCTTGCACATGGAACACAAACGGGTCTCTGCTCTCCAGAGACTTGCACTCTGAAACTACATAACCAGGAAGGTTATTTTATATGTAAAAGGCAGCAAGGGAAATAAAAGAGGAACCATTAAAGGGAACAGGAGATCTTTGGATAACGAAGCATTGTAGACTGAGCAGAGCAATAGCAAGATAAAGGGCTGAGAAAAGAATGGGTAACGTTATGGATAATTTTCAATGGCTTAAAAATAGTTCAGCTCAAATGCAAGGCAAAATACAAAAGTGCTAAACTGTAATCATAAATATATTTCCCCCCCTGAAACTTAGGTCTCTATGGGTAAGTTGTAGCTCCTAATGCACCAAATATCCTGCCTAGGGCTGGGATGACCCACACACAGTAGCAAGCTCTAAGAGACGGGATGTCCCCATACATCTTATGAGTACCTTTCCAAGATTGTTTCATTAGTTGTACATGACCACTGAGGAAGACACATATGTCGAAACGCGTTTGGTCAACATTTACTATTTTGTAATGGGCTGTATTATCCCTTTTAATTTGTTAGTCATTGTGCACTCTCTAACCTGTTGTATACCCTTTAATCTCATTCTGTGAGGCACAAATGAACTGATGTTTCATGTACTGTATATGTTTCCATGGGATTTTCAGTTTTCTGGCCCAGTACTGATTGTTTTTTTTTTTATGTTTATGTCTGTTAGGGCGTGGCCCACAGGCTTGAATTACCTTTTATAGATTGCATGTTTTGCATTTTAAATTTTTTTTAAATACATTCATTGCATTTGAGTGCAATACACTGTTTAAATAAAATTGCCGAGTGTCCATCTCCCCTAAACTTTTTGCTCTTTCACCATGGACATAGTGATCCAGTGGCAGCCTCATCCCCTTCCTCCTCCTCCTTCTCTTTGTGCTGCTGTTGTGGCACTGTTTGACTAGGGTGGATTCTGAAGAATGAGGCTGATATGGAAGGCCACAAATGAGGGAGTGTTAGCACTGTAATATTTTGTGCTTCTGTTAAGTCAAAATATGTAGCCATAATTTTTTCCATCTCAACCAGGTAAACTCAGAGCCTGTACAGACCAGCACTTTGTGCCAGCCTGTGGAGGAGTCAGGGCTCAGTGACCTGACAATACTTGCCCTAACTCCACCCTCATGGCGTCATGATGGTGCACACCACTCATGCTGCATCTCCAGCACTGTGTCCAAATGATGCAGCACCCCAAGGGGCTCCATAGAGCCACACTGCCATGGCTATGGCACCCCTTGGGGGGGGGTGTGTGCAAAAAACCTGCAAACCTCAAATTTTCCCTATGCTGAAAACTACAGGGGAAATCATCATTCTCTTCAAACTCCTGGTTCTGTTGGTTCTGACTAGGAAGGCTGTTGCTTAAGTCCCTTCACTGCACCAACTAAAAGTACAACATTTCCCAGCAATTCCCCAGGAAAGTTTAACAAGATTTAGGAATGGTAATATCTGCCAGTTCCAAAATGCCCCACATTTTCTCTAGTGTAGATGTAGGTGGTTTGGGGACAGATTCTTATTTCCCTTCACATTTTTCACATATAATATTGTACTAATTATTAAGATGAAGATTTTTCACTCTTCTTTTCAGTTGCAATGCCTGAAATCCATAATAAGACAGTCTCTACCCTCAGGTTTATAACCTAGAAGCCAGGATACTAAACGAGAGGAATAGGAGGGGAAAAGTAAACTTTACACTGTTTCTAAGTACAGCATTCTTAATAATGCTTGGCTGGAATGGAAACAATTCCAAGGACATCAAGGTAAAAACTGGAGGTATCTTTGCCCAGCAGATCAACCAGCTTCACTTGCCTTCTCTCCTTTGCCTCAGTGTGAGGGGATGGTTGCTATGGGGTGAAAGCTGATGGAAAGAAAGGAGCTGGTTTTTAAAATTTAAAATACACATTCATAAATAGATGATACAGTCATAAAAAGTATGCACACATTTCTTTATGCACATTTTATGCTGATCACCTTCCACAGTGGTGCCACATTTACTTTGCTAAGAGGGCCATGGATGAGATGAAGATGGGCAGGTTGGGAAGCGACAGAAGGGAGGTAAAATAAGAGACCAGTCTCTTCCACTCCTTGCCATGTCCTGACCACCATAAAATATCACCTGCCATCCCACAATTATCTTCCCATCCCACGATTCTATTTTTCCCAGTCATCTAAACAGCAAGTGAAATACAGGAACAGCAGTAGCAAGAGGAGGAAGAGGTTGCAATAGTGATGAGATGAGATGGGAAGAACAGTACCCTGAATTCAAAAATAGGTTCATTTTCCAAGACATTTTTTTTGCAGGTAGAATTAACTGCCAGAAATCCAGACATGCTGCTGCTGTTGAGGTGGTGATAGTGGGTGGTGGTAGTTAGGCTCTCTCTGGAGGGGAAATGGGGTCTGCATTTTGGGGTGTCTTCCTAGAGGCAAAGGCAAATTCACTGAACACTCTTGGTTGGAGGTCATGGGTGTAACTTGGCAAGCAGAGTGTAATGAGGAGCCATTGAAAAGTGGGTTCTTTACCTCAATTTCATACGTAGGAGCCAACCTGAGTCACTCATACACCACAAAGTCTCCATTTTCATTTTCCTCAGCCAATCAAGCAAATTCAGGAACTTTGGCTTCTTCTTTGTTTCGCAGTTTAGAGCTTCTGTAGCTTATGATTCTGATATTGGCACATCTGTGAACTCTGTGCCAACCTTTTATCACCAGGTGAGATTTTGTCATAGGACAGAGGGCTAGATTGCTTATGAGCTGGTACTCTGCTTTCTGAACAAGCTCTATCTCCTTCTTAAACCTACAGCAGCAAATGACTGCTGCAAGAACTACACCTTCTGTAGTGGTGCAGACCACAGTCATCATATGCTTGAGGGCATTGTTTGAAGACATGCATGGTGACTCCACTGAAGAACTTTCAACTCCTCCTGTAGGAGAATGAAGCATTATAGCTGGGTGTCCCACCAAGCTATTCTAGGTGGATTCTGACTTTGGCATGTCAATCTGGGAGCAGGTGTGCAGGGGCTTCTGATGACACTTTTAGCAGGCTGTCATAATCTTGCCCAGACTAGTCATTCATATCTCCAGAAAGCATTTGCCTTCTCCATCTTCCATAAACGGGGGGGGGGGGGGGGGGGCAGAAGCCACAGGTGCTTGATATGGGAGGGCAGAATTCTTTCTGCTGCAGAGTGCAATCCAAACTCCAAGGGCAGGAACTGAAAGGGATGGCCAGGAAACCCTCTGTCAAAGAGCAGCAGGAGAAAACTTGGCTCTGGAGGTGGTAGCAATGGCAGGCGGCAGAAAAAGATGGTGGTCCATACACTTTTTTTGACAACTGCATAGTGCCACACTGGGAGACAGAACTCTTTACAAGCAGGTATTCATATTTGACTTCTGATTAGTCTCCATATTCTGAATATATTCAATAGTTACTATTAATTAGCAGTTAAACTTCCATGATTTTCCATAGATGTTGAGTTGAAGACCAGAGGGAAGTTTGTTTTCAGCCACTAATTCAACTCTTCCTGTCCCAGCCAGCCAAGATTCTAGCAACTTCAATGTAACATCCACATCTTGTCTAAGAATACACAGGCAACTTGGCAGTGTGGATGGGAACCTTGTGGTGATGGGATCAGTGCCTTTCCATGGGAGGGTTCTTGATGGTTTCTCCCTCAAGTTGGTATCCTTATCATTTGTGTCAGTACTATCTCCTAGGTAGATCTCTTAAAGGTAAGGGCAGCGCAATCTTCTCCCTTTACTATTGTCAGTAGGGAGCAGTGTGGAAAGGGTAAAATGGGGGGGGGGGGAGCCAATATTGGCAGGTAGGAGCAGCAAGGGGCTGGTAAAAAAAAGAAGACAATATAGATGGCCAATTCTAATGTTGGTACTCAACATTACAATTTTTCCATAATGGTTTTAGAGTGTCAACACCACATTGGTCTTGAGATACATATATGGGACTCCAAGGATGCTATAGGGAAATTAAAATGTCAGGTACAAGGCACCACCACCCAGGCTCCATAGCTATTAGGAAGTCTAGATTCAGGTTACTATACCCAGCAGGTTGTGGGCATTCCTCTGAGGTGAAGCAATCTGAGGCTGCTGATGGGTTTCTGAAGAGCTAGCTGAAACTGAGTGTGACATATGGCTCCCTCCAAATGAGAGCATCCTAAATTTAGTGGGAGCTGGGCTAATTAGCTTCCCCCCTTCTCCTTTCTCCCAATGACGAAGGGCAATCAAAATCCTTTCCAAAATATTCTCTGCTTCAGCTTGGTCTTGATATGAAAACCCACCTTGCTCCCAAATTACTGTCACTGCTATGAGAAAATGGTGAAGGGGGAGGAAAAGTGGCAATATACTACATATGGCAAGTAATATAAAATGTAATGTATTATGAGGTCCATGCCAAACTCCAGATGCAAGCACTTGCATTTCAAAGGGTATGACAATGCATATATGAGCTTTATAACTCAAGGCCATTTTTCTGTTTTGTTTACTGCTCCATAAACCATGTTTTATTTCTTGCCACACATGGGGATTTACAACAAGAGTCTGTATTTCTGGCTGATTTTTGTAATGTTCAACGAGCAGAAGCAATCCTGGGTGAAAGATTTTCAATAGCCATTTCCCATAGGTGCTAATGTGTCTCACCTTTGTGCACTCTACTGTTTAGCAGATATTTCAGCTGGAACTGATTTTAAAATGCAAGGAAGAGTGGGCTTTTCCTTTCTGACAACTTCAAGTATCAAAAAGCCCCAAACAGCACAGGACCTTGACATTTGAAGGCATACCTCTCCCTATATATGCTGCTTGCAGTTTGAGGTCCTCATTCTTTTAAGGGTTAGGAGCTAGAGTGTGAAGCACTGTGTTTGAATCTTTAGTAGTGACAAATTCAGTGGCAGAATTATTATTTGTATATCTTTTTAAAAATCCTTCCTAACCTTTCTTTAAGCAGCTCAAAATGGTCTTTTAGTTTTCTGATATTTTAGATAGAAAACAATTCTTTTACATGGCAGTTGCACATAGCATTATTGCTGCTTCTCTGGATAAGCCTTAGTACAGGGTTTGGGGTGCTTCAGCATAGGAAGACACTAGAACTGAATGCCATGATTAAAACCATCTCTTTCCCATTTTTTATTTTTCAGGTCTCTTGAATTTACATCTCTGTGGTTTAGGACTGTATTATACCATTTATTACTCAATTTCTAAGGAGTATAGCTGATGGTGGGAGAAATTAGATTTTGTCACTATGGGGGGGGGAGTTCAGAAGCTGTCAAAATGCTAATAGCAGCTAAATCCAATCACCTGTTTTTTATGTTACACATAGTGATTCCCAATAAAATATTAAAGGAAACAGAGGAGAAGATAAACTTGCATAAGTGTTAACATGACATAATTATTTCTGCGATTACTTTAAGAATAAACTTACAGATCTCCTTGAAAAATGTAGAAAGAAAAGTCAGAAAAGTCAAGTGCTTTGTATATTTAAGATCCAGAAAAGAAGTCTACTCATGTGCTAAATGGATTGTTTTATGAACTTTTTTGTCAGTTGTTTCTCCCTTTTACATCCATACATAGGGTTGCCATAAGCCGGCTGCAGGCGGGACAATCCCGGGTTTTGACCACTAGGGGGCGTCCCTGCACGGTTTCCTCCTTGTCCCGGGTGGACGAGGTTTGCCTTTGCTGGCCCTTGCTTGCAGAGCCTCGCACATGGCTAATGAGGAGGACTTCCTCTTCCTGAGTCTGGGGCTGAACAGCCCGTCCCTTCTCCAGGCCTGAGCCTATGAGGGCTGGCAGGGGGCGAGGCTGTTCCAGCCCCAGTCTGCCCCCATTGGCCAGCCAGACTCAGAAGGAGGAGCTCCTCCTCTGTTGGGCTGGGCTGCAGCCAGAGGGGAAAGGAAAGAGCCATTTCCTTTGCCCCTTTTTGGTGCCAGGGAGGAGGAGGATGAAGAGGAGGAGGAGGAGGAGGCAGTACTGTATGTATTTTTTAAATTGCATTTTTAAAGTGCATTTCTAAGCTGTAGTTTTTAAACTGCATTTTTAAAGTGCATTTCTAAGCTGTATTTTTTAAACTGTATTTTTAAAGTGCATTTTAAAGTGCCTTTTCTGTGTATTTTTGATGCTTTTAATGCTAACAATTCTCCCTTGCTTCGACAATGATAGTGTGG
>NC_056522.1:60067210-60095472 GCF_019175285.1 Sceloporus undulatus
GGTGATGATGTGATATGAGTCAGCTTCTGAAGTTGAGAGAGTGTCACCTTCCAAAGTGTGGTTTTGGTGTATTTTTGATGCTTTTAATGCTAACAATTCTCCCTTGCTTCGACAATGATAGTGTGGTGATGATGTGATATGAGTCAGCTTCTGAAGTTGAGAGAGTGTCACCTTCCAAAGTGTGGTTTTGGTGTATTTTTTGTGCTTTGAATGCTAACAAGTCTCCCTTGTTGTGACAATGATGGTGATGATGATGATGATGGTGATATTGATATCAGCAAGCCTCTCAGGCATGGCCAATGTTAGCTGCTCTGATTTTTACAAACTCATGTGCAGTGAAAAAAAAATCAAAGTCCTTTGACTAAGTACACACTTCTGAGACGTAGAGTTGGTGCAAGAAACCTGAAACGGCAAATCCACTTCTTGTGAAACCACTTTGACATGTTCAATATGCATAGCCATGTTAAACCATGCTAAGTGTTAAACTCAAGGGGTTTGATTATGGAATAAGCCTCTGAAATATGCAAGAGGCCATGTTAAGTAAAGCCACGTGAAGTGCCCAAATGTGCTGTTATGTGTGGAATGGAGGGGAATGGAGGGGGGGTGGTTTGGGCAGAAAAGGAAGTCCATTTTTGCCATCTGTCTAGGAATAATGCCCAAATGTCCTCCATTTTGATCATGCCTAAGAAACATGCATTTATATTAACATTTTTTTTAAAAAGCATCAATTTTTTTGTGTGTCCTCCATTTTTATAAAATGTGTCCTACATTTGAAATCGTTGTCCTACATTTGTCCTACATTTGTCCCGGTTTGGAGGTCCTGACTTATGGCAACCCTATCCATACATACCTTTTCCACACTGCAGATTCAATCCAAAATCCTCTTAGCGTAGTGTAAATACTTGCATGCAGACATATGCCACAGCAGCACTACATAACCCTCACACAGAAGAGCAGCACTGTAGAACTCATGTTAATGCCTGGGTTCCATTGTGCAATGAATTACTTGGTGCAGAAGCACAATGCAAAGTAGAGAATCTACAACCACAATGTACAATTTGCAAAGACAAAATACAGATGAACATATGTACACATGTCCACTTCCACTGCTATCAGCAGGATACGTCCATTGTGCAATGGTAACATTTTGGTCCTGCATGTGTAGTGTGATTTATGCATGCACATGCCCCTAAGTGAATTTTGACCATGATCTCTTTACCAGGATACATCTCACAAACACACCCAGCTATTGAAAGAATATCTGAAATAGACTACAAGGATGCCTATCCTATTCTTACTTCTAGAGTCATGTCCCATAGCAAGAACCCCACCAATGACCTATGTCCACAGTGGAATTGTTTTCTCACTGTCTGTGTGCACTGTTCTACACAGGGACATGAAAAGTTGCATATTCTATTCCAATGCTGCTTAGTACTGTTCCAGTAAATCTTAAAATGGCTGAAAAAGAAGTGCCTAGATGCAGGGAAAGCTATTTCCATGAATATCCTCCAGAATAGACGCACAGATTCAAAGAACTGGTATGGATCTCAGGGCCCATTTAATTCAATCACCTGCCATTGTAGGAATCCATGGGTAAAGCATCCCTGAAAGGTGGACATCTAATCTTTGCCTAAAAATCAACAAACAAATGACACATAGTTAGGCTTAAGCCTGCACAGTGTTCAGTTGAGTCTAGCTCCATCCAATTTCTGTAATCTGGTAAAATCTAATCTTGCCCCTGATCCCATGGCTAATGAAAAGTTCAGTCCTCCCCTGGGGTATGTGTGACACTCAGGTTTCTGTTCAACAGGGTTTTTAAAAATTTGTTCTTTAAACTTTGCTGATTCCTCAGTGTATTTTCTGTGGCTCCGTCTTCTCTACATAGCTGTTGGCATTCAACACCAGAATTTGCTATTAGAGGGAGAGATACTCTGTGTGGGAGCATGCTGAAAAAATAACCTGTGTTTTCCATCTTACTCTATTGTCACCTGACTTTGAAGTGTATATTGCTTGGATGAGGGAGTACTTTGGAAATTAAAACAGCAGCTCTTAATTGGAACTCTCATATACAGTAAATGTAAGGAAATATCAGGAAAGGTATTTGTTCTACAGCTACATTTAATTCACAAGATAAATACCAAGCTTTGGGAGGGAAATAGTAATGATGTAGATTAGGTAATGGCATCAGCAAATGCTTGAGATATGAAATGGAATGAGGTAATATCTTATTTTTTTCCAGATTAAATTCACAAGTTCAAATGGAATAGTAAGATCACCAAGAACCCTTTACATTCTGAAACTTTAAAGTGCTGGAGTTTCTCACTCTAATAAAGCTAAAGAAGTCAATGGCAATTTCTTCAACCATCACAGTGAAACTGATAATAGGAAGCATGTTTTTTTAAATAAGCACTTACTAAACATCTAATGTAAATTTGATCAAACCAATGACTTCATTGTGAAGAAAGATAATAAATGGACATAATATTATTATTATGTCCTTGCTGTATCAGAAATTCAGCACACATTTTTCTATATTTCTCAAGAATAACAAAACTGAATGTGTAGCATATGTAACATGCAACATCCTTAAAACTCTGCACTGCTTTTTTGACTACCTGTTGCTCTGGAGGAGAGCAGCATGGTCAAGCGGCCCAGGAGGAGGAGGAGGCAGTGGAGGCGGCGGTGGCAGGATCGGGCTGGGGCTGGTCCTGCCGCCTCTGCGGGCCGCATCCGGCCCGCGGGCCAGGGGTTGCCGACCCCTGGTCTAGTACATAATGGTGGGTTTCTCCTATGGAGAGCTTGGGAAAGTTACTTTTGGATAGATTCTCCAGAATCCTCTAGCCAACATGGCCATGATACATGCTGGTTGGGGGATTCTGGGATTTGTAGGGCAAGAAAAAAGATCAATGGTCTGTTACAGACAGCCAAAATAAAGCTGCTTCGAGTCACAGTGGAGGTATGGTGTTTCAATGATACATGCGTCCTAAGAGTCCAGAAACCACACCAAAGCCACGCTCCAGTTCTTAGGGCTGGTGCGTGGCTTTGGTGCGACTTCTGGACTCTTAGGACGCATGTATCATTGAAACACCATACCTCCACTGGGACGCGAAGCAGCTTTATTTTGGCTGTCTGTAACAGGCCAATGTTTCCCAGCTCTTATAGTCCCATCAGTTCCTTGCCTGTTCTTTCCTGCACTTGCAGGAAGTCATATAATCTTATACATATTTAGAATTAGCATCCTTTACATGCTGAGACTCATTAGTCACTAATTTGCAATATAGTGACTTCCTGTTTGCTTGTTTTAACACACTCGCTTTCTTCTGCAGCCATTTTCTTCTTCCCTTCCTCTCCTTCATTAAACCACATGTTTGATATTTCACATGTACTTGTAAGCAAAGTTTTACAAAGAAAACTTAGGTTATTTCTTTTCTCTACTAAATCATGTGTGTGGTTGGACAGGCATGGAACTGGTTGTTATTCAGCTTCTGCCTTGCCAATTGATTAATCGTCATGAGTGATGTACCAATTTCTCTCACACATTTCCCAACAAGACAAAAAGTGAATGTGAAATAAAGAGTGGAAAGTGACACAAAGAGAGACAGCTAAGAGTGTAGAACAAAAGTCCTGAACAGTAAGTTTACATTTCTTCTACCATTCTATGTAAGGATTATGAATTAGGTTTCACTATATTTGTGATCTTCTTTGGGCTTAATTTTTAATTTAATACTGGACCATCTTGCTCTCTACCCAAAGCATCTTTAAAGCATTTATTAATTTTCTGTCTGGTTATTACATTTTGTTTTTCAGGACAAAGGGTGTGTTAGCCAGACTTAACATAAGGTGACAAAAAATGACCTTGTGTTAAAGCTGGAATGTTAGCACCTAGTTCTCTAGTTACTTAGTGGCTCATAGCAGCAGGCTTCAGGAAAGAATGGCGTACTCAAATGTTTCATTTCCTTAAATACAGGTTTAAAATGTTCCCATTTTCAAGTCGTGATGGTAGAGAGATTTAATGGAGCAGGGTTTATGGCACAAAGATTAAAAGGGAAAGACTGTAAGATATGAAGAGAAAGCTTGAGGAAATTATTTTAATTATTTTTTTCAAAAGTAAGTTCATATTTTCAATTATATTATGAATATTGCACTATAATATGAGTTTCATTACTTTCATTTATGAGGAATTGTTATGACCTTGTATTAACCTTGGATTTCACCCATTTAGGAAGCCTGAAACATAATTTTATCTTTTGATTTTCCATCATAATTTCTATTGTCAAGGTATTAATCCATTTTCTTTATGCAATTCTTTTTGATTGTAACTTTTCTGACAACTAAAATGTTTTAATGCTGATGGCTCTTCTTCTTCTTCTTTTAAAAAATAATATTTTCAGGAGAATATTGGTTTCCTTAAATCTGAAAAGGTTCCCTGGGATGCACTGCAGAAAATTACCTCAAATCTTTAATAGCTTATTTCTGGAAATTCAATTGTATTGAAATTAATTAGCCAAGCAGAAAAGTTACAATTAGGTGCCAAACACTTTCCCATCATCTGAAGGCTTTAAAATAAAGAATTATTATAGTATAAAGATGCTACATCACAAGTCATGAGTTTGATTATTTCTTCTTTCATTGCAGTAATGTTGATTTGGGTACAGTATCTATATTTCAAATAGATTTCAGTGTCCTTCTTGGAGATGCCATTCCATTGGATGGGCACTTTTTTGATTGGCCACAAAGTTGCATGTGTGATGCACCACCAATACAGTGCATCAGTGCATCAATGTGCCTAGTGATACATTTGCAAAGTACACTCATGGAGGCCCCCCTTACATGCCCCTTTCACCCCATGTCCCCCTGTTGGACTGTCTGGTTTGTGTGTGTTGTAATTATATCCATTGCATTATTAGCAATTGCTGTTTTGCTTTGCTGTAGTCCCATAGTGGCACCGGGCTGGTGCTATGAAGCACATTTTCTGCCTTGAGTTGGAGTATGCCAGCTTCTTTTTGCTCCTGGGAGATTATCAGATGGGGACAGGAGTGAATCCCGTCATGATCTCATCCATGACAATGATTGCATGAAAGACATTCCCACATTCATGCTGATCCTGTCATTAAACTGTCAGTGAAGTGGACTTGCATTAACACATTCTTCCACTAATACAAAATGAAGGGTATGGATGGGACGATTGAATTTCAATGATGGAACAATGACAGGAAAAGTGCAATGTCATGTGAAAGTGTTTCACATGATCGTGGTCAATCACAGTTTAATGATGGGACTCTGAAGGGATAAACACAGTATGAAAATGTTTTTGCGATTGTGCTATAAAGATGGGAAAAGAATAGGACAAGCACAGGATATCCTCTGTCTGATAATCTCCCTAGTTTTAGTCCTGGTAGGTGGCTTCATTTCACTTTTTATGCACTTTCTGCCTTGTGCGTCATCTAACCCCCCCCACCTTCAAAGCAGTTAGAAGCTTACAGTTGTACACCGCTTAGACACTGTGAAGTCAAAGGCTTTCATGGCCGGCATCCATGGTTTTTTGTGGGGTTTTCGGGCTATGTGGCCATGTTCTAGAAGATTTTCTTCCTGACGTTTCACAAGCATCTGTGGCTGGCACCTTCAGAGAATGCTTGCCTTGAAAAAGTGGGTCTATATATACTGTGTGAGCCTGGGAATACAGGAGTGATTTGCATGTGTATTGTTCTGTGCTGATGGCAGGCTTCAGGCTGGGAGGCTAATGCAAAAGAGGATTAACGTCTGTTAATTGGTGTTCATTATCTGCTGGGAAAGCCCCTGACTCTGAGTGGTTTCCCATTTGCATTGATACCCAACCATGAAATAACGAGACCAGACACGTAAATTGGATGAATAAAGGGCCATTTATTTGACCTATAATCTATTTAAAGCTAAGCACTTGAACTTCAACCTTAACTTCAAACTCTGAGAAAATTGATTAAAGTGAAAAGCCTTGTACAGGTCCAGCTGAAGCCAGGTGTCAGTCCTAAACTTCCTCTTCAGCCTTCCCTTTGGGCACAAACACTGAACCCCGAGGTAAATCCGATGATTCAGATTGCATCCTCAGTCCAGTCCTAGGAAGGTAAACATAAGGCACTCTCTCCCAAACCCCCACGAATTTGTAAGGTTGAGCAAAACCCCCATGTCTACCCCAAAGGCAGGTTCTCTCACAACTCTACGCCCCTTAGCGTGTTAAGCTGATCAAGAGCCTAACCTTTCACCACAAAGGGGTGCCAATGGTGCATACCAAACAGTTCTTTAACCCCATATGGGCCAGTGAAAGCTAATGTTACATCTCAAATACACCCATGTTTGAAGAAAAAGACACTGTTAAATGGGTTAAACGTTTTGTGAAGGCTTTATTAAACAGTTGCATGGGGATGGGGGAAAATATTCAGAAAAAATGGTAAAAAATATGCTTCTTAAGGATACTCTGATGAGAAGAATCCTGGACCAATGAGAATCTTCACAGTTCAGAATTTATCTTATACAAAATTCATGTATGGTATTATTGCTCAGAAAGCACCATTTTCTGGATAGGAAAAGAGGGTTTATTTGCAAAAAATAATAGTTCAAGACAGAAATATTATTTTCTATCTAGAAAATTGTGTAGCTGAGGATTTTGTCTGTACAAAATTCTTGTCATATTTCTGCACAGAAAACAGCAGTGTCTCCACTGATTCTCCACAGCAGTTTCTTCACTGATTTCTGTACCGAAAATGCTGTGTTCGTCACAAAATTACCATGGGCAAATTTTGCATAGAATAAGTCCAGAACAGTGTTTAACCTTCAAAAACTTCAATTTTTGAAGATTTTCTCACCACTGCTAAGATTACTTGTTACTTAGAATCATAGACTCATAGAGTTGGAAGAGACCACAAGGGCCATCCAGTCCAACCTCCTGCCATGCAGGCAATCACATTCAAAGAATCCCTGACAGATGGCCATCCAGTCTCTGCTTAAAGACCTCCATGGAAGGAAACTCCATTACACTTTGAGAGAATTTGTTCCACTGTCGAACAGCCCTTACTGTCAGGAAGTTCCTCCTAATGTTGAGGTGGAATCTCTTTTCCTGGAGCTTGCATCCAGTGTTCCAGGTCCTAGTCTCTGGAGCAGCAGAAAATAAGCTTGCGTCCTCCTCAATATGACATCCATTTACGTATTTAAACAGGGCTATCATATCATCTCTTAACCTTCTTTTCTCCAGATTAAACAACCCCAGCTCCCTAAGTCGTTCCTCATAGGGCATGGTTTCCAGACCCTTCAGCATTTTAGTCACCCTCCTTTGGACACGCTCTAGTTTCTCAACATCCTTTTTGAATTGTGGTGCCCAGAACTGGACACAATATTCCAGGTGGGGTCTGACCAAAGCAGAATACAATGGCACTGTTACTTCCCTTGATCTAGACACTATATTTTTATTGATGTAGCCTAAAATTGCATTGGCCTTTTAAGCTGCCGCATTGCACTGTTGACTCATGTTCAACTTGTGGTCTACTTGGACCCCTAGATCCCTTTCACACATAGTTTCATTCAGCCAGGTGTCCCCAATCCTATATATGTGCTTTTCATTTTTCTTTAGTAAATGCAGTACCTTACATTTCTCTGCATTGAATTTCATTTTGTTAGCTTTGGCCCAGATTTCTAGGCTATTCAGGTCATTTTGAATTTTGATCCTGTCCTCTGGAATATTTAGCTATTCCTCCTAATTTGGTGTCATCTGTAAATTTGATAAGTATGCCCCCAATTCTGTCATCCAAGTTATTGATAAAGATGTTGAATAGCACTGGGCCCAGGACAGTGCTCAAGAAAAAACTCACAAAGAATTATATCTCTAATATACATTAATTGTCCACCAGGGTGAATGACCTTCTTCAATTAATTGCATCTTTCAGAGATGTTGGCTACTCTGTCACTTGGGCTCACAACCATGCTACTCTGTCACTTGGGCTCACAGCCAAGCACCTTGCAGTTAACACCATCCACATTATTTTCACAGGAGTTGTGAGGGTAAGCGTGGATAAGCTGTTGCTCAGATCTTCTGGACAGACAGTTCCATTCCCCTGGCTTTTCCCCCTATCTGGCCCAGTTTCTGGGCTTCACTTTCTCTGCATCATTCCATTTTATATGCAGCCTGTGGATCCAGGAGTAAAAAAATGTGGCAGAATATACACCACATCCGCAACAAAGGTGACAATATTTATAGGGTTGTTGTTTGTTTTTTTTTTTGAGGATTTTTTCGGGCTATGAAGCTGTGTTGTAGAAAAGTTTAATCCTGACATTTCGCCAGCAGCTATGGCTGGCATCTTCAGAGAATGCTAACAATAGCAAGCAATAGCAAGCGCCTATACCACTTATCAGTGTACTTAAGCACTCCCTAAGCAGTTTACAATGTGTGAGCTAATTGCCCCCAACAACCTGGGTACTCATTTTAGCAACCTCGGAAGGATACAAGCCTGAGTCGAGTTTGAGCCCCTGGCTGGTACTGAACTCACAACCTTATGGTTTGTGAATGAGTGGCTGCAGTGCAGGCATTTAACTACTGTGCCACCAGAGCTCCTTATGAGAGGAAGTGTTTTACATGTGAAGTTGAAGGCTTTCAGATTAACATGTGACAATATTTGCTTGGAATCAGAACATACACTATTCACATTGCTGAGGAGAAACCCAAGGGAAGGTGGGAAATGTGTCATTTTGAAATCTGTTTAAGCATAAGGGAAACTGCTTCCTGGTTTCAGTGAATGACAGGTTGGGTGCCTCTAGCATTTTGGCAAAGTTGGTTGGCATCACTACTTGCTCAACTGAAAATGATTGAAGCCACGTGGGAGCAAGTGTTATACAGGCATGTATTCAGATCTAACTTTGAGAGACATGAATCTTACAAGATCCAGTGCCTTGCAAATATTATTGACCATTGTCAGTATTCAGTTCTTCTAACACTGGGATAGAGTGAAGGCTCAGTCTTTAATGAGAGTAGCATTGTCAGCTCTTCTGCCCTAGTTCAACTCCCCCCCCACAAGTGTGGCCAGGTGTTTTGTTCTAGTTTACAATCTGTTGCTTGTGGACCATTTGTGCTCCTTGAGTTCCATCTAGATGATCAGTGGAAAGGTTCACAATGACTACACTGAAGTCAGATGAAAGTAGATTGTGTTCTGAGAGTAATACTGATAAATATTATAATAAACATCATATAACTTTTCTCACAAAACCAGAAAGAAATTAGAAAGGCAAGATTATGGTTACCATAATGTGAGCTATAGGTGTGCTTTGATTTGTAAAACACAAACAGTAATAATAATAAAATGGTTTCCTGATGTTCAATATTTTTTTTAGAACCACAAGTGTAAGAGCATTTATCTGAGTCACATAGATGGACATGCAAGAATCTAGTAAAATGATGATTAGGGTGTAGTACTACTGAAGAATTAAAGTAGTTTGACAACATTTTAACAGCCATGATTATATCCTTCACAATCCTGGCATTTGTAGTTCGCTGAAGCACCAGAGTGCTCTGTCAGACCAGAATAAATACCTCACCAAGCTACAATCCCAGGATCCTGTAGGATAAGCCATGGCAGTTAAAGTGTTGTCAAACTGCTTTAATTCTGTATGTGGCTACACTCCCATCATAGAAATTAAGGCTGAAGTCCTAAATATAAGTTATAGGAAATTGCCTAGAAAACACACTACACTTCTGTTCCTATTATAATCTCCTGCCAAAAATGTGTGTTTCATATCCTTTCTCCTCCACCATTATGCTGCAAAGACATAGTACAGTATGTATGTTTCTTACTGCTCTTTAAGAAAATTACTTTCCAATAGTTTGTTACAGTTTACAGTTAAGCATGTAAATAGTTTACAAGGAAGGATGAAATAATATTTTCAAATCTCATTCCCATTAAAAAGCAAACCATGAGAAATATATAGAAAATTGTCAGCTATTATTTGCATTTTTGAACTTCCCTCCCCAAATGGGCAAATTTCCTTTTTTTCTTTTCTTTTTTGGTGAAACCTTCTTTTTGTATACAAAATCCTTTAATGCACTATATCCTTTTCTTGTATGTAAAAAACCTCACACCCTTGGTTTCTGTGAAAATGTGAGTACATAGTGCACAAAATATGCAGGATTTGCAGGAGGGGCAATAAGAAGATTTTGTACACCAATGAATCCCCCCCCCCCAAAAAAAAGGTAGTGAACTGCAAAAATCATTGTATTAGTTTGCAAAAATCTTACCCTGTGAAGAAACTCCTGAAATTTGAGAATGAAATATTGCTTTCAATAATCACCAAAACAACAAATCAATATAAATATGAAAGCACAATTTTAATGCAATTAACCACCAAGGTCTCCACACTCCATATTTGTGAGCCCCCTTGGGTCCCTTCGGGGAGAAAGGCAGGATACAAATTAAATATATAATATATACATTAATAAATACTCCCAGCCTGAGGCCTGCCATCAGCAACAGAACAATACACATGCAAATCACTCCTGCATTCCCAGGCTCACACAGTATATATATACCCAACTTTTTCCAGGCAAGCATTCTCTGAAGATGCCAGCCACAGATGCTGGCGAAACTTCAGGAAGAAACTCTTCTAGTACATGGCCACATAACCCAAAAAACCCACAAAAAAACTATGGATGCCGACCATGAATGCCTTCAACTTCATACTGCATTAACTCCACAATGTAGATCAGTAGTCCCCAAACGGTGCTCTCTAAGGGATTTTGCGCTCCAGTTCCCAGAATCCCAGACTATTGGCCAACATGGCTGAGGCTTCTGGGAGATGAAATCCAAAATCTCTTAAAGGACATAGTTTGGGAACCACTGGTGTAAAAGCACCCCTAGTTTCTGTGCTCTTACTCCCTAATAACTTTTGCTAATAAATACTGTCAGCATAAAGCTGTATTTCTCACTAAGATGTCCAACAAGAGTCTTGTCTGCCCTAATTCAGTGTGGAGATGGGCTTGATGTGGTTGAATGTTCTGAATGCACACTCTTCTCTCTCTGCTCCCCCTACTTTCCCACTTAGTGGGCTTCTGGGGAATGCAAAGATCATATGTTTTGGACCTAATAATGCAAGTTCTAGCCAAACATTGAATGATGATTGCGTAACAAGCTTAAACACTATTTTTTATAAAACAAGTTGTCACCTAAATATGTAATAACAAATGGTCTTGACATGATAGAATTGCTGGTGAAAATGGGATATGCCAGGTTTATAAATCAAAAGATAAAAGGGGATTTTTTTTAATGAGGTTCTTATAGGATGGGAGAGAAAAAGAGAAGGATAAAGTTTGGTGAAGCACATCCAGAATGATGAACGCCTAATTTCCATTGTAAGGTAAGGAGACTTCATTAGTGCTCTCTACAATTCTAGTTTACAATCAATCAAGGCACATGTTCCTCTGAAAAAGCTTTCATTTTTTAAAATAATTGTAATTGTTTAAATATTCTGCCAGGTCTGAAAGGTAAGACATAAATTCTCATCAATTAATGTTCTGTAGTATGCTGAGTGGGAGGGATGCATAAAGAAAAGGGAAGATAAATTTGAAATATTCAAGTAATTTATTCCAAAATGCATCAAGGCCAACTATTTGAGTGTACTGTCAATCCATCAAATAATGTTGTGTTTCCAATCTTGTTGCAAAAAGGTCTACAATGTCAGCTATTATTGGGGGTGTTATATTAAAAGATGTGATTGAGAATGTGAAAGTAGATCTGTGTTTTTGGAAAATAAAAGTGAATGTTGTTTGCAAATATGCTTTACATCTTTTGAGAGCCCTTTTTATAAAAGGGACAACAAAAGCACAGTTCTGTATGTGCATGTGTGTTAAAAAAAACTGAAAATAAAATGTATTTCATGTGCATTATTTAAAAGTAGATAAATCTAATAAATTTTGAAAAGCAAACTTTTGAATGAATGAATGAATAATAATAATATTAATAATAATAATAATTTATTTATATTCCCTCTTTTCCCGGAGGAATCAAGGCAGAGTACAACAGAAATGATAATAATTAACAATATCATAACATAGAATAAAAATACAAAACATAAGCAATGGTCACATTATACTGTCCCCATACAACCTCCACCATTACATAATAATACCATCTTGAGGGGGAGAGAGGCCTGGCCTGAAGACAAAGAGCCCTCCTCCTGACCACCATCTTGAGGGGGAGAGAGGCAGGCCAGCAACAACAGGCCTCGCCTGGAAGACAACATTCTTTTTTAATTAATGTCAATTATTTCTTTTTTAAAATATTTTGATTGTACTTTGTATTTGTCATTGCAATTTTTTACTTGTACACCACTATGATCAAAGCGGAATAGCGGTCTATAAATAAAACATATTATTATTATTATTATTATTATTATTAAAACACAATAACAGTTACAATCAGTGTTGCCAATTTCGCGACTTTCACACAAAAACGGGGACTTTTCAGAGCTTTTCGTGTGATTTCCGCGCCTTGCTCTAATTCAGTGCCTTTTCCGTGCCTTTGGCCAGTTTCAGCTACAGCCTGCTGCAGAGCAACCAAAACCCTTTGGAGTGTAACAGTTTTCAGCCAAGAGGGCTGGAGAAAACTCTCTCTCTCTCTCTCTCTCATGACTCCCTCTGAGAGCCAGGACGGAGCAAGCCCGTTTGGAGGAATAGTTCAGCCAATCAGAGAGAGGACAGTGATTATTGCCCCCCCCCCAGGCATTCTCAGGCTCCAGAGGCAAAAGTGCTGGAGAGAGGCAGGGAGTGAGGGATCTTGGCTGGCTTAATCCCAATTGCCTTGGATTTCCAAGTAAGAAATAAGTTTTAAGGCACACAAAGGCAATACTTGATCATGGTCTCATGGCTTGATGTTGTGGACTTCTGTTTGTGCCTGAGAGTGACATTTGAATTTCTGAATTCCTGAGCTTGGGCAGAGTGCCCCAAGCCTACCTCTCAGGGTTGTTGTTGTTGTACTGTGAGGACCATTTGGGTTGTGTGATGTGAATGCGATGTCCCTGAGTGTGTGTGTGTTAGTGATTAAATATGCCTCTGAGCATGGGCAGAGCACCTGGTCAGTTGGCACCCCTGCTGCCCTGTCTTCCAAGAATTTGGTTTGTGGCTCTCTTTTCGTTCCCTTTTCCATTGCCATCCATACTGCAGAAATAATCCAGTTTGGCACTGCTTCTAACTGCAAGGCTCCCTGCGATGATGGGATTCTGGGCAAACCACCAAGCCCAGAATTCCATGCATGGAGCCCTGGCTGCCAGTAAAAGCAGTGTTTCAACATGTCACAACAAACTACAATTCCCAGGATTCCCTGGTTTGACAAGGGCATTGCCTCCACGCTTCCAGATCACAGCCCCAGAGAATGAGTCTACAGGATATCAGTGTTGCCAATTTAAGTCCACTTCTTCAGCTGCATTTGGATTTAATAATGATAATAATAATGGTGATGATGATAGTGAGATAGATCTTGTAGCACCTTTGAGTCTCACTGAAAGAAAAGTTGGCAGCATGAGCTTTTCTAGACTTAAGCGTATTTCCTCAGATACATGGGAATTGTAGTTCATTGTGGCACCAGAGCTCTTTATCATAAAACTACAATTCCCAGGATTCCCTAGCACTGAGCCAGGAGAGTTAAAGCGGTCACAAACTGGATTATTTCTGCAGTGTGTCTTGGACCCAACTCAGGCTGCATCTTCACTCCAGACTCCAGAGACAATTCCCAGGATTCCCTAGTACTGAGCCAGGGCAACTAAAAGGGTTTCAAACTGGATTTATTTCTGCAGTGTGGTTGCATCTGAACACATTTCTATTTGGCACAAAGCTTCCTGAACCTCCTTCATGTCAAAATAAATATCTTAAAAGGACTGAAACATAATTTGTTTGGTTCAATGGTGATTTTGAGAGTTGAAATAAGTTACAATTATTTTTATTCAATTATATTTACGTTTATTTGCAAAACATCTGCCATTTTAACATTATGGGAATTTTCTGGGAATTGTGACTGAATATTCCGTGTGATCTGGGGGGATTCAGCGGGTTTTGGACAGACATTTCCGGGAATTATCTTCGAGGCTTGTTGGCAACACTGGTTACAATAGTTAAACCATTAAAACAATTTAAACAATCAAAATGAAGTAGGATAGCTAAGGGTGGACATGGCTATCCTTCTTTATCATCCTCTTCTCACCCAGTCACCACTCAGATGATGTAGCTCCCCTCTGAGTCCCACATAAAATAAGGAAGAAAGCAGCCTGCCGACTCCTCGGCCACCACTGTCTCTGGCCCAGGTGGAAGAAAGGCTCAGCATCCTTGGAGCTAGCAGCCAGGAGTTAAAGACTCCTCTGCACCCTCTCAGCTGTGCTGGAGAGTTGTAGACTGGCAAGGCAGCTTTTAAAGGCTCCTCTGCACTCAGCTGTGCTGGAAAATTGTAGAGTAAGGTTAGCATAGTTCACTAAACTACTGTGACTGCTAAAATCCCAAGAAACATATTACTGTATAATGAATATGAAGGATGTGTATCTGCTTTTACTTCCCCTGTCAACTTATGATGACTCCATGAATTTTACAGGGTTTTCTTAGACAAGGAACACTCAGAAGTTATTTGTGTTGCCTTTCTCTGAAATACAGTCTATAGCACCCGATATTCCCCATACAAGTACTAACCAAGCCTAATCCTTTTGGGGCAGACTGAAAAAAGACAAATTGGTCTGAGACCCTTCAAACAAGGGTCTTGTGAAATCACATCCACCCACTTCCATACATCCTAAAAGATTATTAACACCTAGAAGATGTGCTTTATTAGATTTTATTTATTGGACAAATTTGTTGTTTCTGTTATATGCCTTCATTTCAACTTATGATGGTCCTATTATAGAGTTTTCTTGACAAGATTTATTCGGAAGAGGTTTGCCAGCTGAGATATGTAATTTGCCAAAGGTCATCTACTGGTTTTCCATGGCTGAGGGGGATGTGAATCATGATCTCCCAAAGTCCTAGTCAAAACATCTATTACAGATAATCAGATGCCCTACTTTACAAAGGAGAGCTCTCTGTCTGAAGCCATCCTCTTTTAGAAGGGTTGTTCAGCCAACAACCACAAGAAAGAACAGCAGAGCCAGTCACTAGTCTATCAGCAGTGAGTCTTTGATAGATGATCAGGTCATCTAGTCACACTTTCCCCCACTATACAGAAATGTGTTGTATTTTTATTTAGATTAGAATAATTATTTCTAAATTTGCACATATGTAACATACTGTTACAATTGGCCCTCAGTATCTGCAGACTTGCGATCTACCGATTCAACCATCTATGAACGGCAAGCCCGTATTGTCCCCAGTGGCGGTGCATGCACATGGCCACGCTGCCATGAGGAACAGCCCCTGTTGTCCTCAGTGGTAGTGTGTGCGTGAAGCCATGCTGCTATTAGAGACAACAAGTCCTGTTGTTTCTAATGGTGGTGGAGCTGCTCATATGTGCTGCCACTGTGGACAATGGAGGCTGTCCCTAATGGCAGCATGACCACATGCATGTGCCACCATTGAAGTTCCATTTCCCTAATGGTGGCACAGCTACAAGTACGCACCACTATTGGGAGCAACAAAACTTGAGCATCCATGGATTTTGGTATCTGGCGGGGGGGATCGGTGGTCCAGAATGGATCTCCTGTAGTTACTGAAGACCAACTGTATTAGCACATCTGTGATTCATGTCTTATGTATTCATCCCACCTATTCCTGATGTGTAAGTAGGGGTATGAAAAATAAATCTCACAGTTGATGAGACTTTGGATAAGAGAGCCTGTTGAGGATCCTCCAACACTACTGAGAGTCCTCACTTCCAGCACAATAGTGAGGTACCAAAAGTGTTTTTTTCTTTGTATTTTTAGATATATATATATTAAAAAATCTTCTTGCTTATTAAGCAAAAATGAACCAAGGCAGGATTTTCATTCCTATATGAAAGCTGTCATCTGACTTTGTAACAGTATAATCATTGTCTGAATGTGGATTCTTACATAGCCAAAATGGCATTATTCGTGCTATAAAAACAAGCTGATTTCAAAGCAAATTGAATAGTGCTTGCTGTGGCAGATTCTCAATGGTTCAATTGGTATACTTGCTGCAGATCTCTCATTGGCTAGGAGCCCATGGCTGCAGTAAAGAAGTGTTGCTTGATTCATTTTCTTCATTCATGTGACAACTCTCTTGATGTTCCTGTTATCAGCAACATTTTGACTGGCATTCTGCAAGTGACACAAGCAAGTGTAAGTCCACCTTATGCTTATATGCTTGTCCATACTATTATGCCATTTATTCAACCTGTATGCAGACAATACCATAAACAGAGCATGTTTAGATTCATAGGGAGGAGGAGTGAAGACTGGAGGAAGGAATATTAACAACCTAAGATATGCAGACAAAAGAATACTACTAGCAGAAACCAACAAAGACCTGGAGAAACTACCGAAGAAGGACAAGAAGGAAAGTGCCAAGGTAGGCTTATTGCTGAACATCAAGAAAAAAATGACAGTGGAAGGTCTACAAGAAGTCATCCTAGATAACAAGAAAAATGAAAATCAAATAGTGCCTTGGATTGAATATTGATCAGACAAAGACAGCAGTCAAGAATTAGAAGAAGACTAGGATTGAGAAGGGTTGCTATGGAAGTACTGGACAAGATGCTAAAGTGCAAATATATAACTTTGAACACTAAAGTGAGGACAAGCCATTATATCCCCCCTCACCATATAAAGATATGAGAGCTGGATAGTGGAGAAAGGTGATAGAAAGAAAATCAACTCATTTGAGATGTTGTGCTGGAGAAGAGTGCTGAGAATACAGTTGATACCTCAAACAACAACAACAAAAAGGGGAGTTCATGAGCAGATCAAGCCTGAACTCTCCCTGGAAACCAGGATGACTGAACTGAGGCTGTCACACTTTGGCCACATCATGAGAAGGCATGAATCATTAGAAAAGACAGTGATGTTAGGAAAGGAAGAGGGCAGTAGAAAGATAGAAGGACCACATCCCAAATGGTTAGACTAAGCAAGGAGGCCATGAGCCTGAGCATGCAAGACCATCCTAAGCAGAGCAGTTGAGGACAAGGAATCATAGAGATATGCCATCTACAGAGTCACCATGAGTTGCGGTTGAACTGTGCCAAGGCTGATGGCCTAACCCTATAGTGGTTGATCTGGCATGCTAACTAATAAAACACATTTGCTTTCTAGAGGGCTATAGATATCTAGAGGGCTTCCTGCTGTCACCCACTCCAGTCTATTTATTGGATGTCCATTGCAGATATAATCTGTCTGAACACAAAACCAGCACTACTGTCAGGATTATTTGTGTGACAATGTATTGATTTGCATCTGTGATGGAGCACTCTGCTGAGTGGATCATCTGAGATACAATTCAGGTTGGCAAAAAGTATTTGAATAGAAGCACAATGCCTTTCTTTTTGCATGGGTTTGTGTGAATCACTCTTATGCATATTTGAGTGTATAGAGAATTCTATATCAGTGTTCTGAGTTGGAAATTGAGTGAATTTTTTCATTTATTTTATTAATTTTTGGCCTGATCTTTACCTGCCAGTTCTACATACAAGGAAATTTTATTCTTCATTTTAATATCACTTAGAGAAACTCATGGAAAGAAGAAGAGATTCAGTTTCTAAAACTAGAGATACCAAGGTAGTTGTAAATTATACTGCTATTCTCCCTTTTTCCATTAAAGTTTTTTATTGCCTTAATACCTTATTCTGCATTCTGCATTGCAGAAATCATCAGATTTTATAGATATAAACTTGAGTTTAATGACAGTTTTTACTGTTGTATTTGTTTTACTGTTATTTGGTGCTAAATCTTAGTGTATTTAATTATTCAAACACTATGGGAGCTCATCAGAAACTCACATTCAAGTACTCATCTTATTTAATCCACAATTTCTGGGATTTATGATTCAGATACTTGGCAGAAACCAATATAACATTTTTGCAATATAATTGTTCATTGAGTTGTGCATGTGTCTCTGGATAGCTAAGTTGAATTTAATACAAGCAATCAGAATAAAGGGGTACATGAATGCAAATTATGTAACATTTCTTTAAATAGTCTCAATGTTTAGATAATGGGTTCAATTCTGTTTCATCAGAAAAACTGATCATTGCACTGGAAAACTTGTCACAGGGCTTACAACAGCTTTTCAAGTGCCACTTGTATTGTAGTATGATGACACTATGGCCCACATTAATTCACTCTATACACACACACACACACACACACATATATATATATTCCCACAGAATATATCTATGGGTCACGGATTCCTGTCTAAACATAAGGTGAAGAATCTTCCAGCTTCATAGTTCTGTAGTTTTGCAGTTTTTGATTACTTACTGATAAAACAATTTGGAAGCAATGAAAATTCATCAGCATGTAAAGAGATGGAGATGACCCAAAAACTGCATAAATAATGCACAAAAAACTGACAAATATTTTATATGTCTTCTGGCTCAATCAAACAGTGAGCTTTGAATCTATAGCAGCATTTTAAACTGGGTTCCAAAGCTCTGAGAATAGACCTGCAGCTGACACAGATGCTATAAATCTAGCTAATAAATGTGTTTGCATGAATCCACCCAACTCTGGTCTCTGGCATGCATAGATATAAACAGTCTGGCTCTAATTTCTAGTGCATATAAGCAAAGAAGATCTTTTCAAAGACTACAGTATAAAGTAATCCAAGAACATAAGCTTTTCACTTCTCTCTCTCCCTATCTCTCTCCACAATCATATATTCACAGTAGGTGAATATATGATTCAAGATGTTGCTTTTAATATATAAAAAAGGCTTGGATCCAAGAGAAGAGACTGTTTCCATCCCTCTGTCCCCTGATGATCCTATGTGGTAGATCAACAGTGGAACTGTGGAACAAGTCAAGAGAGGACAAGTCAAGAGAGGTGGGAGCCTATAGAGGCACAACATAATGGGTTGTGGTGTGAATGGCTGTGCTCCCTTTGTGTCCGTTCATGGAGAAAGAAGCAGCAGCAGAGGAAGCAGAAGTCCACAGATCCAAGGCAATGTGAGAAGGGTGGCTTGGACAATTGTTTGCCCCTCTTCCACTTATTCTTTTCCTGTTGTCACCACCGGCATCAGCTGCTCCTCTTTATTTTCACCACCACCACAGTTATCTTCTCTATGCTCCCACTTTTGCTCTACAGTCAGCTTATCTACATTGGCAAATCCAATGCGATCTCAGTCACAGAGACCCCATCACTGTACTCCTCACCCTATTTGGCTAGAGTGTGCAAAGATTTGGAGCACTTATATTTTCTCAGGACTTTCTCACACAAGGAAAATTGGAAGGCTATACTGGTCACAATGCAGAGTCATCCAGGTCATTAGGGACAATTTCGCATTTGCTTTTCAGATGACACTGTGCACAA
This sequence comes from Sceloporus undulatus, assembly GCF_019175285.1. Taxonomy (NCBI): domain Eukaryota; kingdom Metazoa; phylum Chordata; class Lepidosauria; order Squamata; family Phrynosomatidae; genus Sceloporus; species Sceloporus undulatus. The sequence goes on from NC_056522.1 coordinate 60,086,678, forward strand.
ACCAGTCAGACTGCAGACAGAAAGTGAGGTGAATCCAGGAAAAAGCATTTTTGCAAAAATACCATGTTTTCAAGTCCAGTTCATTCACAAATTCACTCTCTTCACATAATAGCAGCCGTCTGAAAACCATGTCCCAGACTTCCCATGGTTCCTTGTTGTGCCAGGGAGAGGAAGGCAGGCTTGTTTTTAAAGCGATACACACACCTCTTTCCCTCATGCAGCTGCTCTCATTTTCCTGCAGCAGGGAACAGTTGGTGGGAGAGCAAGAGAGAGGACATTTTGGAATTCTTCCAGTACAGGAGGGAGAAATTGAGAATATGACCTGGAAAAGGAGGGCATCTGGGAGTTTCAGAAAGAAACTCAGTACTTTCTCATTTTTGAGAAGTAACTAAAATAGATACTCAAGTAAGGCACTTGATGCCAAAAACAAAAAAAACAAAAAAAAAAAAAAACAGTCAAGTGGGAGCAGGAAGTAGCCATAGTCTCTGGATGCTCAACTGAGCACACTGCAACTTCTCACCACTGCAACCTCTCATTAGTGTCAAGGATTGCTAACTGCTTCCTTGCCCCCAGTGGCATGCCACAACTTCTCTGTAAGGACCCTTCTGAACTATATGCCCCATCAGTCCTTTGATTCATCCCAAGCAGACAAAAGTGTTTTGTGTCTTGGAAGAGATTTCACTGAGCTACAAGGGCTGCCTGACTTGGTTTTTTTAAAATTGCTTTTCTGGTCTGGTACTTTTGTTCTGGCTTGTGGTCCATTCTCTGGTTCTGGTTCCTAGTTTGTCCTCTGAGCCTGTCTTCTCTTTGATCTGGTCTACCAGGGTTTCTTTTTTTGTTTTGTTTTGGTTTTTGCTCTTGATTCAATTTGGACTATTCTTTGCAGCTCATCCCTGAAACCGGGTAGCAATAGAGACTTCAAGCAGAAGACAGTGAAGTTCTGATGCCATGGAAAACAAAAATGCTTCCTTGCTGCTGTTGTGCACCTACCCAAATAAGCTAGTGAATGAGCAATAGTGGTTGAGAACTATTTGCCCATCTACCACTCTGTTCTGGGCACATAACTCTAAGGACTGGAAATATTTAGGGGGAGAGATAGTTGGGCGTCCCAGTAAGGACATGTTGCCAATGGACTTCTGTAAACCAGAACCAAACTGACTGAAGTAATCTACAACTCACTGCCAGTATTCAAGCAGAAGGCATCTCAGATCCAATGGAAATGCTCATGAGCAGGAATTCTTCATAGTGGCCCCCAAACTGTGGGATATCCTTCTAAAGAATATTTACCTTCTCTATTACATTTCAAGGTCCAGTTGAAGGCCTTCCTATTCTCCCAAGTTTTTAATGTTTTTAAAATGTTTAGCTTGCTGCTTGTTTTTACTCCCAGTGTCATGCTTTAAAGCTGAATGTTAAAAAGATTACTTTTATTTTATTGTAGTTTTTAAAGTGCTGTTATTCTTGCTTCTGTTGGGTTCGTTCTTTTTATTATGTATGATGCTTTGAAAACCTTGGCTATAGGCTGACTCATAAATACAATACATGGAGAAAGAAGTAGTAGAATTCATTCTTTTCAGCATGAAGACTCCAAAAGCAAGATACATTCAAGGCAGGCCTGATTTTGCAACTAAATGCCAATTTGGAAAGTCCCCTAAATTTCCTAAAAAGTCAAAATGTGAGAGAATCCATATAGTTCTTACTAACCCACAATACTGGCTCTTTTAATGTACAGATGGTCTGGCAATGTGAGCTGACTTTTGTCCTGTCCTGCCATTTTGTAATGTTCTCTCTAATCTTTCTGCTTTTACAAATCACAATCCATTTATCTCTTTATTTTCCTTCTGCACAGACATTGTGAACCAGGGTTCTCCACATCCACCTATAATCTTGCTAAATTTCTTGAAAGTGGATTTTGCCAGGGCCTGCTGCTGGAACTATGTTAATGTAATTCACACATTTTAGAATCCTCCTTTTCAGACAGCAAGGTTTTAACAATTGACAATCTTTCTTAACATTTTAAAATATTTCTAGATTTAGAAATATGAATAGAACAAATAAATATGCATTATATTTATTCTCTCTTTAGTCACACACTGCAAACCCAAATATGGCTTTAATAGGGAGGACATTTTAAACAGCCCATTGCTTTTTGTAATGCTTGCATTTCTCTCAGTGAGTACAAATTTTCTGTTCTGGTAACTCAAACATAGATTTTCTGAATACCAGTGCATTTTCCTATGTATTACAGCCACGAGTAACTAAAGGGTCTTGCTGTTCATTTCTGATTTCTATAGAAAATACTAAATGAATAATTTCTAGTCCTATCCTGAGACAGAGGTGACATTTGGAATCTCCCTTAAGATTCAACAGTCCCTTTCCCAATCAAACAAGAACCTGAGGAGAAATTCAGAACCTTTTTCTTTGTGATATTAAATCATCATGGTTTAATGTTAATTCTGAACTAGATATAATACTAAACTGTGATTAACTGTAATTATAGAATGTCAAATACAAACTGGCTTGATAAACCATAATTTGAAGCTAACATGCTTCAAATAAGGCAATGTTAGATAAATCACAGTTTTTCAAATTCAGAAATTAAATGAAAATGAAAAAAGGAAGCAGAAAGCTTCTGAGCAATACTTTGCACCTATACCAGAGGAGGAGTTTGTGAGCCTGGGACGAGTCTTACACTATGGTGCACCATGGTTAATCATGGTATTTTTTTTTTAAAAAAGCCACCTTTGACCATGTAAGATCTCATATGTGCTTAGTCTGTTTTAAAGCTTTGTGCAACAATTGAGGCCCTAGTGACTGTTCCTCTACTCCATGAGGGAAAGATGTGGAGTGGGTAACTGGGTCATTTCAGCTGCACCACCAGGTTGTGGAACACCCTCACAGTTCTCATCTTTCTGTGTGTGATCAAATGGTGGCTTTTTAGGAAATCCTTTGGACTAATTTAGAGTGGTTCAAGAAATTCATTTCTGGCCTATATAATCTGTTTCTATTATTCACATGTTATAATCTTGCAATTATATCGGTTATGTGGCTTAAAATAATAGCCACCTAAATAGCATGCATCTGAGAAAGTAGGCTCAGGTCAACAAAAGTTCGTGCTATCAGCTTCTTTTTTTCAGTTAGTCTCAAAGGTACTACAAGATCCTTTTGCATAGTTAAATAACAAAAATAGTTATGATCCTTAGCATAATGTAAGAATGATTCACCGATACATTGGAACTCTGGGAAAAGTATGAAATTGGCTTCAGCCCACAGTGTCCAAAGGACGAGTCATGTGCTGTAAAAGGGAGGAATGTGAACATATTTATTTTGCACCACAATTTGTTTTCATTTTATTAAATGCTTCTATCTGATTTTATCATTAATTAGTAAAAATCATAGTCAGTTTTTGTACACATTTATTATTGTTTTTTCATTTACCTTTTTATTTTTTATTGGCTGTGAGACGTTTGGAGGTTGCCATTATAATTATCCACAATGCCCCAGAGGTTGTGTTATTCTGCAGCACTGTGGAGAAATATGGGTGCTGATCCTGCAAAATGCATAATCAACAACAACACCCTCAACAACTCTCAAGTGTGACTTAGAATTAGATTTTAAAAAAAGCACGCTCATTTTTATCCAGTACTTTGTCGATTCATTAATTCTGGCTCTAATGAAAATGGAACTGAGAAAGCCCCATTTGGTTAACATTCATTTCAGAATAGCACTCTCAAGCTCAGGGCCTGGGTGCTCAGGGTGCAGGCAGGAATCTGAGGACATGACAACTGCTATGAAATGTTCGACCAGCATACTTACACATATTTCTGGGATGCCAGTAAGTGGCAGTGCAAGAGAACTTTCCTAGAAAACAACTGTGGCCTTTTGGACTGAGTGATGGAACAAACCCCAGGAGCCATCTGGCATCCATTGCTTGGAAAACCACTGTGTAAAAAAAAAGTAGTGAGAACCTCCTTGCAGAAGAAGTTAGGATATTGTAAATCCCATTTTTGCTAGTGTAAAAGGCCACAAAATAATCATGACCACTGTTTGCAGAAATATTTATCAAAGGTCTTCATGTAGCGACAAGTACTAACCTGGATTCAGTCTTTCCAGACTTTCAATTTTTCAGGCCTTCAAAATCTCTCTGGTTTCCTTTCACTTCCAGGCTTGGATCTGTATCATGGCTTTCAAGATCTGTGTTGTGTACAACCCAATGATTCCTTGTATGGATGTCAAGCAAATGAGGAAGTTTCATCCAGACTGGGGCTGAGATTTCCTATTTTCCCAGGACAGAGAGTGCTGATGGCCAAAATATGCAGGCCATACAAAGGAAGAGGTGGGGCTGCAGGTTGCTTTACATGGGCACCAGCCCAAAGGGCGGCAGACCACACAGAAGAGCCTAATGGGCTGCAATTTCCTTCTTTTCCCAAAGAGAACTGTATATTATCCATTGATAGAGTATCTGGAGGAGACAGAACACATAAATGTCTTTCCCTGACCTTTTTTAAAAAAACAAGGTCTGCTCTTTACTAACCTTAAAAATCTGGGAAGCATTCAAAGAAAACATATTTCTTTTGGTATTTCCTGGTTAATGTAGTATGCACAGTGTTGACTTAGGAAGGTTATTGAATGTTTGGTTGGTATCAGCTTTATGAATGAACTTGAGGAAAAGTTGAGTCAGTATGAAGACATCAACTAACAACAAATAATAGCAATCAAGAAAGCCTACATGCCAAGCTATTTATGGGAAGAAATTTCTGTGTAAATACTTGTGGTTAAATCATCCACAAGGAAGATGAATCATGGATTTGGATTCGTATTTCAAAGAGCAAATCACTTTTAGAAAAGAAAAAGGGAAAATTGTGAATACATCCTATGGGTCATTTCCTTCTAGAATCCCAAAATGATGGCTCTCTGCTCAGCATAATTAGTTCCATGCAGGTTTGTCTATTTTGACTCTCAGCTGTAATTGCTGATTTACACTGAGGAAAATTGCCAGCCCTTCTATCTGAGAGAGCAAAAGCAGGGAGATGTGGTTTTTGCAAATGTGATCAGCCTTTGTACTAGAACTCAAAGTTAGCCACTGAATCAAGTCAATAGTATCCATTCAGGTGTCAATTATAGGACTGAGACAATTGGCCAGATAAGCTAAAATTAGAGCCCACACTTAACAAAGTGGCCAGAACTGTAAGAATGAATGAGAACAAAATGCAAGAAAGTACTAAGAACCTGGTTTGACTAGTTGAGAAGTCCTTGCATATATTGCAGGAGGAAGATTTGAGTTACAGGAAGCCAGGTCTTTCAAAAATACAGGCCAAAGACCAGCCAGGACTAGTGTAATATATACGAGAACTTTCTGTCAGGCACACTGGTATCCTTTGTCCTAGTAACCTCATGAGGCTGTGAAGCTGGGGCCTAGCTTAACGAGTTAGCTGAGATGATATGTACTGAAGCCTCCAAAAAGAACAGGCGTGTAAAATGTCATCTGCTGCTAATTGCCCTATGGGAAGGATTCTGATTACATCCTATAACATTGCATTATTTATTTTGATTTTTATGTTGCAATTTTTATGCTACCTACAAGTTGCCTTGATTGGTTATGGGGCATAAATACTTGTAATAAACAGATACTCAACAAGGTATGCTTGCTTGCCTTGCTTTCTGCTATTTCTTGGTCACATGAATAGTATCCACCAGTAGAAGTCCCACATCAGAATGAAGCCCCCGCTTCATATCTGGATATGCATGTATGGCCAGATGGCCTTCTTCTTATTCAACATAGGCTGTAGGAATGCCAGGTCAGTAGTATGCTAGGTTGTGAGACCTAGGAATGGTCAAAGTCATGGATCTTGGTAATGTCATTGATCTTACACAGAGCCCTGATGATTCAGTTGTTTTTCAGAACCAAGTCACATTTATACCCAGTTTTTTTTTCTCGCCAGTGAGCCTAAGATTTACATGGCTCTTCTCTTCCCTAATTTATTCTCAGTACTATCCTGTCAGATATGCCAGGTCAAGAAATTCACTTGGTGAATTTTATGGTCCAGTGGGAACTGGAATTTAGATCTCTCAAGTTCCAGTATGTAATCACTGCAATCGTTGTTCTATCAGGCTCTTCAGTTTACCTCCTTGGCATCTGATGTCAGTCTGTTACAGCAAAACTGACCAAAAGTTGAACCTGGATCATCTTGGCTAATAATGTAACCACTATACAATACTGTCTCGTGTTTTTATAGGCTGCCTCTTCCCTCCCTACCTTGTACATTTTCCAACATGAACAATTTGACAAGCATGCAAGAAAGCACTCTTCATTGAAAACAATAATATGAGTCCATGCAGTTCCATAAATCCTCCACCTCTCAGCACACATACTCATATACTCCTCCTAACATTTCACAGATAAAAATGGACATAGGTGACTAACGAATCACTTTTAACTGGCAGGGCTCTTTTCCCCCCCTGATTTTTACAAGGTGTTGTTTATTCCTTTTGCTTACCTGAAGAAGAATTTGGAGTCACAAACTACAGAATATTCCAATTTTTAATATTCTTGCTTTGGTTTGCAAACCAGCTAAGCATGCTGTAAGACTTATGATACTAGTTTGTATGTATCACATTGCTGATACAGAACCCTGTTGATTCAGTAATTTTTCAGAACCAATTCACATTGCCTTTATATTACAGTCTTAGATCCATCTCTGTCTAAAAAGAAGAGAGGAGATTGTGTGCCGTGTAAGGAGACACATGGGGCACACCCTCCAAATGTCCCTATTTGGCAGGGATAGTCCCAATTAAATTGTTGTAGTCCCATTTTTAGTGGCTTTAAAAACATTTCAGTTTCTCTTTTCTCATGCTCCTTTCCTTATTTGTCATCAGCTTATTTTAATAGCTTAAAACTAAACTAAAAGTTTAAGAGTAGTTTCCACTGAATTGCAATGTACAGGCTAGCTCCATTTCAGGAACACAAGCCTTCAGCAGATTTTAAAAAAAATTGTTCAGCAAACAGTACATAACTATCATCAGAACTGAAGTTTTTTTCCAGTTACACAGTATACTTAGAGTCCAAACCTCTTGCCCATTCCGTTGTCCCAAGCCTTACCACTCCTTTGACCTACACCAAGTTTCAGCTTCCCACAGAAATGATCTTGGTAACTTGTAGCTCATAATTCCTCCATAACTCCAGACATTTGCTCATTATCCCTGGCCACAGACGATACACATTTTTTCTCTTCCCAGAATCACCAGTTGGATAGCACACCCCCACTAGCAAATATATCCTTAAGTGTAGCGGTTTTGCATGGCAGGACTATGATTGGCTCATGATCCTAACAATAATTAATTCTGTAGGTAGAAACCTACCTTTACCAGTAGGTGATCCAGGTTCAACTTTTACCAGTAGCTCAGGCAAAACCAAATGGCCACAGCTTCTTTTAACTTGTGTGTTCTTCATGGTGGATAACTTTTGCCATTTTAACAACATGTATTGCTTGACCACATGTGTTACAGTTTCACCTGTGAAATGTTGGAGGGCATGATGGAGTGGGCTAGGTACAGATTCATGACCGTGAATCATAGATGTTAAGGAAAAAGCAACATGGGATATACAGTAAATGAAATAAAACATGTATGTGAGAGTCAGGGTGACTCAGCAGAAGCCAATTGAGAACCACACAGGTGTAAATGGTAATACAATTAACAAGTCCTGAATGCCAAGGACAAGAAATGCAAAGTGAATAATTGGACACACCTGACAATTGTTAAGTGGTCAAGGCTGAGATGATGAAATCATTAATTGTACGATGAACCAAGAGAACCAATGAGAATGATGTACACGCCTACTGGGTGGAAACAGACAACAGTGGGTGGTACCATGCATTGACTATAATAATGACTATGCATCCCAATGTATTTTGTGGGTTGTAGTAGTGGGTTGTAGAGTGGAGAGTGAGGAGCAGAGTATTATTGTGTTGGATAGTTTTGGAGCTGTATATAGTAGAATAAAGTAGATCTTTTATTTAAGACTACTGAGTTGTCTGGTGTCTTGGGTGAAGCTACAAGAACCAGCTGGATCCTGAAGAAGGGTGAAGACTTCTGTGGAAGCAAGAGTGAGAAGGCTTGGAGAGTTTGTCGGGGTCTTCAGCCTATTCTCTGTAACTCTTGCTAAGCTATAACCACTGGCCAAAACTGGTCAGTGCGGTGCACAACCAGGTGGTGAGTTCAAGCCAGAGGTGAAGAGCTACAACTCCCATCATCCCTGACAATAGAATCATAGAATCATATAGCCAGAAGAGACTTCAAGGGCCAGCAAATCCAACCCCCTGTCATGCAGACCTTATTCTCTGGAGCTACCACAAAAAAACCTTGCTTCATCTTCCATATGTAATCCTTTAAATATCTAAACAGGGCTATTATATTACCTCTTAACTTTCTCTTCTCCAGGCTAAACATGCCCACCTACCCATGCCTCTCTTGATAGGGCATGGTTTCCAGACATTTCACAATTTTGGTCCTCCTCTTTTGGGCATGCTCCAACTTGTAAATATCCTTGAATTGTGGTGCCCAGAACTGGACACAGTATTCCAGGTGATGACTGTCCAAAGAAGACTAGAGTGGTACTATTTCATCCCTCAATCTAGAAACTATACTTCTATTGATGCAGCCTACAATTCACTGGCTTTTTAAACTTGCCAGATCACACCACTGACTCATATTCAACATGTGATTTACTAGGACTCCTAGATTCCTTCCACATCTACTGTTGTCAAGCCAGGTATATCTCTCATCCTATGTCCATACAT
>NC_056522.1:60095482-60133013 GCF_019175285.1 Sceloporus undulatus
TTCTTCTTCTTCTTCTTCTTCTTCTTCTTCTTCTTCTTCTTCTTCTTCTTCCTGCCTAAGTGTAGTACTTTACATTTCTCCCTGCTGAAATTTTGTAAGTTTTGACCCACCTTTCTAATCTATTGAAGTCATTTTGAATTTTGATCTTGTCCTCAAGGGTATTAGCTCTCCCTCCTAATTTGGTGTCATTGGCAAATTTGATAAGCATTCCCTCTATTTCTTTATCCAAGTCATTGATAAAGATGTTGAATAGCACTGGGCCCAGGACAGATCCTGTGGTACCCCAAAGGCCACTTCTCTCTACTTCCCTTTGGGTTCGGCCAGTCAACCAATTACAAATCCATCTAACAGTAGCATTGTCTAGCCCACCTTGTACTAGCTTATTTGCAAGAATATAATGGGGAACCTTGTCAAAGGCTTTATTGAAATCAAGATATGCTACATTAACAGCATTCCCTTTATCTACTAAGCTAGTAATTATATATATATATATGAGAAAGAGAGAGAGAGAGAGAGAAGTCAGATTAGTCAGGCATGACTTGTTTTTGAGAAACCCATGTTGACTTTTTGTGATTATGGCATTCCTCTCTAAATGCTTTCAGATTGTATGTTTAATGATCTGCTCTTTCTGAAGTCTGTACTACCAGCTTTAAAGGGGGTCTTTTGCTTTTAAGATAGTTAATTTTCCTATCAGTAAAAGTATATCCTCCCAGTTTTCTGATGTGTATTTTCAGAAGTTTCCAGGTAAGTGAGGAAGGGGGCCATTGTTGTTTTTTGAGGGTATTGATGCATATGTGTGAATTCCTCTCCACAGTCGATTCAGGGTAGCCAGTGTAACTCCCTGAACACTGGAGACAGTGCACTCTTTCAGAGAAGATATTATCTAGCTGATGGTTTTATTTTTTACTCATAATGGACCATCGTGCTTACAAAGATTTTATCCATAGCAGAACCGTTTGTTTTAAACCTGTATCTTTCTGGCATTTTATTGTAAAATTATTTGTAATGTTTTAAGGCCACAAACCTGGACCTTTGAAAGACCATGAATCAACCAGAGTAAACTCAACATCTCGTAAACTCAAAATGTTGGTGCCAGCTATAATATTACCCATTGTTTTCTGAAAACAATAGAGTGGTGCTGCATGATGTGTTTGTGTTTACATTTAGAATCAACTTAGACATTAAGAGAAATGCATATTCCCTGAGAAAAATGTTTTCCTCCAGAAATGGAAGAAAGTGACTGAACATGTTTCCCTTTCTGTGACCAATGACAAAACAAAATAAAACATGATAACATGCAGGTGAGGAAGACTAGCAAATCCAAAAGTAAAAAATGGTCATTTTTCTTCCCTTTATGTTCACTTTATTTTGGCATTATTTTAGGTTTGCAGAAACATCATGTGATAAACCTCCTGCATTTGTGCGTTTTTTCTTCTTTAAATCTACAGTACTTTAAATCCTGTTTCTGAGCTAGTATGTTAAGGTCCCCAGGAGTGTTTATGGACTTTATATTGTTCTGCTGAATTCATTGTAAATAATACTAGGTACATGTAAACATGCTGAGAGCATATACCTGATCCCGGCATCAATCTCTTCGATTATTAAACCTGTTAAATTAGGGATGGAAACTACTTAGCGCATAATGTTGTTTATTCCCAGGAAACTTCAACAGTACTTTACAGAAACAGTACTTTACTGAAATGCTAGTAGAATCAAAACTCTTGAGTTGTAAATACAAATTGAAAAAGAGCTTAGATAGTCTTTCCCTGCAATTTTATTTATTAGCCTAATACCTTCTTCTCTCTGAACAAGATATACTTTTCACTGTCTGGGTGAGAGCAAGATTGCCTTTCATTTTAAAATAATGGGTCCAATCAGTACACAAATCCCTTTGCTCCCACTGTTTTCCTTCTTTTTGGCCATTTTCTAGGATGGTGCATGTAGGTATGTAACTAAATAGTCCCACTGCTATTCTGTTTTTTCTTCACTCCATGCGTCTATCTTCTCAGCACCATTAAGCTGAGAGATTTTCTATTGCTAGTTATTTTCAACAGTATTAGCGCACAGGTGCTGTTCAAGTTATTGAACTTGTACTTTCAGTCTTTTTCATCCAGCCAGCCACTTTTGTTTTTTAGAGCTGGATATTGTATGTTTTATATCTTCTTTACTATTTTCCCCTTTGAATCAGTAGGAAAAGTCTTCCCCATGTTTTTATTTATTTTGAGTCATAGAATCATAGAATCGTTGAGTTGGAAGAGACCACAAGGGCCATCCAGTCCAAACCCCTGCCATGCAGGAAATCTAAATCAAAGCATCCCTGACAGATGGCCATCCAGCCTCTGCTTAAAGACCTCCAAAAAAGGAGACTCCACTACACTCCCAGAGAGTGTGTTCCACTGTCGAACAGCCCTTATTGTCAGGAAGTTCCTCCTAATATTGAGGTGGAATCTCTTTTCCTGCAGCTTGCATCCATCGTTTCGGATCCTGTTCTCTGGATCAGCAGAAAACAAGCTTGCTCCTTCCTGAGTATGACATCCCTTCAAATATTTAAATAGGGCTATCATATCACTTCTTAACCTTCTTTTCTCCAGGCTAAACATCCCCAGATCTCTAAGTCGTTCCTCATAGGACATGGTTTCCAGACCCTTCATCATTTTAGTCACCCTCCTTTGGACATGCTCCAGTTTCTCAATGTCCTTTTTGAATTGTGGTGCCCAGAACTGGACACAATATTCCAGGTGGGGCCTGACCAGAGCAGAATACAGTGGCACTATTACTTCGCTTGATCTAGACACTATACTTTTATTGATGCAGCCAAAAATTGCATTGGCCTTTTTAGCTGCCGCATCACACTGTTGACTCATGTTCAACTTGTGGTCTACTTGGACTCCTAGATCCCTTTCACATGTAGTCTCATTCAGCCAGGTGTCCCCTATTCTATATCTGTGCATTTTATTTTTCCTCCCTAAGTGCAGTATCTTACATTTCTCTGTGTTGAATTTCATTTTGTTAGCTTTGGCCCAGCTTTCTAGTCTATTCAGGTCATTTTGATAATAATAATAATAATAATAATAATAATAATAATAATAATAATAATAATATATTTGTATCCTGCCTCTCTGAGAACAATTGGGGCGGCTAACAAAGTTAAAAATACAAAACATATAAAATCCCTGGTATCCTCCCCTCCTTAAAAAAGTATTAAATCCAATGCAATATTTAAAAAACAGCAAAACAACAACAACAACAAACAAACAAACAAACATACAAGTTAAAAACTGACCAGAAGGTCAACAACATCATACCAACAAGCAATCCGTGGGAGCAGCAGTATCTTTCCCAGACATTTTTCTAAGGCCGGGTTCTCTATTCTGGGAAGGCCTGCCAGAAGAGATCTGTCTTAACAGCCTTTTTAAAGCTGTCTAAGGAGGTAAGTAGACGGATCTCATCCGGCAGGCCATTCCACAGTCTGGGGGCGACAATGGAAAATGCCCTCTGGGAGGTAGTCGAAAGCCTAGATTTTTGTGGCTGAAGTAGGCCTCTCCCAGAGGAGTGGAGTGCGTGGAGAGGATTGTAGGGGAGAAGGCGGTCCCGATGCTAGTTTGGACCCAAGCCATTTAGGGCTTTAAAGGTGATAACCAACACCTTGTACTGGGTCCGGAAGCTAATGGGCAGCCAGTGGAGGGACTTTAGAACCGGGGTATTATGGTCCCTCCTCGATGTTCCAGAAATTACTCTGGCTGCCATATTCTATACTAGTGGCAGTTTCCGGACAAAGCACGAGGGTAGCCCCATGTAGAGCGCATTACAGAAGTCTAGACGTGAGGTTACCAGCACGGGCACAACAGTCTCAAGATCCCTTACTTCCAGAAAAGGGCGCAGCTGGCGTATCAGCCGAAGCTGATAACAGGCGCTCCTGACTGTCCCATTTACCTGGTTCGACATCAGGAGTGATGAGTCAAGGAGCACCCCCAGACTGCAAACGCAGTCCTTGACGGAGAGTGTGACCCCGTCCAGGACCGGAGGTTGCAACCCAATTCTTGGTTTCGGGGCCGCTACCATGAGCACTTCCGTTTTGTCTGGATTCAGCCTCAATCTGTTTTTCCTCATCCAGCCCATTACTGCCCGAAGACATTCATTGAGAGAGGAGACGCCATCAGTATTCAAGGCTGACGAACGAGACATGGAGAAATAGATTTGGGTGTCATCGGCATACTGATAACACCCAGCTCCATAACTCCGAATGATCTCACCCAGTGGCTTCATATAGATGTTAAATAACATCGGGGACAAAATAGCACCCTGTGGGACACCACAGGTGAGCTCCCTTTTACTGGAGCAACTGTCCCTGAGCAACACCCTCTGGGATCTACCCGAGAGAAAGGAATGGAACCACTGCAATGCAGTGCCTCCGATTCCCAGCCCCCTCAGGCGATCCAAGAGGATGCCATGATCTATCGTATCAAAAGCCGCTGAGAGGTCTAAAAGCACCAACAGAGTCAGACTCCCCATGTCGATGCTCAGACGCAGATCAAGGCAACCATGGCAGTCTCAACCCCAACACCTGTCCTGAAGCCAGTTTGAAATGGGTCTAGTTAATCCGTTTCATCCAAGACAGCTTGGAGTTGAAGAGCAACCGCCCTCTCGATTACCTTGCTCAAGAATGGTAGCAAAGAGACTGGCCTATAGTTGTTCATATCCAGGGGGGCCAGGGAAGGTTTTTTCAGAAGCGGCCTAACAGCCGCTTCCTTCAGACAAGATGGAATATGTCCTTCCCTGAAGGATGCATTGATGATATCCACACACTCCCCGACGGCCAGCCATGATGGTCGAGAGGGCAAGTTGTTTTCCTCACTCTACCAAGGAGCTTGTCCATGTCATCAGTACTCACAGACTGAAGCTGATCCAGTACAATCTCATTAACAGAATAGCTGGACACCTCATCCGTTGTTTCTGTTACAATACTGGCATCTAAGTCGGCTCTTATCTGAGAGATTTTATCTGCAAAGAAGTTGTTAAACGCATCACAGCAGGCCATTGTTGGGTTAAGTAAAGGGTTCTGCACAGGCACAGGGGCCACTTGGCTTGGAGCTGGCTGGTGGTGATGCAGCAGGGCAGAAGAAGCCTCAGAGGCCTTGGCCCTGCCCCCTGTCCAAGTTCCTTGCCTCAGCTGCTGCCCTGGTGGAAAAAGGCACAGGCACAAAAACAAGAAAGAGCCTCTCAGCTTGGCTTGGAGCCAAGAATTTTGATCCTGTCCTCGGGGGTATTAGCTATTCCTCCTAATTTGGTGTCATCTGCAAATTTGATGAGTATGCCCCCAATTCTGTCATCCAAGTCATTGATAAAGATGTTGAATAACACTGGGCCCAGGACAGAGCCCTGTGGGACCCCACTGGTCACTCCTCTCCAGGATGAAAAGGAGCTGTTGTTGAGCACCTTTTGGCTCAACTCTTTTCCCCAAGAGATGAGTCCTCTTGCTTTAAGTTCCTGTTTCACGAATGTGACTCTTTTCCTGTTATTCTAGCAATTGTAGACAGAGGTTCTCATGCCAATGGGACAAGGAATTTAGTTCATACTTGAAATTAGTATCCATTGATAATGAACCCTATACAAAAGAGAAGCCGCTTGAGGCATTGTTACATGGGGCAATTAAACTGGTTTTCCCCATTCTCACAGTGACTTGTCCATGAAGCAGGGCCAAATACCAATATGACTATCTTTATGCAGAAGGTGAATTCTGCACCAAATCTGCCCTTTTCCTCTCTTAAACTGTTATAAATTAGCTTGCCTTTTGCTCTAGATTTTTCAGGAAATTTGAGCACATTTTATAGTTATGCGGTGCACCTTGCTATGCATGCATCCCTGCTGTGTCACCCTGCACCACCATTACTGGCATGAGATGTTCCCCCTGAGGTCACAACGAGGTGGCAAACAATGGGATCAACACTGGGTGCCACGTTTCCGACTTGAAAGGGAATGACTTATACCAGCAGCAGTACTCGGTAGCACAACAGGGATGCATGTGTGAATAGCTGTGCAGCGCTGCTGTTGAATGTGGAGGTAACGGAGGAAATCTGGGGCATTTCCAGATTTTCAGAATATTCTAGCTGCAGCCCGTATTATTTTGGCCAGTGTTGATAAGCCCTTGGAGAACTCCCTTAAAGTTCAGACTAAGACGTGGAGCAGATTCAATATCTCAGTGATATGGGAACAACCGGTCATCCTGGTTGCTTAGATAAGGAATTTAAATGTAGGATTAGGCCAGGACATTTTGCTGCTTTGACCAAAGGACAAGATGACAGCCCTCTCCCATTTCATATCCAGATGCTGTATTGGCCTTCCACTTTAATACTAATAAAGAAATAGTGTCCTACACCACACCTGAGAACTACAGGCCAGTTTGGGGAAATATGAAAGAGAAGTTGAAGGCAATAGGGAAAAGAGGAAGAGTGCATTGCAGATGGATAGACTCAATAAAAGAAGCCACAGCTCTGCAAGACCTGAGCAGGGCTATTGATGATATGGTGACTTGGAAGTCCCTTATACATAGGGTCACCATACGTCAAACTTAACTTGATGGCAATTAACAACAACAAATGCCAATCACAAAACTCTTTTCCCCAAGAGAGGAAAAAAAGGCTAGGGGGCTCACCAGGACTGCCAGGACTACTTGTCCTGGGGGACCTCAACATCCCTTTCAAGGCCGGCTCACAAGATCTGACTGGTGCAGCTCAGGAGTTCATGGCTTCCATGATGGCCATGGGCCTGTCCCAATTAGTCTCGGGTCCGACGCATTGCGCAGGTAATACGCTCGATGTCGTCTTTAGTACGGATTGGGATAATCCATGGGCAGAGGTTTGTAATACCTCTGCTCTGTCATGGACAGACCATTTCCTAGTCGAGGTGCCACTTAAGGCAATTACCCAAGTCCTCCCCGGTGGTGGAGGACCTATTAGAATGGTCCACCCTCGAAAACTGATGGAAACTAAAAGGTTCCAAGAAGCCCTAGAGGGGTTTATGGTTGGATCTGACGGCGATTCTGTTGATGCCCTGACCAATATTTGGGATAACAATCTTTCTAGGGCAATACACAGTATCGCTCCTAAGCATCCTTACCTGCCCACTTCCAATAAAAAAGCCTGGTATACCGAAGATCTTTGGGAAATGAAGCGGGTCGCGCAACGACTAGAGCGCAGCTGGCGGAGACACCAGCGCTTATCCAACAAGACACTCCATCAGGCTCTTTTGAAATCTTATGGAGTGGCAATAAGTGCAGCAAAGAATTTGCAGAGTCACGTCCAGCAGAGCTGTTCAGGGTGGTGAGGGAGCTGACTCAGCTTCCTCCCACTCTGAACCCTATTTTGGAACCAACCAAGGCCTGCTGTGACGATTTTAACAACTTTTTCGCAGATAAAAGCTCTCGGATAAGGGCTGATCTTGACACCGGCATTATAGCAGAAACAATAGGAGAGGCATCCAGAGCTTCCGTGGACTCCATTAAACTGGATCACTTTGAGTTTGTACAAACCGATGAAGTGGACAAGCTTCTTGGAAGTGTTAAGAAGATGACGTGCTCTCTCGATCCCTGTCCTTCTTGGCTGACTGCCCAGGGTGGTGATGCAGTAACATCATTATTACAACTCATAATTAATGCATCCTTCAGGGAGGGTAAATTTCCATCGAATTTGAAATTAGCAATATTTAAACTTTTTGCTCAAGAAACCCTCTCTGGACCCCCTGGTGAGAAATAATTATAGACCGGTCTCCTTGTTGCCATTCTTAAGTAAGGTGATCGAGAGAGCGGTCGCCTTCCAACTCCAAGCAGTCTTGGATGAAACCGATTATCTGGACCCATTTCAAAGTGAGATATGGAGTTGAGTCTGCCATGGTCACTTTAGTTGATAATCTCCGTCTGGGCATCGACAGGGGAAGTGTGACCTTGCTGGTGCTTTTGGACATCTCAGCAGCTTTCGATACCATTGACCACAGTATCCTTCTGGAATGCCTGAGGGAATTGGGTATCGGGGGCACTGCACTCCAGTGGTTCCGATCCTACTTCTTGAGCAGATTCCAGATGGTGCAGTTGGGGGACACTTGCTCCTCCAAGAGGGAAGTGACATCTGGTGTCCCTCAGGGAGCTATCTTGTCCCCCACTTTGTTTAACATTTACATGAAGCCACTGGGAGAGATCATCTGGAGACACAGGGTGTGGTGTTATCAGTACGCTGATGACACCCAAATATGCTTCTCTGTGTCTCCGACTGATGCAGTCACTAAGGATGGCGTCTCTCCTCTGAATGCCTGTTTGGAGTCAGTAATGGGCTGGATGAGGGAAAACAAACTCAGTCTGAATCCAGAGAAAATGGAAGTACTTGTGATAGGTTTCCCAGGCCCAGGGAAGGAAATTTTTCCACCTGTCCTGGATGGGGTCACACTTCCCCTGAAGGACGAAGTTCACAGTTTAGGAGTACTTCTGGATTTGTCCCTGCAGTTGACATCTCAAGTAGATGCAACGGCCAGAAGTGCTTGCTATCAACTTTGGTTGATACGCCAACTGCGACCCTACCTGGGCCAAAGGAACCATGAAACAGTGGTACATGCTCTGGTAACCTCTCGTCTAGATTTCTGTAATGCGCTCTACATGGGGCTACCCTTGTATCAAGTCCGGAAGCTTCAGTTAGTACAAAATATGGCAGCCAGATTGGTCACCGGTGCATCTAGGTTTGACCATATAACACCTATCTTGAGAGATCTTCATTGGCTTCCTATTCACCTCTGGGCACAATACAAGGTGTTGGTTATCACCTATAAAGCCCTACATGGCTTGGGCCCAAGTTACTTGAGGGACTGCATCTCCCCGTATGATCCGCCCCGCACTCTCAGAACATCTGGTAAGAATTTATTGGAAACACCATCTTCCAAATATGTTTCCTCATCCCAAAAGGCCTTTACTATAATGGCCCCGTGGATCTGGAATAGCCTACCTGAGGAGCTCCGTCTCATGACTCCCTTGGAAACATTTAAAAAGAGACTTAAAATGGTACTCTTTTGTCAAGCTTCCCCCCCCCCCCCCGAAGAATGAAGACCAATATCCCTGCTGACAACTATATTCTGCCTTGTCCCTGGATGCTGGATAGTTGATGGATTTTTGTACTGTTGTACTGATGAGTGTTGAAGTAATTTTTTTTATGTTTTTATAAGAGTGTTATATGTATTGATTTTAATAGTATGTAACCCTGCTTCGATCCACTGGGAGAGGCGGGGAAACACAAATAAATTTTTTTATTATTATTATTATCTGCCAGCAGCTGCCATCTAAAGCTGTTGCCTCATGATGCCTAATGTCAGGGCTGGTCCTACATGCACAGCTCTCTGAGCAACATGATAGAAAACCATTGCTGGGTTTTGATTTGATTTGTTTTGGAATGGAGCAGGGAGTTGGTAATACATAAGTACCTAATCTTATAGTATGTACAGATGGACCTCCTCCACCTGAAATACTTTATTCACACAACCAAGTCAAATAAATAAATACATAAATACATAAATAAATCTTAAACCCTCAATTGCCATAAAGGAGTTGCATGGACTAATAAACTCAAAAGACAGTTAACCATGTGAAACTGAGCCATACATCAAATGCTAGTGCCTGGTATTGTCTATACTTGAGTGGACAGTTGTGTTCAGGATGGAGACTAGTGTCCCATGGCCTCCAGTGAGCCAAACATCAGCTCTAAAATAAAACTAGATGTGATGTGACATCATTTCCTCTGCCATCTTCAGCCAATTTTTAGTGATTTTTCCCTGAGTTGGGGGATTTAGGTATGGGATGAGGGAGAAGCACCATATTTCATAGTGATTTTAAATGTCTGTGGGAATTTGGGGAGCAAAGTTGCCTGGATTTTTAATGAAGAGGGCCTAGGGAATTGGAGGATCCAAGGTCTCCAGGATCCAAAAAAAAAAGGGTCTGGAGGCCACATGAGACTACTAGGACATATTTTCCCCACCCTTGGCCTAACTGACAAAAGTTCTCAAAGATCCCTGATCCCACTTGCTGTGACAACTTGTAAGGGAAGTGAAGCGTAATGTAGGCCAAACCACTGAGCCATTATAGAATGCTATAGGTTAAATTTGCTCATCCCTGAAGTAGGTATATTTAACCATAAATGAACTGAAACACTATGGTCTGTTACAGACTGCGAAAATAAAGCTGCTTCGGGTCTCTTTGGAGGTATGCTATTTAAATGATGCATGGGTCCTAAGAGTCTGGAGGTTGCGCCAAAGCCACACTCCATTCCTAAGCACTGGAGGGCAGCTTTGGTGCAGCTTCTGGATTCTTCAGATGCATGCATCATTTAAACAGCATACCTCCAAAGAGACCCGAAGCAGCTTTATTTTGGCAGTCTGTAACAGGCCAATATTCCCTCCCTCAGTAGTCCTGGAACACTTTTTTAAAAAACTAGGTTTTGGAGAAAGCTATTATGAATCATTAACTGGCTAGTAATATGTGGTTAGTTTTTTATGACCATTTAATGAAAAACATATTTTACATGATTTTTTTTTTTAAAAAATCTGAATTTCCAGGCACATTTGATCCACAAACCATTCACTAAAACCTTTTCTTCCTGGAATCTACTGTGTGGTAAGTAGTAAAATGGTTCATATTTTTCTTATGTAATCAGAACACCTTCCCCATTACTAGAAGTTTCCAACTTCTGCTACTTTACACCCCATCTTTTCCTTTTCAAGAATCTGTATTTTTCTGTAAAATCAGAGGTAGCCATCAGAAAATAGGAATAAAGTGTCAGGCCACCTTTCCCTTTGAACAGCTTTGAATTATTTCTCTATAATCATTATTGCAGATTAATGACATCAAAGAGCAGTTGTGCAGCAGATAAAATGAAAAGCTTCTAATAAATATATCATTATAGTAGATCACACCAACCACACAGGATATCTTCCCATGGCTTGCAAACTGCTGGACTGGTTTTTTTCTATTTAAATTTTTCAATGTTTTTACTAGCAAGCCAAGGGCAGCCTCAAAGTCATTCTGAGCGTTCTCCAAGAGAGCAATCCTATGGTCCTGGAAAGCCTGGAGGCTGCTGCTGGTGCATCCATTCGGAGTGTTAGTCTGTATGCAGGATGCTGAACCTGTTTTCAGCATAGAGATCAGTGCCTTGGATACTGCCTTTAAAATTTGGATTAATACCCCACACAGATTCACTTGAAGTCCCACTGACACTAGCATTATCAGTCTGCTCTGTCTGGAAGAAATGTGTGTTAAGGACCATAAAATTGATTCAAAATCCCCCTCTATGATTCTATCTGACATCAGATGGTCTTTCTCCTATCCAGGGGTATAAATCCTGATGAAATTCATTCTTGTGTAGCTGAGGAGAAAAAATGGGGTGAGGATCCTTTTGCCACAAGACAATTAAATTGGCCCATTTCTTTATTATTATTATTATTATTATTATTATTATTATTATTATTATTATTATTATTATTATTATTACTATATTATTGAGAGAAAAATAAAATCAATTTCTTTTTGTGTAGTTATTAAAATACAGAGTATCTCTCTCCTTGTTGGATGCATGAACTAGATAGCATTGGATGTGCTGGGTGTACACTGAGTCTTGGGAACATCCTATAGATGTGGCAGGGATCCTAGTATTAACATGAAAGAAAGCCACTTATGGCAGGGGGTTGGACTGGAAGGCCCTTGTGGTCTCTTCCAACTATGATTCTATTATTGTATAATCATGAATTTTGTGTAAATTACAATTTTGGAGAAATTTTGTAAAGAAGAAGAAGAAGAAGAAGAAGAGGAGGAGGAGGAGGAGGAGCAGCAGCAGCAGCAATGTTTGCACCATGGCCACATTCCATAACTAAAATCTCTTGAGATGACTGATGAACACACAACATGCTATCTCTTCATGCTTAGATGTCCAACTCTTTTGAGCAGTGAAATTCTTGCAGATCCCTATGCCTTACAGCTTCTTCTATGAGGTTGGACCCCAGAGCTGCTAAGGCTGGGTGGAATAGAAATGTTGAAAGAGGGCATTCATCCACTGGATCCACAGTCCTTGCAACTATCAACCTTGCCCCTGACACAGCACTAGAGTTGGCCTACAGGAATGACATTCCATTCCTGTAGGGAGGGAAAGTAGGAGGGAAAGTTTTTCAGAAGGTAGTAAATGCCAGTGATATACACTTGAGTCAACCGACTCAGCTCACGTAGGACTCAAGTCACTTCAGTCACTCAACTTGGATTTCACTTGGCAATAAATGATGCACTGACTTGACTCGACTTGAGACTTGTATATTTTTAGCAATTGATTTGCAAACCTAACTTCATCCAGTAACAGCAAACACACAAGGCAATGGGCTTGAGACAAAGGGAGGGGATGAGATCTACTCAGAAGTTTGTCCCCACTGCACATTGGAGGAGCCTTCTAAAGCTTTTGAATAGCTGAATGAAATCTTCTTGCATCGCAATAGTGTCCCGGTGGTACATCCCCCTTCAGTCCCTCTGGCACAGGTGGCATTGCGCAGGCGCTTGCTCGTTCAGGGGGAGGCTGGCGCTGGGCGTCTTTGGGGGGAGCCGGCGGGCCAGCTTTTGAAAGTGCTGCTCCCACCGGCACCTCCCCCTTCAGTCCCTCTGGCACAGATGGCGTTGTGCGGGCGCTCGCTCGTTCAGGGGGAGGCTGGCGCTGGGAGTCTTTGGAGGGAGCCGGCAGGCCAGCTTTTGAAAGTGCTGTTCCCACCGGCACCTCCCCCTTCAGTCTCTCTGGTGCAGATGGCATTGCGCGGGCGCACACTTGTTCTCAGGCAGGCTGGCGCTGGCACGGGGCATCTTCGGAGGTTGCTGGCAGGCCGGCTTTTGAAGGTGCCGCTCCCACTGGCACCTCCCCCTTTAGTCCCTCTGGTGCAGGTGGCATTGCACGGGCACGCGTTCGTTCCCAGGCAGGTTGGTGCTGGGCGTCTTCGGGTGGAGCCAGCGGGCCGGCTTCTGAAGGTGCCACTCCCACTGGCACCTCCCCCTTCAGTCCCTCTGGTGCAGGGACTGATGCCAGCCACAGATGCTGGCAAAACATCAGGAAGAAAATCTTCCAGAACATGGCCACATAGCCCGAAAAAACCACAAAATATTTAAGCATCAATTAGTGACACATTATAGATTTCAGGCAGAATTGCCTTTCTGTTCCATATTCCTTTTTATACTTTTTAGGAATCATTATGTCAGAGCCAGATTTAGTCATCCTGCATCCTACAAACAAAACCATGGGAATCAATACAAGGGAAGCCTAAGCTAGGAAAAGAAATTGTCCAAAGAGGGAGGAACTGCATATAAAATTGCCTACTTTTTATTTTTAATTATTTATAGTAATTTTGGATTTTTCTTGTAATTATTTTTCTTTTCTTTGTGTTTTTATTTTGTAGTTTGTAGTTTCTCTTTTTCAGACCAATAATAATAATAATAATAATAATAATAATAATAATAATAATAATAATACAGTTTATTTATATTTCCTGCCTCTCCCAAGGATCGAGGCGAGATTACATCAATAAAATAAAACAATAATACAAATACAATTGATAAAACACTAATACTAAATTTACCACATTCCTATTAGTTCTCTAAAAAAGCAGTTGATCAGTAGCCAATAATCATAGTCGAGAGTGGAACATCATCATAAGCTTTTATATGGAGTCCAATGGATAAGCCTGCCAGAAAAGATCCATTTTGAGTGCCTTCTTAATGGCCTCTAAGGTATTGATGAGACGGATCTCTTCTGGTAGGCTATTCCATAATTTTGGAACTGCAGTTGTAAATGCCCTATGGGAAGTTGTCGTTAACCTAGTATTATCATGTTCCAATAAGTACTTCCCTGATGTTCTGAGTGTGTGGGGCGGATTGTGTAGGCAGAGGCATCCCTGCAAGTAACTCGGGCCCGAGCTATGTAGGGCTTTAAAGGTAATAACCAATGCCTTGTATTGCACCCGGAAGCTAATTGGCAGCCAATGAAGAGATTTTAACATTGGTGTTATATGGTCAAACCTAGATGTGCCGGTGACCAATCTGGCTGCTGCATTTTGGACCAATTGAAGCTTCCAAACTTGATACAAGGGTAGCCCCAAGTAGAGCACATTACAGAAATCTAAATGAGAGATTACCAGTGCAAGTACCACTGCTTCAAGGTCCTTTCAGTCCAGGTAGGGACACAGTTGGCATATCAACCAAAGCTGATACCAAGCACTCCTGGCCGTCGCATCTATTTGAGATGACAACTGCAGAGACAGATCCAGGAGTACTCCTAAACTGCGAACTTCATCCTTGTGGGGAAGTGTGATCCTGTCCAGGACTGGTTGACAAATCTCCATCCCTGGACTTGAGGTACCTGTTGTAAGTACAGTCGGCCCTTCTTATACACAGATTTTTTATACACGGATTCAAGCATACACGGTTTGAAAATGTTCCAAAAAAGTATAAATTTACCTTGATGTTCCATTTTTTTATTAGGGACACCATTTTGCTATGTCATTATATTTAATGGGACTTGAGCATACACGGATTTTGTTATACATGGGGGATCTTGGAACCAAACCCCAGCGTATAACAAGGGTCCACTGTACCTCTGTTTTCTTTGGATTCAGATTGAGCTTGTTTTCCCTCATCCAGCCCATTAACGACCCGAGGCATGGGAATTCAGAGGAGAGATGCCATCCTTAGTCACTGCAACAGTCAGAGACATAGAAAAATAGATTTGGGGGTCATCAGCATAACACCGTGCCCCATGTCTCCAGATGATCTCACCCAGCGGCTTCCTGTAAGTGTTAAAAATCATGGGGGACAGAATAACCAGAAGTATGAAAAAATCTCAGCACTGTAGAGATTCTAGTGAAGACTTACTCCAGAGCATACTGGATTGACCTGACTCACTCTCAGAGTAGAATGGCACAATCCAGTTTGGAGATCGACATATTAAAATAAGTGGCAATCAAGTTACAAGCTACACCTGCTGCAATTCCCTCTTCTACATAACTACCACAGGTCTCAGAATTATCTCTAGTTTTCACTTTGACAACCCTAGGTGAGGGAAAGCCAGACAGTGGTCTCTGGCGTGACTGTGGTAGTGTGTGCAGAGGGCAAAGTGGGCTTTACTCTGTGATAGCTCTATCATGCCATTTGGGGCAAGAATCTCTTTAGTCACAGTGCCTATGGAGAAGGATTACAGGAGATCCTTTATGTGTTACGGTTGTCTCCTTCAAGATCTCTCTCTCTCTCTCTTGCTATATGATGTAGTGGCCTGAGCATTGGACTATGACTCTGGAGACCAGGATTTGAATCCCGGCTCAGCCATGTAAACCCACTGGGTAACCTTGGGCAAGTCATACTCTCTCAGAGTCTCAGAGGATGCAAGCACAACCCCCCCCCCTGAAGAAATGTGCCAAGAAAACCCTGTGACAGGTTTGCTCTAGGATCACCATAAGTTAGAAACTACTTGAAGGTACACAACAACAAAATAACTTTGTTAGTAGCAGATCGCAAAAGAACTATAGTACGAAAATATGGGGTGTGTGTGTGTTTGAAATCTTAACTATACAGAAAATGTACATAATTGTCATCCACACCTGTACACCTTTTTATCCTCCATTTTTCCCATTGCATTAAACGTTATTCCCTTTTCCTCAGCAATTTTCTATTTCTTCTTTGAATCTCATAAAGACTTTTGTCTACTGCTTGTATGTTCTGCCCCAGTGGTACTCAAAGTGATAATCTGTGGATCAGTGCTAGTCTCTGAGCTATTGACTGCTGGTTCTGTAGTTCCAGGAAATAAAGAAGTCGTTATGTCAAAGGAGAACAAATGTTGGTGGTTCCTGGCACACGGGGGGGGGAGGGGGAATATAAAAAATCCCTGCTAGTCCCAAGCATAAGATAATCGTAGAAGTGGTGCTGTGTACAAGAAACCATGCAAAGGGAACCAACCACCCTAGGGACATTTTTGTCCCTGAGCTGGTAAACTGGTGATTAGGCTGTAGAGAGATAGAATGATAGAATCATAGAATCGTAGAGTTGGAAGAGACTACAAGAGCCATGCAGTCCAACTTCCTGCCTTGCAGGAATTCTCAATCAAAGCATCCCCGACAGATGGCCATCCAGCCTCTGCTTAAAGACCTCCAAAGAAAGAGACTCCATCACACTCCGAGGGAGGTTGTTCCACTGTCGAACAGACCTTACTGTCAGGAAGTTTCTCCTAATGTTGAGGTGGAATCTCTTTTCCTGTAGCTTGCATCCATTGTTCTGGGTCCTGTTCTCTGGAGCTGCAGAAAACAAGCTTGCTCCCTCCTCAATGTGACATCTCTTCAAATATTTAAACAGGGCTATCATATCAAGTCTTAACCTTCTCTTTTCCAGGCTAAACATCCCCAGCTCCCTAAGTCGTTCCTAATAGGGCATGGTTTCCAGACCTTTCACCATTTTTGTCGGCCTCCTTTGGACACGCTCCAGTTTCTCAACAACCCTTTTGAATTGTGGTGCCCAGAACTGGACACAATATTCCAGGTGGGGCCTGACCAAAGATCTTGTAGCACCTTTGAGACTAACTGAAAGAAATTGGCAGCATGAGCTTTCGTAGACTTCAGTCTACTTCCTCAGATGCATTTGGTGGAGTACAGACATATATATCCCATTGGTATGTAAGGAAGTCAGTTCAGATTACAAATCCTTTGTGTATCAAAATGAAGTTGCATAGGAAACTGGTCTTTGTGTATGGAGTTGAACTGGCAGATCCAGTTTTGCAATGGGACTAGCCTGTGGTGAGGGGAATAGATGAATTTAGGGCACCCCCATAAGGATGGGGTCAGATAGTGTTGAAGTGTGTGTAGTGTGTCAAGAAACCATTGTCATTGTTCAGTCCATTGCTGAAGGACTGTAGTTTGTGGATGAATTACAGTTCTGCTGTTTCTACCTTTGTAGTTGTTTGTAGTGACTAGGCTGTACCAGTTGGAATGCTATATTTATTAGTGTCGCTTCACCAGACCAATAACTTCTTTCCATACAGAAAACTAGATGTGAAGATAAAAGCAGAGGCAGAGTATAACCCTTGCTTGCCATTTCATTTTTCTCTGTGTTGGTAATATTTTGTACAAAACTAATTTCTTGGAAGCCCCCTCATACATTCTGAAGTGGTGTGGCACAGAGATGTATTTGCCACCTTAGCAAATGAGAGAAAGGGCCTAGTCAACATGTGGGGTTGAATTGGCCTGTCAAACCAAATATCATATCTGCCTCCATTTCCCCCCACTGCTTCCTACTGGATGAGATCTGAAGGTTAACATTTTATGTCAATCAACCTTAACACTGAGAGCCTTGACAAATATGAACTGTTTCCTGGGATGTTGTACTTTGTCTTATTCTTACATGAAACTGCACTTCTTGCCATTCAATAAGGTGTGGAAATAGCTCACCCATTCTGTTTTCAACCCATCAACAATTTTGTTTTGAACAACAAGACTGTATAACAAAGATGAGGCCATATTCTTCCAAAATGTTTCATTCTTTTTAGGGCATCAGCAGTCAGCTTCTGCATGTTACATTTCCCTAAGTGGAAACAGGCATTAGAGTGATAAAGTGCCTTCATTATGCTTATATTACCAAAAGTGTTGGTTGTGTGAATGTTCCTCCCTGGAATTCTTTCAGAGGTTAAAAGGTTGCTGCATGTCTGTTTATGACTCCCCAGGATAGCTCTGAAATGCTCTCACAATGAGCTCCTTATTTGGCAAGCATTAATATTGCAGGCTTGTAGACAAACCCTGCCATTCTTTCAGCACAGATAGCCAGGACACCACATAGCTTCAGGGCCAAGCAAAGGCCACCAGTTCTGCTTATGACTGGTTTCAGGAATCATAAAACACTCCTGGGGTAGGACACAGTGCCCAATGTCCTGCATTATGAGCTGTTGTGAGTTCTCTAAGTTGCCATAATGACACTGAAGCCAGTTGCTCAGTTTGTGGACCATATGTCATCCAGACCTGATGATATCTGTGGCCTGCAAAGTCCTGAGGAAATGGTAGAGTGGGAAGAAGTACAACAAATGTGTGAGTTATGCCCTTAGGAACCAGGGCTAGCATATTCTTTTAAAATAAGTTTTATAAGCATAGTTGATCTTTACAACTCTGTTTTAATAAGCAATATTTTGCATGCTGAAAACCCAAACTTATGCTGAACGTCACACAATTCATAACAATTCTGTTATGAATGTTGTTACCTAACTGCTTGAATATAGCAGATCATCATTCCACTCAATAAATCATAAGTCTTGCAGAAGCCTGGAGGCTATTGACCCCTGTCACAGGAGAAGCAAGAATGAAGAGATAAATGTTGGGATTGTTTTGAACAGAATGGAGAGAGACATTTTCATACCATTGGTGAGTACACTGGCAAGTCATTGCTTCCTTTCCACAACAGGTCCACCTAATGGGGTCCTTATAAACACATCTGGCTATACAATTCTATCCCAATAAGTATGACATCTGCACTCCCAAGAATGTTGGGACTTTTTGTTATTTTTTGGCACCTTCCTTGTAGCACTTGCCAAGCAAAGCTTATCTAGCAGTCACAAGTAAGTGCAGTTTCCCTGCTGCTGTGATATTTTTAAATTCTGTTTTCTTTGTTAATACTGCATTTTTTTCTTTTTCAGATATTTCACTAATGGGATTCTAAGTCACAAGGTGTTTACAAAAAGAACATTTAGGGGCATTCCCATGAACGGATATGTACAGGCATTTAAAGCTTTCATGCAGCAGTGCAAAGAGAGAGCATATTGATAATATTAACAACTTTCCAAAGTGAAATACAAACTCCCATGACGTTTTATCTTGCTTATTTCAACACCAAGGGGTGTGTGTGTGTGTATCTATCTATCTATCTATCTATCTATCTATCTATCTATCTATCTATCTATCCTTATAAAATCATGCTGTCCTGTGCAATCATGCTGGCCACATGATCACAGAGTAGTCTCTGACAACACTGGCTCTTCAGCTTAATAATGGAGATGAGCACTGCCCCCTATGGTTGGACACAACTTGACAACCTTGTCAACAGGGAATACCCTTATCTTTACCTTTTATTACATAATCTAAATGAAAAAAGAAAGATTCTCCACATAAAAGAGGTCTCATGCAGATGGGCGGCTTGGAGCAGCCTCTGACCGCTCCTGCCACTCACATGCCTTGAGCAATATGGGATTGTGGTGAAAAGATGCTGCGGTCCCAAGGCTCACCATTGCCATGGTCTGCAATGGCCTGTTGCCAATGAGCACTTGTTTTGCATTCTTTTTACAGCCAGGTTTGGGCAACCTTAGGCAGTCTTGCCCTGGCTTCGGCTTGATCTGGGGATGTACATCATCTGAATGCCATGCCCCTGGATTGGCCCAAAGCCAGCAATTTTGGCCTGTCTGTTCTGGGCCAGAGAAAAGAAAAGAGCATAGAAAAGAGAAATCTTGCAAAAAAAGCACATGTGACTATCTGGAAAAAGTGGTGCTTTTTTGAGCAAAACCTCACAACTCTCATGCAAAAAAAAAAAAAGCATATTTTTGTAAAGAAGAATTTCCTGAAACATTGCATGATGTGTGTTCATGCAGTGAACATAGCATGAAAGGTTTGCCAGTTTTATCTTTCTTGATTGGTTTTCCCAAGAGCATGTAGGAAGGCAGCAGCAAAAGCGAAGGGGAGGAAGAGAGGTCCTGCAGATGTGGGTTTGAGAACATGGGATGGAAACATGGCAGAGCTGGGGAAGAGTGAAGGAAAGCAAAAGGTGTGGCAGGTGGGTTCAAAGCACAGAAGAGAGCTGTGGCAGCATGAGATGAGGGAAAGGGGAGTAGAAGGCGGGAAGGAAGAAAGATACATGGAAGTGATGGAGTACAGGAGGATAGGGAAAGAGACATATGTGATGGAACGTGCAAGAGAGGATGAAACAGTGGCCCAAGGTGAGAGAGGGGAGGGAAGGGGAAGTGGGACATTGAAGAAGCAAGGAAAGAGAACATGGTGAATGTACAATATGGTTTCCTCTATTATTTCATGGACTCGTGCCTTTTTGCCATTAGTAAGAAACTGATGGCAAAAAAAAAAAAAATACTGTAGTGATCTGATGAGAATACAGTAGCATTAGAAGTGCCTGTACATGACAAAAGCTCTCAGTCCCCGCAACAACCTTGTAAGGTAGTTTTGGTGAAATAGTGATAGCTCAAGGTCACACAGTAAATTCCATGATCAAACAAGGATTTGAACTTGTGCCTCGCTATTCCCAGTCCAGCACTATAAATATTACCTGACTAGTCGTCTCAGAAGAGTGGCTACCAAGGCTGAAACACAGTGGTAGAAAAGAATGCAAGAAATGATTCATTCATGTGTTGAATTTGCATAATAGGAATGCAAACTAATAATATGCATAATTATAATAATTTGGATAACATGAACATTTCCTGCCTGGACCTGAAGGGTTTGAATATGGCAGCCCTAGATGTGTGGAAGTTCAAAATCAGATATTATGTAGGAGAACCTGTCTATAATAGAGCAAAAAACACTCCCCGGACGTTAAGATGCATGGTACTCTAATCTAGTCCACTTATTTTGCTCCTGATGTAAAAAAGCACACAAGTGATTCTCTCCTTTCCCAAAAGAGAAAACAACAATGGGTTTGTTGCATGAGATGAACACCTCAAACGGCCTAATAATAGGACTGGCCCTGCCTGCAGACAGGAAGTGCAGAGAATTGTACTTCCTGTTCCCTGCACATCTTCACAAATCTCCCAAGCCACTTCTGTAAAAGATGAAATTACAGCAACTCCCTGCTATGTAGATATATTTAGCAAGGACTAATAAAGTTTTCAGCTGACAAAATGAAATGGTGGGCATAAAGGAAGCTATTTTTACCCTGTGATTTCCCCTCTTACCCCCTCCCCCACCACTCCTACACCATGTTTTTTATTTTTGTTTTTGGGCAAATAAGTGTGTTGAAGTCATCTACAGTTTAATTAGTGTTAAGTATACTAATTAATCCTTGCAAGTAATAAGCTCTAAATTGGGTGATCTTTAGTAACTGTGCATTTCTTAGACACAGCTAACATTCCTGAAAATAAGGAAAATGAGTAATGATATAAGAGAAGCCCCTTGATATCAGCCAAGAGAGAAAAGACAGAACAAAGGAACATAATGCTTTTGAAATATTTATTAGCTTCTTATTACATCTTTTTGCTTTGCCTTTCTTTTCTTTTCATTCTGGTCTTCCCCTTCAATATGTACTACTATTTTTTTTCTTGTTTCATAGAACAGGAATCGAGAATAAGGAATCTAGAATAAGAAATACAGAAGGCAAATAATTGTTGTAGACAGAGAACATACAATCAAATACATATTTACAATTTGGTTGCAATGGCATGGTCCTCATTAGAATAAGCTTATGTACTAGATGAGTGGATATTGTAGTGCTGAAGCAACAAACTGCTATCTTGTGGCCAGGACAGAAGTATCAGGGGCAGGAGCATAGCTAATAGTGAGTATGTGTGTGTGGCTGGGGGGTGGGTGGGGGTGGTGAGGATATTTTCCCCAACAATATTTCTGCTTCCTATGAAGAAATTTTTTTAAATTTCTTTTATGAAGATTTGTCTTAAAGAAATGAGTGTGCCACAACATTTTATTGTCCTCATGTATAACCTGTACACAGGACAAGAAGCTATCATCAGGACAGAATACAGAGCAATGGAATGGTTTCCAATTGGCAACAGGGTCAGGTAAGGCTGCACTTTATCATCCTATCTTTAGCTTGTATGTTGAACATATAATACGTAAAGCAAAATTATATCTGGAGAAAGGAAGTGTGAAAACTGGAGCAAGGAAAGTCAACAGTTTAAGACATGTAGATGACACCCTACTACTGGAAGGAAATAGCAAAGACATGGAATGATTACTGAGGAAAGTCAAAGAAGAAAGTGCAAAGGCAGGTTTACACCTGAACATTAAGAAAACAAAAATAATTACCACATCTGATGTATATAACTTTAAAGCTGACAATGAAGACATTGAAATAGTTTCAATATTTCCCATACCTTGTCTCAGTCATTAATCAGAATCAAGAGTGCAATCAATAAATCAGAAAAAGACTAGGACAGGGGAAGACAAATAGAAAGGAACTAGACAAGGTCTTGATTTTAAAGATATATCATTGAATATTAAGGTTAGTATTTCCAATTTCTATGTATGGTTGTGAAAGCTGGACAGTGAAGAAAGTGGATAAGAAAAGAATCCTGCTGCAGAAGGGTTCTGTGGGTACCATAGATTGCTAAAAAGACAAACAAATGGGTCCTTCAGCAAATGAATCCTGAACTCTCCCTATAAGCCATTATGACTAAACTGAGACTTGTATTTTGGACAAATCATGAGCAGACACAACTTACTAGAAAAGACAATAGTTTTTGATAAGGTAGAAGACAGTAGGAACATAAGAACACTGTATTCCAGATGGATACACTCATTCAAGGAAGCCACTGCCTTGAATCTGCAAGACCTTAGTAGGATGGTAAATGATAAGAGTGATTTGGATGTCTCTCAGATGTAGGATTCACCATAAGTCAAAGGCAGTGTGACAGCAGTTAACACCTATCCCCATGAAAATTTCATCCAGTCTCAAAATATCTAGCTTTGCTTAAAAGGAGACACTGAAAATCCTTCACAATCAGAAATCTGTGGACAAAGTCTCCTCTCTCAACGTGGATATTGCCTTGCCTGTGGAAAGGAGGGTGAGGAAGCATGGAGAAGTATCCATCTAAGTTCTTCTCTTTGAATGCACAGCAATAGTGATGAGAACAGAGCTGTGGGATCCTCTGCATGCCTCTTCTGCTTTCCATTGGCAAGGCCTTACTGTGTGAGATGGCTGTGGCTAAACATTGGGGTTTGAAAGATGTAGGTGGAGAAAGAATTTCATCCTGCTTCATGGAGGTTTACAGTACCTTCTGTTCCAAGTCCAGTTAAGGATTAAAGTTACAGGAGTCCTTTCCCAGATCCAATGCTGAGTGGCACTGGAGGAAGAGAAGATTTGATTTTTGTATGTGATTTTTGTATGTGGCTTAAAAGATTGGGCACTGATTTCAAACCATTCTCAGAAGCTATCAGAGCTATCTGCTCAGTGCAAATATCTCAGTATCTGTGTTATATGGTTCAACAGCCAGTCCATTTAGTTTATGCAGGTGAAATGGGCCAAAATCAAGTTTGTCCTTTGTTCAGCAGCACAGTGTCTTGGGTCAGTTCTGGCTGTCTCTGACTGCATCCCACCATTATTGCAGCCAATGGAACTGTCACTGATATTTGGAGAGATTGGGGATGGAGTTGGCATAGGAAATGATTTTTTTTAAGGAATGGAGATAAAGTTTTGCTCAGTT
The DNA here is from genome assembly GCF_019175285.1 of Sceloporus undulatus. Lineage (NCBI taxonomy): Eukaryota > Metazoa > Chordata > Lepidosauria > Squamata > Phrynosomatidae > Sceloporus > Sceloporus undulatus. The sequence continues at coordinate 60,118,927 of NC_056522.1, forward strand.
CACCATCTCCTCTTTTAATTGCTCAGTCCTGCAGAGTGTATAAAAAAATTGGACCACATTGGACCACACAGCTTTGTACACATGTATGAGTGATGTGCCTATTGATGTTGACACACTTCGTCTGAAGCTATGAGTCTTTCTTGTATTTCTAAATGTTAGTTTCCTATACATTAATTGAGCTGCATAATAAAATATTTGGACTGGATCCTATACCTTCTTGAAATTGCCTTTATGTGTGTAGAATCTGAGGAATGACTATAAAATTATATTTCATGTGAATTCAGCCACTGTAAGCCTCACCAATACACATCTTCAATGCTACAAAGAATCCATATTTTTGAACAACAAACAGTTTGGCCATGAAAATGTGCTTTATAACCTCCAAATGCTCTGCAGTTAAAAAGAAGAAAAATAAGTTTGCATTCCGTCCTTTTCCCCCTCTTGCTATGAAATGTAACTCTGAGGTGTTCTATCTTATATAACCATCAAATCCCATTTAAATTCTACAAGATCTTGGACTCGGTAACAACCTAGAGGTCTTCAGGTTAAGTATGTACCATATAAAAGAAAGCATTTCCCTTTATCAGGCTTACATCTCATTGCCTTTCCATTTCATTGAACATATCTTGTTCTTGTTACATTACAGAGGAAATTTTGCCTTCCTTTACTATCTTACCTGCACAAATGTAGTGTGTCCTTTCCTATTTTCTTCAAGTAATGTAGAATACCAAGAAGTGGTGATGGAAATTAGATTATTGGAGAGTGATACCAGTAACTGCATTCCAAAATTATTTCATTCATCAGAAATAGTCCATTAGGGTGTAACCCAAGTCGATAGTTTTTTTTGGATATGGGAAGCATAAGTGAGCAAACTGGTTTAATGGCACACTTTATCCTTCATTTCAGAGGACATCTTGACATCCCCCCCATTTCTTTATATATGGAACAGGCAGCTTGTGTCATGAAAATCTCAAGTTAGGAAAGTTAAACTAATTAATAAATAGGTTCATCACAATGCCAAAGAGGATGAAACTGGGTGATCCAGTCTATTCCCTGCCTTTGCTTGTCACTTCCACAGACAGGGGAAAGTAATCTCACCACAAGCAGTGAGCAGGAGCCGGCAGTCAGTAGTGACCGGCCCAACTGTATTCTCTTTCTATCATGAAGCATTTGCAATGGGGAGCCAGTTTTTATGACTTGTCCATAAAACATAGTGGCCAAGATCCTATATTATCTTAGCATAGCAGAAATATTCACCAGTGGAGTTATGTTATAGTAGTATTATGCAATCCCTATACTGAATAGCACTGTACCACAATTAATCAGAAATTGTGAGGATAGATAGCTGTACATTGTGAATGTACATAGCTGTTGCTTAATTGCTGATTGAATGTTGCACTTTGCCATGACCAGCCTGACTGCACGATCAAAAGTGGCATAGCAGACTGAGCAAAGTTCAGAGGGAATGGCTTCATTGACAGATGGCCCAGGGGGTAGGACAAATGGTGTATGAGCTGGTATTCCTCTGGGGCCTTCTTTGGCACAATGCTAAAGGGGGAAAACCTTGAGGTTAGGCATGGGCGGAGAGGAGAAGGGGTCAGCCACCCTGCCTACTGCACACTCCTTTTGTACTTTGTCTAAAAAAACCTGGGGCATGTCCTGTGCTGACTTGAGGTATCACACATCTGAGGCCAATCAAGGGCCTATTGCTGGGATCTGGAAGTCCCTAGTGAAGCCCTGAGCACTATTGGCCACTATTACGAGAGAGTACCTTTGCAGAAGGGGAACCAAGGCCTGTAGGTGTATGGGAATGGGGGCAAGATCAAAACAAGACTGGGCAGCCTCAAAGTGGTCAGCATTGGAGCTAGGTGCTCCTGCTTTCTTTCCAGAGACTGCCTGCATGGGGTATCCTGAATGAAAGGACTGCTGGGTGCCCGTTGAGCAGGAACATGACAACTTAGCATGCCGGATCATGCATAGTTCACAGCAATGCTCGAACTTGCACTGGATTCAAACACTTTTTCCCATGTTGAATTCCCAACAAACCAGTCTCCTAGGGTCCTTTTTGCCAAGCTGCTTTGAAGGGGCTTTGGGCCTGCAATAAGATTAGACCTCGAGGCCCCATACAGACAGGCCAAAATAAAGCTGCTTCGGGTCACTTTGGAGGTATGCTATTTAAATGTTGCATGCGTCCTATGAGTCCGGAAGCTGCACCAAAGCCACAATCTAGTCCTAAAGACTGGAGCACAGCTTTGGTGCAGCTTCCGGACTCTTAGGATGCATTCATCATTTAAACAGCATACCTCCAAAGTGACCTGAAGCAGCTTTATTTTGGCAGTCTGTAAGGGGCCCGAGTAACTAAATGTCACTCTAAATGAGGTCCCACCTGTTGTTGCTTTCAGAGGCCCATTGATGGAAGGCTGTGTCATAGGTAATAGCAGCAGCCTCTCCCCCAATGGACCTGGCCCTCAAAACATTCAGCATGTGGTTGATAAAGTGCCAACCCCTCTCAGGACAAGCCATCGCCACCACCCTCATGAAAACACCGAAGCCCTCCATGTAGCTATTGAAAGAATGTTCTGCTGTGTGGGCCCTGGCTCCCTTCTTAACCTTCTTAACTGATGTGATGGCCCCAGCCTCCTCCCCTTTTGGCTTCAGAAGGGTGAACACATTGATGTAACACCCTTTGAGGATTTTTTTGTGGAGATGAAGGCCCAGGGGGGGTTCCCCTCAGGAAAACTTCAGGAATTCGGAGGCCTGCTGATCAACCCACATGCCCTGTAGTCCCAGACACTGGACCTTTCAACTGATGGCCCAAGTTGGCATTCCCAGGACCAACATCCCTCCCAGGGAGCAGTTATCCCTGCTCGAGGTGGAATGCAAGCACTCACCAACCGGTGATGATGACTCCCTGGCATCATCTGCAAAGTTAATATACACTGTGAAGTCGAAGGCTTTCATGGCCGGCATTCATAGTGTTTTGTGGGTTTGGGGCCACATAGCCCGAAAAACCCACAAAAAACTTAATATATATTGCCTTCTACTCCTTCATCTAGCTTGCTTATAAATAAATAGATCAGTGCTGGGTTGAAGACAGAACCTTGTCTTCCCAATTTCTATGGTATGCTTGCTGTTTTCCAGTACCCAACCTCCCAGCCCGTTCTATGGTGAGCTTTTCTATGTGTGATGTGAATTGTTGAGGGGCCAAGTATAAAATTTTATCAAATAGCTAGATGGGTGGAGGCTGTTTTCTTTCTCCAGTTATGCCATACATAACCACTACATGACTGGTGTGGATTCTATTAAAAATGTTTCAAACAATAAAGAGTGTGGGTGAGGCATATAGGGAGTCAGCTATCAGTGAGTAACCAGTAGCACTTGAAATGGAAAGAGTTTTCAGGACCTTCCATTTAGGTCTTTAGCATTTGAATGGGTCATATATATACAGTATTGGGATTCAAGAGACTGGGGCTCAAAAGTGTACCCTTCAAAACTTATGACAAAGAGTGGGTACATTTTGAGTTGTCTTTTTGCTCAGGGCTGGGTCACACTTGCCATAAGTAGCTAATAATGCCTGAAGAAAGAGAGCCCTCCCTCCATGATAACTGTCATCCTTTGGCCTGTGAGGGAGTGAACAGGCAGGCCCAGCTCCATCAGGGCTAGACTGAAGAAGAAGAGCCCTCCCTCCAGTCCATCTGCCTTGGTCCAGGCCTCAGAAGGAGAGAAGAACCACTGGACCTCAGCCCATTTCCCACCACCATTCCCTTCTCCTTTTGTGTCATGTCTTTTAGATTGTAAGCCTGAGGGCAGGGAACTGTCTAATTAAAAACAATAATTGTAAGTTGCTCTGATAGCCTTTAGGGTTGAAGGGTGGGGTATAAATACCATAAATATATAAATAAATAAATAATACCATAAGTTCACTATAGAAAAAGAGCAAAACCACATGACAGATGGATTGATTCAATCAAGGAAGCCACAACCATGAGTTTGCAAGTCCTAGGCTGGCCTGTTGATGACCTAAACTCATGGAGGTCTCTACTGAATTAATCATAAAATACTGGTACCAAAGAATTTTGTGTGGGTTTTACATGGTGTTGGTATATGCTTCTGAATCTGCTTCAGTTTATGGTGACCTGTGTGTTAGTAAGAGACTTCCATGAGCCATAGTCATCAAATGGAAGCCTTAGTTTACCAATATCTTTGTGAGCCATCTACATTTCTGTAGTGCCAGTTTTCCTTTCAAGAACTTCTTTTTTTCTTGCCCCATCCATGTTTTTCCACAAAAGGATACTGCTACTCTATCTTGTTTGCTCATTTTTACTGTACAGTTTTGGAACGGACACAGCCACTCTAGTGGTACCTAATGAACTATTAGACTGCTGGGGAAAGAGAGGAGAAACATTCCTTCTTCAATAATAGGATTCTGTCATTTCTTTGTATTGTGATCTTAATTCCAACCATTACAAAAAACTTTCCTGTTAATGCTTCCTTTCATATTCCTCCATATGTTTCCATACATCATAATTGGTTTGATTCAGGAGTGATGTGTGCTCCCAATAAGATCCATAATGCATTTTGCATTAGCTTAATAGGTTTGGAAAGGATCATCAATGGGATTCAGTGGAACAGATTATTGAGGGTTACAGCCATCTGTGTTGTTTGACTACAGCACTACATCGAGATTGTAAATCAGCCATAAATGTCACTTCCTGTAGCTTCCATGTTTTTTTGTTTCACTTTGACAACCATGCCTGTACTATTTTGTTTTCTAGGTTGTTGTGTGACAGCGTGTGGGCTTGTTCAGAATTTAGTGGATGAGGAAGCAATGATTACTGTCATTAATAACTTAGGCATGGTTTGCATCTTGCCTTAGTTACAAGTATCCCTTATTGTTAAACAAGTGAAAAGTAGAAATGCTGCTTGTTTTTCTTGTCTGCACTGATTTCCATATATCTGTCTATTTATCTTATCATTTCTTTCTTCTACACAAGCCTGCACTCACACTCTCTTCACACACACACACACGGACTTGGATCAAGGATTTGCTTTCCATTGGCAGGAGGAATCCAGTCACACAAGATGCCTCTATTGGATTTCAGGAAAAACTTCACCCCATTCAGTAGGATGCTCTGACCCTCTGTCTGGTATTTCTAGGAGATGGAGCCTGGGTTGTTGCAGAAACTAGAAAGTGGGGAAATTATCCTGCATCTTAGCTTTGGGAGAAAGGCAGGGTAGAAATAAATTGGTTACAGAAATAAATAAATATATCCAGTTCAGCCAAGTCACTTGCAGGCACTTGAGATAGTGCTATATACATAACAGACACCAATGAAGTTACAGTTAAAGGCCAAGGTAAAGGCCTAGTGGGTTAGTATTTTTTATTATTTATTTATTGTATTTATACCCATCCCCCCTTAGAAATGCTCTCAGAGCTGCTTACAATTTTTTCTTCACAGTTGCCTGTCACTTGGGTGGGATTTGAGGAAATCAAAATGGTATCTTGCAAGTACATTTCATAATTTATCATTTTGTTCCATCAAAGAATGACTACAATGTCTGCACTTTTTACCACCAAGAACAGCAGCCAATAGTTCTAATGGGCCTGTGAGAGCTGTCCCAGGCTTTAATCTAAAATTTAAGGGCATTATCCAAGGTGCTGAATGCATTTTGGAAGCAGGATCCAGTAGCACCCTGGATGGCTTTTTGTAAAGGTTAGATTAAAACCGAGAAAGGATTGTCTGTCCCACTGACCTGGAAGCCACAAGCCACCACTAGATATGGGAGAAAAGTACAGTCATCTTTTCATATTCGCAGACTTGCGATTCACGAATTTGATTATTTGTGATCTTAATGTAAGCCCCACCCACCTCTTTCTCCTCTGCTTAGGACACCTGACTGCAGTTAACAGATCAGCAAGAGTCTTGTACAATTTTCTCCCAGTATTTGAATGTTCTGGTGTTACCAAAATTACAAGGGGGTCCCCATAATTGTATTCAATAGGGAAATTAATTTAGCTCAATAGGAGGTGAGAAGTTTCCGGTAACATAGAACCAGGATCTTGACCTGTGTATATCAGTTCCAAATCCAGAGAACTCCAAAAGCAATTTACAAATTAAAGTAGTTTCCATGCTGAGCTATCCAGATCAATCTGGCACAGCTGGTTTCCTTGTGCTGGGGTGCCCTTGTTGGGCTACTTGCCTAAGACATCCCTGTTTGATACGGATTTGATATCTAAGGTCACAGAGAGGTGACTGAGAACTGGATCTTGGGCTGCACTGGTATATTGCAGAGACTCTGTGTAGAAAAATACATTTTAAATAACCTGTTTTTTGAGCAACAAATAGGTTTTCACCAGGGGGAAAAACATTTTCTGCACAAAAAAACACTGAACAGGAAAAAAAAAATCTCTGCTGGAAACAGGTTTCTGTGCAGAAAATCCCCACATACTTGTCTACTCAATAATTTCCCCACAACATTCCAAGATGTTCAGCTAAGGGGAGAAGGAGTGTTACATTTCTTCCATTATAGGGAGCAAGCTGCAGTAATTATTTGTCTTGCACATGAAAATATGAAATGGTTGAGGTTTTACATCCCTAGCATCCAGTGCTTACAAAGGAGGAAATAGTAGTGATGCCACTGACCATTTCAGCTCAGCTCTGTAATATGCTTCTGTAGATATTAGAAAAACAGTCATAGTAAACCAGCACATTCAGCCCACAGACTTCCCCTGGCTTTTAAAGGCTTGTGGTGACTGACAGCGTTTACAAAGCAGAGAGTATTTGAAAACATTCTTTTCATTTTTGGTGATAGTGAGTTACCATTATGTATAAAATGAGGCAGCCATGTGTTTTCTACCCTCTTCCCTATTGTTCCCACAGCAACACAATTCTCCGGATGCTTCAAGTGCCAAGGATGGTGCAATCAGCAAACTAATATAGTTCCTTATTTGTGCAGAATGGTCAACAAGGGAAAAAAAATTAAATTACTACATCACAATGTAATGTCACATCCAAATAAGTAAAGAAAAAGAAAGACGAAGAGGGGAGGTAGAAGAAGAGGGGAGGGAAGCCAGGCCCTGGCTAGCCACAGATTAGATTGCATAAAAAGGGAAGTTCTCAACAGCCACCTGGCAAGCCACAGTATTTAGCTGGTGAGTTCTCAGAAAAATTGCTGAGAATTTCAGTCCCAAAAAAGTTTCCCCGTTCTGACTAGTATATTAGTCAGAATTATATTAATTTAATTATATTAAATCATATTAAATTCCTGCTTTATTTGGTTGTTTTTGTTTTGCTAGTGTTTTTTGGCTGATGTTCAATTGGTATCCATGGTATTTTAGAAAGGGTTACAGAATGGGAACTGGAGAAAGACACAGAAATGAGAAAGAGGCAAGGGACAGACCACCTGAAAAGGATGGCCTGCCGGTGGCCTAATTTCCTCCAGAGAGAAGCCGCAGTTGCCAAACAGCATGGCTTCCCTACGGAGGAAAAAGAACCCAGAAAAAACAGGTTCTTTTTGAGCTGTAGGGGCGGTGTAACAAGTGCGCCACTGGCACACTCGTTATGTAAGCGCTGCGTGGCAACATGTGGATGCCGCATGGCACTTACATAACATGTACACAGGGTGCCGCTATTGTTAAGCCGGCCACACATACAGTGGTACCTCGGGATACGAATTACCCAGCTTACGAATTTTTCGGGATACGAATAAATCCCATAGGGATTTATTGTTTCGGGTTACGAACGTTTTTTCGGGTTACGAAAAAACGCCGGCACTGTTTTAAATGGAGCCGCGGCGGAGCCGCGGCTTTTTTTTCCCATTAGCGCCTATGGCAATTCGGGTTACGAAGGTTTTTCGGGTTACGAAATTAGCCGCGGAACGAATTAATTTCGTAACCCGAGGGAGCACTGTACTAGGTTTAGGGACCGTGTGGTTGTCGTGTGGTCCCTAACCCTAGAATCGGTGCCGGTACACCACTTGTTGGCGGTGTATACCACACCAGAAGTTATTTACATTTAGGATTCTGTCGCTGTGTTTGACTGAGTATAGTTCAAGAACTTTTGTGATCAAGAACACAGCCTCATCAAGTTTTGAAATCGGGGGGGGGCTTTATAACCACATTAATTTGGGAGCTTTTTTACTACACAATTTCACAACAGGTTCCCCATTCTTGTTCTAAAGGGACATGTCATGATTCTGGTTCAGAATTTTGGTTTTGAGTGTGCAACCAGTTTCTTGTTTCTTTTTTAGCAGTTGAACTAGTTGGCTGGAGCACGATGAAGCTAAACAGGATGGCTGAAACTCAGCATAACACTGGCAGCAGCACCAGAATTCTTGGCTTCTCCTCTTCAGACCTTGGACACCAAAAAAACAAAAACAAAAAAACCACACACACACACACACACACACACACACACCAGCTCTGGGGGGTTTTGCAGCTCACTGGAGAGGTTTTTGGCAGGGAAGCAGAAGGGACAGAATGGTAGGGTGTATTGTATCTCCCCACTTATGCTAAATTTTCATAGTTCAGGCTTGATCTGTTCTAGAATCCATTTGTTTGTCTTTTTGGCCATCCACATCTCAGATGAGTTTATTATCATTCTGTCAGCTTTCTTCACTGTCCAGCTCTCACATCCATACATGGTGATAGGGAATATAATGGCTTGGATGATCCTCACTTTTAGGGTTCAGAATTACATCTTTGCATTTTAGGATCTTGTTCAGTTCTTTCCAAGCTGCTCTTCCCATTCCTTGTCTTCTGATTTCTTAACTATGATAGGACAAGATTAAATATTAAGCTTTGAACATTTTTTTAACTTGAAAAGTTATTTCTAAAAAGTAACACATTCTCAGTAACTTTATGCATTTATTTATCTATCATGTCTCTCAGTCTACCAGAGCCTCTGAGGTGAAGTAGAACAGAGAAAAACAGTATTTAAAACCAAATCAAAGCCATTTTTAAAAAACAAACATGTATTTAAAACAGTCAGAAAGTCACCTCTTCTGTTAAGGGCTACGTAATAGCTGTGTGGTACTATGCAGTCTTGGCTGCTTGCTGGAAGCTCAGTAGAAATAGAGCCAACCTGCCTTTCCATGGGAGCAAGTTCCTCAGCCATGATGCCACAACAGAAAAAGATCTGTTGTGTGTATTTACCAATCTAGCCTTGGAGTGGGGGACATGCAGTGGAGCCCCTGCTGATAATCTTCAATTCTGAACAAGATCACTAGGTCTTTATAGTGTTTGAAAAGTAACTTGAACAAATGGTACAGTATGGGGAGGACATCCAGATCTCACCCCATCTACAAATTGTCCCTTTCCCACATTGCAGTCTCACTCATGACTCCAAAGGTGCCTATGCAGCTACAGATTTGGCAAGTTTGTTGGCTATATTAATGCGATTTCACTCATTGTTGCCACTGCACACAAATTATTCCTTTTGCAGTGTATTTCATAAAAACTTTAATTCTGTTCCTTAAAATGGTTGTGTTGATCCTCTAATCATCTTTACAGATTTGGTATTTTTCATGTAAAGAAGTGCCTGCATTTTACATTTCTTCAACTTGCACAGGTTTCAACAGCTGAATGTCTCAGACCCTGGCAAATAACTATCACCTACTTATGTCTCATTTTTGTTGAGCTGATTGCTATTTAATACAATACCCAAACAGCTGGATGTCTCTGTTGGATTCTGATGGATATCACAAAGTCTGAAATGAGGTAAATACCAAGTCATACAATGAGAACTCAGGCAGTACTAGTAAATACCATTCAGATTGAAATTTAAAGGATTAAGGTTTGGGTTTTTCAAAATAATATTTCTGTTTCAAACTTATTTCTGTTTTCATCCCCTTAGTGATATGGCGGTAATAAAAGGGTGAGAATGAAATAAAATCTGCCTTTGTGGCCAGAAAAAGGAATGCAAAACTGATATACAGTTGTCATTTTCAACCATCGCATTCCGTTATTCCTTCAGGGAAAAAGTTCAGGGAGCAGTTTATTAAAGCACTGCAGCAGAGGCTGGTGACTCCAATAATGGGGTAGTGGTGAATCTGCTCTGAATGCTAGGCTGAACTTTAAAAGATATATGGAAGATGCTGAAACTATTTATTTACTTATTTGACTACTCTCCTACTTTTTTCTCGACATGGGCCCCAAAACAAGAGCTGATTCTCCATTTGCTGGCATCAGAGACTCTGCTGAAGCAGTGATTTGCAAAAGATAGTCTTGAGTGGTGGTGGATAGGGAGATGACAGATACTGCTCATCCACCCATGCGCTTATGTTGTGCCCACCTTGTGGACAGATCATAAGAAATTCATGCATTGAGATGCACACACGCACAAATAAATGCAACTGAAATACCCCAAAATGTGGGAAATCAGTTGCAATTCCACTTATTGCTGTGTATCTTTAAGTCACATCTTTCTTATGGCAACCCTATTATGGGGTTTTCTTGGCAAGGTTTGTTCAGAGGGGGTTTACCTTTGCCTTTCTCTAAGGATGAGATAGTATGACCTACCCAAGGTCACACCATGGCTGAGCAAGGATTTTAACACTGATCTCCAGAGTCATACTGCAATGCTCAAACCACTGTACCATGCTGGCTCACAAATTCCACTTATAGCTTACAGTAAAAGAACAAGAACTGGTTTGTACTAGGAGTATCTTTCATATGGAGGCCAGGTTCATATTCAAAGAAGTTCTTATGGGCTATGTTCCAATGGTGAATGGGGCCAAAAGTAAATTTGCGGGACCATCATGTTTAAGATGAAAACTTGATGCCAGTAACTAAGCTTTAGAAGAAAATTCAACTTTTTAGAGTGGGTAAAATGCTAGGAAATGAGCCAACAGTGGTATAATGGGAAAGAAGGTGTGGACATCTAGACAACTGTAGGAAGCTGGACTGAGATTTCAAGAGGAATGGACTTGGACCCTTGGTCTGAAGTTTCCCACACTGGAAAAAGGAGGTGGAAATACTCATTGGGGCAATACAGATGGATAGCTCCATGCCACCCATCTCTGCTCTACGTCTGTGCTGCAGCATCCGCATGCTTGCAGCACAGATGCACCATCTAAAAGGAGCCACTCTTGACGGTTCCTTTTTTGTGCCATCATAAGTGCTGCAACACAGCTCAATGATGCCTCCTCTGCCCACAGGCGTTTGGGTGCTCAGGTGCCGTTACATCATGAGGCTATGCCCTGTGTGGTTGAGGCCACAGCCTTGTGATGTAATGGCGCTGATAGTAAGGCTCGGTGCATATGGATGCTGCATCATATTGAACCCTACTATCGCTGCAAACAGCCCGTCTGTACTGGGCCATAGACACAAGACACAAGGCTTTATGTAGATGTATGGATAGGATTATGCAGATAAGAGGCTTGGTTTTAAGTAACTAGGGCAACTATGAGCAAGAAGTAAGGTTCCTAAAGGTTGTTTTGGAGTTTGCATCTTTTCCCTTATAAGTGAGTCCCTATCACTCATTTGGGATAATTTTTCCATCGGACAAAATTTGTTCACCATCCACAGGCACTTGTTGGTCCAGTGTTCATGACAAGAATCCCATGTGCATGTTTATCTCTGGTTACATTCAGTGTCTGCACTTCAGGAAGCCTCCCTTCCTAGACTTTTGTCTACCATCCTCATGGGCATTTGGGTAATATATAATCCATGTCTCATTTTGAAGCTGAATATGTTTCTTTGTTTTGTTTAAGCACTGGATAATTGTATTCCATTGATTCAGTGGAATAACCAGCATTCATCTGGCAGCCAAGACTGGGCATTTCTGTGAATGCTTCATTGTAGCTCTCCATCTTTTGCTAGTTGAATTCTATTCGAGGATTCTTTTTTAAAAATATCGATTAACATGTGGCTCTGGTTCTCATTATGAGGTTTTACAGCTACTTTTAAACAAATGTTCCATATTTGACCGAGATTTTTTTCCCCTGCCTGTTTGGAAATGGAAAGGACTGGAAATATACCAGATTCACAACCCAGCTAAAAAAAGAGAGAGAAAGAGAAAGAGAGTGAATATCTCAAAATAACCCAGACTTTGGAAATGTCAAACCTCCTCTAGAGAAGACAAAATTATATAAGCATTTATTTTAGTTTACTTCCTATAACATTTGTCTTCAAACATAACTCAGTAAATACATTCATGGAATATTTTATTTTCTCTTCATTCTCTTCCAGCAGAATTATAATGCTGCATATTACACTATTTTTCATGGTTTAAGGTTTTGGTTTCTTTCAGTTAAAGATGTTGGAGAGCTACAATTGCTTGAAAGAATAATAAATATTAAAAATGGGAATTCCTTGCAGCTGAATGACACTCCCTTCCCCACAGGAGTATGGATTTGCTCTCAGTCATTTTGCCGACGGAAGGTAGTCCGTCAGGCAAAAATCACGCCTGTCAGGACTGGACGCAAACAGGTGCACGCCGGAGGATGGAACGGAGACTGTTGGAGGACTGAATTGTGTGAGATAAAATCCGTTTTTGGGCAGCCGCGTGCACACATGAGCATCCTCCTTCAGTCCCCAGAACGTTGAAAAGTGTGTGTGTGATAAGGTCCCTGGTCTCCCAGAGTCCTAGTCCAACATCCAAACCAATAGTGTGAACCAAAGAATTTTTACAAAATGTTTTGAACATCTCAAAGCACTGTATAGGGATTAGACATCTTTATTGCATTCAGGCTTTAAAAAACAACAACTTCTCAACAGACCTTCTCATATCATCTAGCAAAATCATGGGGCCAGCAGAGCAAAGATTCTATCACTCTTGCTTTCTTGATTCTTACTTGCCACTTATTCTTTGTACTAGACACCTGCCAAGAGGTGATAGGAAAGACATGAAAATGAGTAGTTCTGTCAGAATAGAAATCACAGTGCACCCAAGTTTACCTTTATCAGTGCAATTTCAAATCCAAAATGAAAGTGTGGAGCTCTGTCAAATTAAGATAATCCAGTCTAAATTAGCAGTCTACCCAGGTTCCCCAGTGAGGTGCAGTTAGGACAGGCGAGGATAAAACTTCAGAATGAGCAACTTCATCTATTACCAACTTTTTTCTTTCTCTTTAGTTGAGTTAGCACTTCCATGCTAACAAAGGTAGAATCTTGCTTTCCCCAGTGCAGTCCTTTAGATCAAGTATCTCATCTTTCAGGAATAAGGAAGAGGGAATGACATTTCAAGGGTTTATTTTGTATCAGCAGTAACATTTATTCATATATGTATTTATTCTAACATTTCTACCCTACCACTCAACAAAGAGGCTCTTGGGGCAGGTAACTCACAAAACACATATAAAATTCAATAAAACCAATATTAAAAATCACATAAACAAAAAACAACAGAACTCCACTGGTAGCTCAGTCAGTTTGAAGCCTTCCCAAACAGGAAGAATTTAACAAGTTTTCTAAACAAGTTGAGTGAGTTAGCCAAGCAATGGCTAATTGGATCTAGGTGGAATGTTCCAGAAAACATCAGATTGCCAACAAGGAAAAAATGCTGTTCCTCAGTGTCATAAACAAGGGATGGCAATCATGTGGCCTTTCAGATAGTGTTTCATTGCAACTCCCAGTATTCCTCACCATTGACTATGCTGGCTAGGGCTGATGGGAGCTGCCTTTCAGGAACATTAGGAGGATCATATGATTCATAGCCCTGCCCCGAACAAAGATTTTGAAGGTGACAGGACATAAAACAGTTCCAGTCTAGAATATACAAAAGCCTTTAAATAGGACTTAAGAATAAAGATAGAACTCTGAAAGTAAAGTATTTTTTATTTTTATTTTAAAAAAGTAATCAGTTACATTTATAGTTTTGAGCCTCTGAAAGTAGTTAGTTACACTTACAGTTATAATCGTTAAATATAAACTTTCAGTTTTGCAAAGAAGAACTAGAATAGCCAGTTTTATCACTTTGAAAAAATATGTTTGAAGTACTATCTAGTCCTCAGTACACACATATATGTAGCATGTAGCTCACCAATGGCTCCTCTTCATCCTGGAGAGCAATGACTAGTGGGGTGCCACCAGGTTATGTCCTGGGTGAGTGCTATTCAATATCTTTATCAATGACTTGCATGATGGT
>NC_056522.1:60133023-60180200 GCF_019175285.1 Sceloporus undulatus
ATAATAATAATAATAATAATAATAATAATAATAATAATAATAATAATAATACATTTCTTACCTGCCTATCCCTAATACTTGGGGCAGGGAACAACATAGATTAAAACACGTAAAATCAATTAAGCATTATAAAAACATTATTAACACATTACTGTTAAAACATATAAAGACAGGACACAATAAAATTATCTAGCATAATTAAAATATCCTGATTTAATATTCATAGTTTAAAATTGATTGGTTAGGCCTGTTGGAAGAGATAGGTCTCTAATGCTCTTTCAAATTTAGATGGCATATCAAATCATGCTTATCAAATTTTCAGATGACACCAAATTAGGAGGGGTAGCTAATACTCCAGAGAACAGGATCAGAATTCAAAATGACCTTAAAAGATTAAAGAGTTGCAACAAAACTAACAAAATGAATTTCAACATGGAGAAATGTAAGGTACTACACTTAGGCAGAAAAAAATGAAATGCACAGATGGGAGACACCTTGCTTAACAACAGTAACAACAAAAATAATAAATTATTTATTTGTATCCCGCCCAATCAACAAGAAATCCAGGTGGATAACAACAGTGGAAGTACAATAAAAATACAATAAAAAACAAATGAATCCCTTCCCAGCCCCCACGCCATATAAAGCAGACAATAAGAATAAGCAATATCAATACAGTGGCAATCAATAGGAAAACATAAGAATGTTACAAGTCAAACAAGGTTCATAGAAAATCCTTTCCCCAACTCCTCAGCACAGGTCCATATCAAAACAAAATTTACATAACATAATACCAGATGGAAAAAAACAGTGAGGAAAGGGATGGCTGCAGGCCACTCCAAAGGGGCGGTCTGTTGAGCCCCTAGGTAAGGTATTCTGCTTAGTGTGTCAGAGAGCTCTGGTGCCCTATCTCAATCTTGGGGGTGAGGTTGCAGTCTCCTCAGCTTGTAGTGCTGGGAGATTTCAACATCCACACTTAGAGTGCCCTGTTAGGAGTGGCTTGGGACACAATGTCCACCATGATAACAATGGCTGTGCCCCATATGGTATCTGGTGTTGCTCATGCTGCTGGGCACACTCTGGACATCATTTTCTGTTGGATAGGGTAATGTTTCTTTAGGGTTGGAGGGATTGTCTATAGTTCCATTGCCATGGACAGATCTATAAATAGCAGGACTCATAGTGTTGCAATTCTTTAGTGTGGAAAGGCACTTGCTTGCTTCTTCTGTTGGGTTTCTGTCAAGATCATTGCTCCTTGGAACTGGTTCCATGACTTATTTACTTTAGCTCTCTGGTAGATCATCTAGTCATAATTGTTCTTAATTCATTATATTTTTCATTTATTTTGGTTTGGTTAGCTGGGTAGCTAGTGCTTCAGCCCACACAATATCCTCTTTCCCTTTTCCTAGACCCAAGTACCTATCTTATTAAATTTAGATTGCACTGTTTCCTAAGCAGTGTACAATCAGATTCATATTAACATTGTTCCATTCCCCACTCCAGGTCCTGAAATTGGCAAAATATATATGCAAAATATAGTTTCTGGCCTATAACAATCTGGTGAATGGACCTGATGTTCTCAAAATCTCATTTTAGCTTTTCCTTTACTTTAAAGCATCCCATATATCTGATTCTCTTGAATATTTACATTAATGACTTTCAGAACAGAGCATGGAATATGCTAATCACATTTTCTGACTTCACAAAGCATAGAGAAAGTGTAAAATCTAAAGAGAATAGAATTAATATAGCCTCTAATCATTGCCCTTTGGAGAAATGTTGTGAAATCAATTAAGTGGAATTCAAGAAAGAACAGTTGAAAGTGGTTCAAATAAGAAGTAATGATCACAAAAAATAATGGGATTAAAATGCAGGAGGGGAAAATAGGTCAAATTCTAAGGAAATAAAATTAGCCATACTCTGAGATGTGTAGTGCATCCTTAGAGTTCATTTTATATCTGGAAGAGCAATTTAGCAAAATTACAGGGGAAATTAAAGAAGGTCTATATTGGTCTAGTCCCAACTAGAATAGAATCAGTTGCTGAATGGTCAATTAATACTTATGTAAAACCTATTGATTCAGTGGTTCTACTCTAGCTGAGCTGAGCAATTTGGATTAAAGACCAGTAATCCCTGTGTTGTTGGTTTATGACCACTATGCTGAAATATGACCTGAAGAACATCCCAGCAAAATTTAAAGATAATGTGAAAAATGGATTTGCATTATTAAGCCTAGTTGACCAGGAACCAGATGAGCTATGAAAAGAAGTTGGGGAATAGTCAAGGAGGAATGCAGAAAGATGCTAACTGTATTTAAAAAAAAAAAAAAAAAAGAAGGGGGAGAGGAGAGGGGGAGAGAGGGGGGGGGGGGGGGGGGGGGGGGGGGCTAGGGAAAACACTGAGTAAAATTGGCTCCAGAACGCTCTTCACAGGGAGACCAGAATGAGTCCCTCCTTTTCCTTTTGCTAGCAGGCAAAGACCATTTTATTCCAGCAGGCTTTTGAAACAGAAAGCTTTTAAAGAATGAGCTTTTTAAGAGGGTGCTGTATTCTTTTAACTTGAACTTAAAGACATTTCTTTTTTTAAAAAAGAATGGGCTTTTAAGAGGGTGTTATATTATTTTACATGGAACTGTTTTAAACTGCTTTTTAAATCTCTTTAAGTGTATGTTTTCAATTTTTTTTAATGTGGTGAATAGTCTAATTCTATTTTGATGTTCACCTTTTATAAGTTTTTAGCTACATTGTGCTCCATTCATAATTTTAAGATGCTTTGAGTCCCAGTTTTAGAGCTAATGGAAGCTAAGAAGAGTGACTCGTTGCCTATTTATTTCATATGCATAACTAAGTAATGACACCCACCCACCCGATCCTAGTTTATGAAGTGGTAGCAGCACCAAGAAATAGAGATCTGTTCAGTTAGCGATTGGGAACAGGGGAATGGCATTTCCACCCCTTCCACCAGCAAGCAAGGCTTTGATAAGGAATTGTGACAGAAATACTACTTCTGATCATCACAGCCTCATTCTCTGGTGGGAGGGCTTGTACCTCCAATAGTCAACCAAACAGACCTCTATTTCTTGATGCAGCTGCTCCCTGGTAAGTAACTTTGGGAGAGCACTTATGATCATGACAACAGTGTCACAATCATGACTATATGGTGTTAGGGAATACAGAGTTGTTATGGACCCATAACTCTAGGTTATGAATCTATAACTGCAATACAGAATACCAGCCAAGAAGAAGATGAAGCAGAAGAAAAGAATGGTCCAGAAATTAAGAGATGGACTGCATAATGAAATCGTATCCCATTCCAGAAGATAAGGGATACAGAGAAGGTTTGGGATGCTGTAGATTTCAGTTCAAGGTTTAGTAAAGGTGTCTTTCTGAGATGTGGAACTGAAGGATAGTGGCACTTTGACAATTTACTGTTTCAAATTCACATGTATGTGGTTTTATGTTTTAATTGATTTTGTCTTTTAAGATGTTTTAACTTGTTAAATAAGTCATTTTAAATATCCTGCTTAAATTATTTTACTGTTATTGGGGGGGGGGGTTGGAATTGTTTTAAGTTACAAATATACCTCACTTAACAAAGTTGATGTGTTCCTGCACATTACTTCATTAAGAGAAATGTTGATACCAGAGGCAGAAAAAATGTGGAAAGAATTTGGATAGGTTCCTATACCACAAAAAACAAACAAACAAACAAACAAACAAAAACAAAGAGCTGTTCAAAATGCTTCAGTGAACTTTGTATTGAAAACTAACAATATGCAACCACGTCTGGTAAGCCTTGAATAAGTAGACAAAAAACCTATGGAATCTTCAAGAGACTTTGTGTTGCTGTTCATTCATGTTTACTAAGGGATTCTGGATGCTTGTTGTAGACAGGTACACATAGCTAGGTCAGAGCAGAATCCCATTCAAGGTTTTGAATGATTTTTACTTTTTAAAGTATGGATTTAAAATTGTTCTTTTAAATTTTATTATTAAGATTTTTTTTTTGTACTGACTTTCTTTGGGAGACACCTTGGATGTAGTTCTGGGAGAAAAGTGGCAGGCAAATGAAATAAAATAAATTCAAATAAATCTTTATTTCACTGTCTGATGCAGATTTGCTGCTGCAACCTGCCTTGAAAGTCTTGTATTTCTCTAGTCCTCCTCTACCAGCAATGCTGATGCTGCTAAAAAGACCCTACATCTACACAGAGGACAAGGATGAAAAGGACAATGTAAAAAGACTTTGTAAAAAGGAGTGTCTTTGTCTTAGGCTTTGTTAGGTGAGGTATGTCTGCATTTATGCTATTTTCCTTGTACATCTCATGATTTATATTGGGATAAAAATATTTCAATAAATAAATAACTTTACTTCACCTTTGCCATTTTGGGTCATTTATTTTTATTTGTTAAAATATTTATATCACACTTTTTATCATGAGATCTCAGGGTGGTGTACAAGTAAAGCAATTCCACATTTAAAACAATAAAATAATTTAAGCAGGATAACAACATATTTAAAAAGATAAAATAAGTTAAAAGGTTAAAGCAGTTAAAATCATGTACATGTATGTTTGAAAAGAAAATTAGCCCCCAAGGGATTTAATAAAAGCCATATTTTGACTTGACATTGGAAAGAGATCAATGTCATTACACTTTCAAGGGGCTCATTGTCACCACTTATGCAGCAAAAATTTCTCTTCTTTTGACTCGACATCCCAGCACACCAAAATGACTCTAGAGGGTTCCCAAGCCACAATGTGCAAATATTGCATGGATGAGAGAAAGTCAGTATGTTTGCTGGTGATAGCAGTAATGCTTCTTGACTGGAATTGTGGAGAGCTGTGGATTGACCAATTCAAACTTTACTTAGTAGTTTGATTAGAAAAGTAACTCAAAAAGCCACTGGTGGGATTCAGAGGTTTTTTGCTTTGCAAAGCAGTGAAGTTGGTCTTGCTGATTTAATTTGGGTACAAGTCACCAACATGGCAGCTTTCTTAATTTCAGCCCTTGCATAACAGTTTTTGGGGGGCAGGAGGATGTTATTAGAGTCCAGTTATCTAAAACAAAACCACAAAATACTAAACTAAGTTCTTTCATAAGCATTTAAAGGTCTGATCCTAGGTATGCTCAACTGAGAAATGTGAAAGTATGATTATATGCCTGTTGCAATATATTTAATGCAGGGTATATAATCACCTCCATATACACATTTTTTGAGAAGACAGACAGACAGACAATTGTGCCTCTAACACACATGTTTAATAGTTTAATAGACACAACGTGTATCCAAGGAAGTAGGCTGGAATCTACAAAAAGTCATGCTACCAACTTCTTTCTTTCAGTTAGGGCCCAAAGAAACAGGCCAAAATAAAACTGCTTTGGGTCACTTTAGAGGTATGCTGTTTAAATTATTCATGCTTCATAAGAGGCTGGAAGCCATGCCAAAGCCATGCTCCAGTCTAAAGGACTGGAGCGCAGCTTTGGTGCAGCTTCTGGCCTCTTAAGATGTGTGTGTCATTTAAATAGCATACCTCCAAAGTGCCCCAAAGCAGCTTTATTTTGGCATGTCTGTTCGGGCTCTATGTTTCAGAGGTGCTCCAAGATCCCTTTGCACATGTTTAATAGTTTGTAATATACTCATTTGGGTGTAGATGCCAAACAGAGTGAAGTGGAGCAGTGCTCTTTGCACAGACTAAATGACATAATTTCCCTTTTGATAATAGTTTTCTATATTCAAATTTGTTATTCCTGAAGGTTTTTGTAATCTATATTCAAGCAATTATTAGAGTATAAGTATATGAGGTGTGAATGCACCATAATTTCCTCTTCACTTAAATTAGAGTTCACTGAAGCACATAACCACCCTTTAACTACTAAATTAAACCAAAATTTGGCAAATCCAAAATTTAATCAATGTTGGTAGCCATAAAGTAATCTTTTTTTTCCTTCATTCCCAGTTTGCAGTAGGGTACCTTGTGAAATCATCTGCTTAAAAAATTCTTCTCAGTATTCTTTACATCTGCCATAATTAACCATCTGTCAAATACTGTCCAATTTGGAGCCAAGTTTTCTGACAGCAGTCATGCTGCCAGAGAGCCAGTTATGGTTACAGTAAGCATTGTGCCATCTCTTTTCTGGTGGGATTTAGAGATGCCAAGGAACAAATAATGAGAAAGAGAGATGATTGAGAAGTGGTTTGGTAACATTGTTTACTGGATACAGTGACAAAAATGGCACCCTGAACACTGATGTAATCACTGCAAGAATGGAAATGATTATTTTTCAGCAATTCAAACCTTGGATTGAACATTTTTAGAAATCAGCCAGTAAGTAGCCTGCAATCGGGAGATATGCATGTGCATGTGATAAAACAACCTGGAAATTTTTACCATTTTTACAGAGTAATGTCATGTGATGCTAACTGAAGCACCTATAACAATCCTCCTTCATTTCCTATTCTTACACTTCATAAACATTTAAAGTTGCCATCAAGTTTTACTTAAAGCTCAGTGTGAGGCACATCTGAATGGTTGCTATGTTGCTAGAGATATGTAAAGTTATCTTGGAAAATATCTTCATAAAGTCCAAAAAAAACTCATGTGGAGTCTTCAGTCAGTTTCCTCAAATATTACCAAACCAGTTGGGGATTATCCAAAATTAGCTTAGGAATGAAGGAGAAATTCATCTGTTGAATAGAACCAACCAACATAGCTCATACTTTTTGAATTAACTATATGGAACATAATAACAAACTGAACTATAAATTGGAACACAATAAACTTTTAGTTTTCACGATTCTCCAAAGGTCAATGAGGAGTCTCAAACCTATATTGCAATGGCAGAGGCAGAGAGTCTAAAAAGTAGAAATAAGTATGTTGGCATGTGGTACAAAAACATAAGACAGACTGTACAAGAAGGAGTATTGACATTAGAATATTGCATGTCAGAGCAAAACCTTGCCGACATATTTACAAAGGCATTGCCAGTGCAGAAGCATGGACTATGTGAAAAATAATCTTTAAATAATATTAATGTTACAGCCTGTAACTGTGTAAACCAATGTAATGTACATGTTTATGTTCTTTTTGTATAAATTAGCCATAACAAATTATTTTGGGAGGGGATTGTTGGGTTAAAATGTCCCTTTACGAAGTGGTAAACTAATTTGTATGGCTGTAAATGTTAAGAAACACCAGGTGTCAACTCTAATGGTATCACCACCGTATATAAGGACTCTGGAACATGTGTGACTTGGAGGTTTTGTAGCAGACAGTATATGTTGACAGAAGTTAGACCTTCTGTTGTAAATCCTTTATATATTTTTTTTCCAACAGGAAGATAAAAGCCCCCAAGGAGTCTGGAAGAAGCCAACTGTGTTTGTGCCTTATTTCAGGTTGGTCAGTGCTTTATTGCCAAATATTGCATACTGGGTTGTGCCTCTGAACTCTATTGTGAGCTACTGTTGAGGTCAAACACCTTAGACAGTGCTGAATGTTGGCACCTCTGTTTGGGCCTAGTTTTTGTTTGTTTTGGTCACTGCACACCTGCAGGACATAGAGAAGAGCCAACATGCTGGTAATTTTTTCACACATGTGTCAAGGCCCTTTCCTCATCCTGCATTTCCCATAGACAAAGGAGATCATTGCATTGTATTTAAAGAGACTTATCTCTGTTGGGATACAGTCATGTTTAATTTTCAAATTGGGTGTTGTTGCACACAGCTGCAGCCAGGCAACTGCAGTTGTAAATCTAAGGCAGATGAGCAGAGACTTCCTACTCATTTAAATAAGTATTTGATTTTTTTAAAGGAATAAATTTGAGTGGCTCTTGCCAGATGTTATAAATAACCACAGTGTGATCCAGAAGGACTTAGTCCTTGGACACAGCTTGCATGATATAAAGATAATGTGCATGCCAGCTTCAAATACTGAAAATGAAGCAAGAAATATGATTATATATAAACATTTTTTCTACTCAGTAGGAATGGAAATAATAATAAAAAAATTAAAAGATGGTTGAAACAGAGTGGTTGGAAACTTTCTAGGAGAATCCTAGAAAGTTTTCACTCTTGGTACAAAGTCTTCACATTAGGTTGGTTAAAGCATAGAAATGCCATATTTGGCTACAATAGTCAGATTGTCTAAGAGGAACCCTCACAGCTGATAACATTGATCTGAGTTGCAAACCCCACAGTTGGTGGGATAAGGGTAGGGGAACCCATACATTTTTTTTTAATTAAAAAAAGCAGTTTGGAGAAAAAACTATAAAATTATTTATTCTTGCCTATTAATATAAATGCCACAAAGATTTACACCTTTGCTAATAGACCTCTCTGCAGATTTCATACGTTCCAACATTTTACAAATGAAAGCTGGGACACATGTGGCCAAGCAACATTTGAGTGTGGTCAAGACGGCAAAAGTTATTAATGAGGAAGAACATATAAACTAGGAGAGGCTGCATCAGTTTGCTCCCTTCTTGTGCCACTAATCAATTTATCACACCACCTCTGTTCTTACTGTTAATGAAGGGAAAAAACATACCTGCCAGTGTAGGAGCACTTCCTACTTGCATGTCCCTTCATTAACCTCACCAGGCTGTTGATGGCTCCTCATGCTCTCTTCTTCCCTTGTCCTTAACAATGGTGTCACTAGGAGGTGTGGTGGTGCAGCCTGCACTGGGTGACACCTGAGAAGGGGGTGACACCTGGTCAGGCCTTCCCTCCTCCACTCTCTTTGCACTATCCTTGCACTCCCTCCATGTGCCAAGTTGTCCTTTTCCTCATCAGGAAAACACAGGCTGACACAGAGGGAGGGAGCACGTGCCACTCCCAGAAGCCCTGCCTCAGAACTCCCACCCACCCTGCACCAGGTGACACCCAGTGTGAGGATTTCACTGGTCCTTAAACCTGCCTCCCTGTCCTATGCCCTACCCAATATGTCTTTTGCTTATGTGTGGTGGGGTGTTTGTTTTTAAATGCAATTCCAGAGTTATATGACTGCAGTTTAACAAAATCATCATCATCATCAACAACAACAACACTGAAAAAAGGCTGTTCTGGAATAGAGAAGGGAAGAGGACAGGAAAAGACACTGACACCATGTAACTGTGCAATTCCAGAGTTGCCGCAGAATAATTTGACAGCATCTGAGGACTAGCTTTATACCAGTGCTGTTGGGAGCTTATTGATGAGTTTTTCCATCAGTGACAAAGTGTGGGCTAACCATGCTTCCAGAGCAGGACAGTGATGATAAGAAGACACCGTCATGCAATAGGTATTGGCAAAGGTGCTATTATCAAACTTTTGTGGAGGTTTAAAAGCTGTGTGTGATAAAGTCTTGAGTTAATTGAGCTCAATTTTCAGCAATTGAAGTAAGCTGAGAACAAAGAGAGGAAATGGAAGGAGGAAATGGGGCAAAGTCAGCACATATTGGAGGGTGGAACAGGACTTGCATGCATGTCCTTTCTTCTACACTTTTAGCTTCACATGTACTGGCTGGACACAACCATAGGACTATCTTATTTTATATAAACTAAATGTAGAAAACATTCCAGCCCTTCCCAGCATGAATATTTTCTGCATATTATGGGAGACTCTGGGGCTCGACAGATGGGCAGCTCCACACCACCTGTCTTTGCTCCGAGTCAGTGCTGCAGCAGCTGCATGCTGTAACACCAATGCGCAGCCAAAAAGAAGCTGCCTAGAGCTTCTTTTTTGAGGCACTGCAAAAAGGAAAGGATGCCGCCATGAAGCCACTTCCTACCAGCAACATCTGGATGCTGCACAGCAGTTGCGTCATCATGGTGGCCCCCGTGTGGACAGGAAGCTGCCATGATGGTGCCGCCATTCTGTAATAGGGTTTGGGAGCGTGCAGTTGCTGCTCACTCCTAAACCCTAATTTTGACCCGAGGACGACACTTTTTGCCCACCTGTACTGGGCCTCTGTTACACTTTTCTGACTATATTTTCTATTTTTAAAAAGGGGTTACCAAATGCAACATTTAAAAGAAAGAGCTGGAGAAGAAAACACAAAGGCAACTAAATAAAATGTGTTTGACCAGCTACTTTAACAAAAATTGCTGGAGCCATTGTGCAGCAAAAGATTAGAAAAGATATCATAACCATGGGTGTGGGGTTGTGCTTTGCTGTATGTCGACATGGGACTGGAGTTATAATCCTATATAATGAAACATTTGGCTTGGACTTGGCTTTGTTTAAAAACAGAAGGCCCTCTTGGCAAATGCCACTTGCCATGTTCTGCAGGATCTCACTCCAAGCATATCTTTGAATGAGTTTAATGCCCTGTTGAAACTGGCATGCCACTTCCAGCCTTGTGAACAGATGGGAAAGAGCAGTGGCATGAAAAATGGCCAGCATTAATAGTATTGGGCTAGGATCCCGCTCTGTAGAGCACCCATATATAAGGTTAAGGGGAAGTTATGCTATTATTACACCAGGAAGACAAATTAACACTGTGAATCTAAAATTAACTATTCGGTCTTGTATAGTGGCAGCTATGGTGGCCAAGGAGTGGAGAAATATATAGAGGCAGCTATGGAGAGCATATGCTTCAGCAAGAGCTAAACAAATTCTTACACTTTTCCGTTTTGTGATAGCTTGACACTTTGGTTAAAATAATAATTTTAAAAATTACTTATTCATTGATTTTGCCTTCAGTTGTCTTGGATGATATCAATGCATATCAAAATCTGATTGGATATATAGTGAACATTTCCTGCTGTCTGTATGATCCTTGATTGCAATTCCCTATCTGACTAATCTAGGAAGGAGGAATAATCAGCAGCCAAGAGAATCAATAGTGCTGAAAGAGATTTGAAAGGTGAATATTAACATCATCTAAGTGTTTTTTTCAGTGGGTAAGGAGAAATCTACACTACCCAAATTGCTAGTGTCTGCCTGCAAACAGAATATGGAAAATATTCAGCACAGCTCTAGTAAAAAAAAAAATTGGTGACCTTGAAAGAATAGACATGTAAATTAGAATTACAACTCTCTTAGAACCTTCTTCAACTGAATACAATGGCTAGTTAACATTTTCAGCAGATCAGTTCTGTTTCTGGTACATTTTAATTTTTTTAAAGGTCCTCTAATGTACACCAGGATTAGCTTAGGTAGAGAAAGTATACTGCATGGAAATGAGCAAAATGAACACAAACGTTAGGAAGTTCTTCAGAAACCTAAACTATGTTTTGAGCAGTATCATGTACTCTTTGGTCCTCAAAAACAAAACATCATCTTCTGGCTTGAGATTTTCTCTTGCTTCATTTGGAAGGTTTTTCCTTCATTTGATGCCATAAAATTTGTCTCACAGTATAGAAAAAGAAAGAATATTATCAAAATTGAGATTAAAGTAAATTGAAGGAAAGAAAAGGAAAGTGCTATTTGAATAAAGTATCAGGAGGAAATCAAAGCAAACTCTTACTTTCACAATGACTAAGACATAAAACCCATCCAGCAGAACAAAATGGTATGTGTATATGCCAAGCCATAAAAACTATAGCAGACATCTGAAGCACCTGAAGTATTCTTTTTTATTATTATTATTGTTTGAAAACCATAAAGGAGATCATTGCTCACAAAAGACCTAAAGAAAGCAACTGTAGGAACCCATTAAAGACAGAGGAGTTAGGCATTATCATCCAATATAAAAGCTGACTCAACAGTCCACAGAACTATCTTACCGAACTGTTTCTGGCCATAAAAAATATTGAAACATGTGCCCATAGACTTCTTTGGAGAACCCCAGTGAGAAAACATCTCATCTGGAACTTTTTTAGTTTCAGATGTAATAAAGGACTTTTAGGATATACTTTTTTCAATAATATTTTCATGAGAACATTGTTCTTTTATGTTTCAAATACATTAATGTAAACAACCAACTGGTGTGCCAATGTGGCATTGTTGACTACAACTCTGCAGACCAGGGTTTGATTCCCAGCTTGGCCATGAAATCCACTGGATGACCTTGAGTAAGTCACACTCTGGAGTGGTATAAAGAGGTATGGAAATTAGCGATTAATGATAAATTGACATGCAGATTGAAAGTAAAAAAGGGATTATGGAAAAAAAGTGACTTTGATGGAATTTGGAAAGAATTAATTGAGAAAATATTGAGAAAAGGAGAAGTAAAATTACCTCCACAGGAGGAATTGAGATGTTTGGATGGAATATAAGGGGAAAAATGGCTCTGGGGAAGGGGAGCACTGAGGTGGGATATAAAATATACTTAGCCAAGTTGTAATAGAATATAGGAAATATAGTATGTATATGGAATTATGTATTGTATAAAATTTGTATGTATGAACTTTAGTTCCAATAAAAAGAATTATATATATCCTAGGGACAGCTTTTACAAACTCTGCTGAGTATTGAGTGTTGAGTATTAGTGATTTTAAGTACTGTATTTATGAAGTTGTATGTATTCTGAATCTGTCACTTCATGAGCATATTTCATCTGCATACTTTGAGGGTGTTACTTCATATACATACTGTCAGATAATGGCCGTGATTCTATTTTCAGTTACTCTACTCTCATTTTCCATTTAGAATTCCCTTGAGAATGACCTTTCTTTGACTGAACTATAGATCTGGGAAAGTCTCAAGAAACATCAGCCAGTCCTGATCTGATCTGTGAAGTGGCAAACATTTTCTGCTTTGTTGAGAGTCACTGAGGACAGAGCTTTCTTTCCCAGAACTCAAACACAGCTTGTTTTAACACTTCAAAGATATTGCACAGCTAATCTTCACTGAGGACAAGCACATGTGACAGAGTTGAACAGATTTGCTCCAGGAATCTGAACATTATGCAGCTATACATTTGTTAACCTTTTAAAGCTGTGTCGGCTCATAGAGATGGATCTTATTATTTGTGCCAAGTGTTGAGTGTGTGCCAAATACAGCTACAGATTGAGGGGCTGTCAGCCTGTCTGTCAATATTTATTCTTCCACTTAGCTTTGATTCCAAGATCAGCCAGAGAAACCCACTGGGTAATCTTGCACAAGTCACATGCTCTCAGCTTCAGGGAAAGGCAATGGTAAACCTTCTCTGAACAAATCTTGCCCAGAAACCCCCATGATAGGTTTGACTTAGGGTCGCTACAAGTCAGAAACAACTTGAAGGCACACAGCACACATACACACATTCATTATTTGGGTACAGTTTAATCAGTGTTTGAAAAAGTAACTTTTGGTGGGTAAAACTCTCAAAAGCCATAGGGAGCAAGTCACTGGATTTTGTGGGAGCTGTATTTTTTTTAAAAAAACTTTTTCCATACTCTGATATAGTGTTCACATTCTATTAAAAATAAAAGAGAACGAAGCTCCAATAACAATGTAATTTGGCCTTAATGAAAATGATATGCCAATTGTTGCAAAGTAGCATCTGGTGTGTTTCATATAGTCATCTTCTGATTTTTCTCCCTTTAAATCTGATTAATTGGATAGATTCTTGTTTTACATATCCAACACTGTCTATATAAGGTTTTGTACCCAATTATCATCCCCATCTGGGTCAATTAGCCTCCATCCAAGTACAGCCACAAAGGACCAGCAGGGCTGATCTCTCAGAGCTGCACTTGACCATGATGGCTACTCAGCATTTCTAAGCAAAATGTAAGCATTTGATATCCCTCTTCTTTGAACAATCATGCAGATGAATTTTCAATAATTTGCTGCAAAACAGAACTTACAAAGAAATCATCCTTTCAGGCAAAGATAGTAGACTTTCTATCATCCCACTGTGATAAGCCCACTGGAATAAATGGATAATCTTCCTTGGCAGGATGTTTACCCAGGCAAGGAAGCAAGAGATCACGGAATGAAGGAAGTGTTGGTGTCTGGCAACAATTAACATAGGGGCCATGGTGTTCCGATTACAGCAGCCACTCTGCAGATGTAAATGCCAGCGAGGAGCTCATGTAGGGATTTAGAAGGTTGGAACAGTAGCAGGCAAAATAAATGGGGAAGCTGGGAGGGCATGGAAGGGCAGAAGCTGAGATGGAATGAGGTGTAGGGAGGCTGGTGAAGGAGGAAGGGGGGAAGTGTTGGAAAAGCAGAAGAAGGTAAACCAAGCAGGGAAATGGATTTGGAGGAAGGAGGAACTCATCTGGAGGGAATGCCTGGGAAGGGAGATTTAATTGGAACCATGTGCCAGAGTCCTGAGATGTCCAGGGCTTGGGGAAGCAGGAAAGCCTGAAAACAGCACCCTGGCAGGAGAAGGGGGCATTTCAAGCCGCGTACCATCTTACCTGACAGTGTAAGGCTACTAGAATGCTCTAGTTTCTAGGCCAAGAAAGGTGGAAAGACCATCCAGGATTGGAGAAGCACAAGTTGGAGGGCCATGTAAAGGATCCCGCGTATGTGTGAGCTGGGGAAGACGGACAAAACCAGAGATGGAGAAGCCTAGTTAATTCTTAGCAGTGAGGATCCCGAGTATTTGGGCCAACTGAACCTTAGAAGAATAGGAAGTTGACAAGATGGATCCTTATGTGCGTATTTCCCTTTTGTGGAGCTTTCAGACTTTTATTGTTAAATTCCCAGAACTCAGGAACCTCACATCAAGTGCCTTCTGAGGATAAGTCTTTATAATTCATTTCCTGCCCATGCAGGAAGTTTAAGACATGAATGTGATGTCTCTCAGCATTAGCAGCTGGTCTTCATTCTGCCAGGACATCGAGCAAGTGTGCTATCTCCAATGTGGCTCAAACTGCCTCTTGCCACAGCCAGCTATAGTTAATATGAATTTTTTTTTGCATTGATTGCTTTTGTAGTTGATATCCACCAGAAAGCTAAGGTTGATAACGTGACTTCCAATCTCTAGAGTCTTTGATACCAGGGTACAAAAATTCAGAACACTACACTCATCTCATGAAATGATCCATCCATAAAAACAGAACTGTCTGTTTAAATCCGAGCATTTAACTGACAGTGTGGGTTAGGGCTTCTGGGACTTGCAGTCCAACGACTTTTGGAGAGCTTCACGATTCCCAAGTTTGTGACCAATGAAGGAAGGAATGGGCTAAGAAAGGCAGATCAGAATAAAAACTACATACCTTTCTTCTTTCAACAATGCCTTTATATATTGGATTGTATCCAGAGCTATAACTATAATTCTCTACCTTATTCATGAGGTTATGGCATTTTGATGGATATTGTTAACAATGTGTCCATAGGGCACATAGCACTTTCCCAGTTGAACTCTACTCTATGGAATATTGGGATTCATTGATTAGTGAGGTGCTTACAATTTAGTGCTGGAGTACTTTAGTGCCCTCTCCTGAATTAATAAAAGTCATATTAAACTACCACAAGTGGTACAACTGTAGATGGATCAAAGTAATGAAATTACTTAATAAGTTGTACAAAGCCTTACATGCCCTCAAATCATACAATCATAGAGTTGGAAGAAACTAAAAGGGCCATCCAGTCTAACCCCCCTGCCATGCAGGAACTCACAATCAAAGCATCCCTGACAAATGGCCATCTAGCCTCTGCTTAAAGACCTCCAAAGAAGGAGACTCCACCACACTCTGAGGGTGTGGTGGAAATTCCTTGTTGAAATATAAAAACTATAGAAAGATGGAGTCACCTTTGTCAGCCAGAGAGATGGTTTTTGAAATAAAGGCTTGGAGTTTAGGAAAACTAGAGGAAAGGAATAGTGAGTGCATCTTGACCTAGATGGAAGCTGGCACCAGTAGAAAGACATAACATAAACTACTGAGATAAGGATACATAGTTGACATTCAGAAGCAAGGTTAGGATGAATTCCACTGAATTCCTACAGGAGGGGGTAAGGAGTGATGATGCAGTTTTAATGTATGCATGTATTTCTGTTCTGATTGTAAGAATTCTATATGTTTAAATTGTAATTAGCCAATCAGGTGTATTGAAGAAGCTTCTTTGTCTTGAATAATATAAAAAGAGCCATTTTGTCTTGTTCGGGGCCTCAGCTTTTTGGAACTTGAATTCCACTGAGTTCAATGTTTTCCTTTGTCGACAATTGGAAATAAACTTATGGATTTTCAATTACTAGGTCCTCTTGCTAATCCTATTGATCTGCCAATCCTAGAAATCTAAGTTTCCTGAAATTTCTGTCAGGAAGTACCTTCTAATGTTGAGGTGGAATCTCTTTTCCAGCAGTTTGCATCCATTGTTGTGTGGTCTAGTCTCTGGAGCAGCAGAAAACAAGCTTACTCCAACATTCTTAATTCAACGTTTACCATCAACTTTCATTCCTCAATATTTAACATTCTTAAAAATATAATATAATATAAATTTCAGCTCATTTCTAGTTTTTATTTTGATAGGACTGTAATGATTTTTTTCAGAATATCAAACAGCTGTATCTACACTGGAGTATTTGTGTGTGTATGTGCATTCAAGTTGCTAGTTGACTTATGGTGACCCCATGAATTTCACAGGATTTTCTTAGGGAAAGGATACCTGGTTTTGCCAGTTCTTTCCTCTGAAATATTAACTTATGTCACCCATCCAAGTACGAACCAGGGCTGACTATGCTTAGCTTCCAAGATCAGATGGAATCTGGTACCTCTAGAATATTTAGATAGTACATTGGAATATGTGTATGTGTTGTTTGACTTCGTGCTATTTTCACCTTATGGCAATCCTAAGGCAAACTTATCACAGCGTTTTCTTGGCAAGTTTCTTCAGAGAGAGTTTGCCATTGCCACCGTCTGATGCTGAGAGACTGTGGCATGCCCAAGATCACTCTGTAGGTTTTCATACCTGAGTGGAGATTTGAATCCTGCTCTCCAGAGTCATAGTCCAGCACTCAAACCACTGTACTGGAGTATATATCCTAGGCCCGGTACAGATGAGGAGAAAGGTGTGGCCAGAGGCTGCCCTTTCTCCTCCAGATTGTTGTCTTGGCA
The DNA here is from genome assembly GCF_019175285.1 of Sceloporus undulatus. Taxonomy (NCBI): domain Eukaryota; kingdom Metazoa; phylum Chordata; class Lepidosauria; order Squamata; family Phrynosomatidae; genus Sceloporus; species Sceloporus undulatus. The sequence continues at coordinate 60,149,937 of NC_056522.1, forward strand.
ACCATGCGGCCATGACAATGATCCGCTGTAAAAAGGAGGTGTGAAATGCAGCTCCTTCTTGCACTGCTGCCAAAGTGTGGTTAGTGCCCTGGCATGGCGCAGTGATGTCATGGGTGTGTCGTGTCATTTGGACGCAGCGCACATGCAACGTCATTGATACACGTCGTATGGTCAGCACTGTGCAGTGATGACGCTGCTGTGACGTGCTAGGATTTGGGAGCGTGCTGACGCTGCATGCTCCCGCACCCTAGTATCACTGCCATGACGTCGCTTCCCACCTGTGTGTACAGGGCCCTAGTTACTCTTTCTATTTGGACTTTTTAAAGGTGTATATGGACTGCTTATGTACCTCTCTCAGGAGTCTATGGGGGCAATTATATTTGAATATTGCAAACAGAATCACAGTTTCAGTGTGTGTGTATGTGTGTTTAATATATATACTACACACACATACACACACACACTGAAACTGTGTTTGGTACAAAACAGGGATTGGTGCAAAAGAATGGTACAAACCTGAACACGAACAGCATTACCTTTGCATTGCTCCTTTTAAAATCATCCTGTGCAGTAAATTATCTTTCAAATTTGATACATATGCACTATCCCAACATTCCAAGCATCCAGTGAGGGTCCTATGCAGGACTTGATTGCAGGACTCTTCTGCATGTTCTGTTTAGTTGTACTGCAACATCTACATGCAAATTCTAAAGCTCTAAATAAATCAAACAAAAATAAGTAAATTCAATATAGAGGGGAAAAATATCCTTCCTTCCTACATACACAACTGAAACTGACACTATGTTGCCTTATTCAAAGTGAAAATACTTTATTCAAAGTGAAAAAGGGCCTACTTCTTAATTCTGGGAACTGCAGTTCCTCTCCAGTTCTCTCTCTCCTCAACTCAAAAAGCAAGTGCCATCCCTTCCTTACTGTTCCCCCATCTGCTGGTCCAAACCAGTACTCATAGGTGTTAACATTTATACTAATCTATATAATTAATTTACAGTTGTTTAAGCCTCCTTCGAAAGAACTTTGATTTGATTATATTAAATTCCCCTTTTCTTTATTCTAATCACTCTTTTTTCATATAAGGCATCTTTGCTTTGTTCTGCATCCATTCATCCATTCATTTATTCATGTTTATATTTTAATAAATCATTGTTGGCTGAAATATGGTCAATGCATTTATAAAATTCAATTTTGAGAGGGAGGAATATTTCAGTAAAAGTAAAGGAAAAAAAGAAATGAGCAGTGGTCATCAAGTAATTGAAAGCAACTGCAGAGAGAGAGAGAGAGAGAGATCTGTGGATTTCCTTTATTTCTTTCTTTTCTTTTTTTAAAAGAGAAAGTGCACTGTATTTTTCAGTAGAATGCCTGTAGAGAACAGTTATTGTGAGGGAAATAAACCATATGTTATCAATTCTCTTTTTCTGTTCTGTGGAACCTTAAAGACTTAACATATTTATTATAACATGAGCTTTCATAGATGGATCATTTCATGAGATGAATCAGCAAGGAAATAACAACATTTCTAATACCAGTACTTACAAAAAAAAAAAAAGCAGTTTGTCTGTAGGTTTTCCATGGCTAGGGAAGCTGGGAGCTCTACCAGATCTTCTGTGAGCTCATGCCAAAATCAACATCCAACAAGAAGATGAGTGAGCAAATGAAAATGAAGGCAGTAAAATGGTGTGTGTGTGTGCGCGCGTATGCGTGCGTGCGTGTGTGCATGCATATACACGTGCACACAAACACTCCCTGGCCCATGAAGATTTCACATTTGAGCATTTCTTTAACCCACATGAAGGCTGATTTGCAAAAAAGTATCTCTCCTGATCTTATGTAACTCTGCCACCCCTAAATGCTTAAATTAGCCATTTGTTACCTATATGTAGCTTGGTTTACAGTCACTGAACATGGACTGGCATTATCACACCCTGGTAGTAAAAATGTATCATGACACCTTTATGAAAATGGACATATTTCTTGCTTTCTTATTTGATACCTTTATATCCTTGTCTTTTTGCCAGTGACCACCCCAGGCTGTTCTTCTCCCACTTTATTTCCATGACAACCCTGTGACATAAGTCAAAGCTGAAAGAGCACAATGAGCCCAGGACCACCAAATAATTTTTATGGCTCAGTCGAAGCTGGAAACTAGATCTTTCACATCACAGACCAAGGTTCATTTCACACTATGCATTTTTTAGCACCTTGGTTTGTCATTAATGGCCATAGCAATATCCTATGGAATCCTGGGATTTAAAGGTATCTCAGCGGCTTTCGATACCATAGACCATGGTATCCTTCTGGAGCGCCTGGCAGGGGTGGGAATCGGGGGCACTGCGCTCCAGTGGTTCCGGTCCTACCTCTCTGGGAGGTTCCAGATGGTGTAGCTGGGAGACGTGTGCTCCGATAAGAGGGCCCTCACAACTGGGGTCCCTCAAGGAGCCATTCTGTCTCCCATGCTTTTCAACATTTACATGAAACCGCTAGGAGAGATCATCTGGAGACATGGGGCGCAGGGTTATCAGTACGCTGATGACACCCAAATAGTTTTCTCTATGTCTCCGACTGACGCAGTGACTGAGGATGGCGTTTCTCCTCTCGTGGCCTGTCTGGAGTCAGTAATGGGCTGGATGAGGGAAAACCAACTCAGCCTGAATCCAGAGAAAACTGAGGTACTTGTGATAGGTTCCCCTGGTCCAGGAATGGCGGTGGTTCCACCTGTCCTGAACGGGATCACGCTTCCTGTGAAGGACTCCGTGCGCAGTCTGGGGGTGCTCCTTGATTCGTCGCTCCACCTTACATCTCAGGTGGATGCGACGGTCAGGAGCACCTGTTATTAGCTTCGGCTTATCCGCCAGCTGCGCCCATACCTGGCCCAGAGGGACCTTGAAACGGTAGTACATGCTCTGGTAACCTCTCGATTGGATTTCTGCAATGCGCTCTACATGGGGCAACCCTTGTACCATACCCGGAAGCTACAAATGGTACAGAATATGGCAGCCAGACTGGTCACTGGTACATCCAGGGCCAATCATATTACACCTGTACTTAAAGATCTGCATTGGCTGCCTATTCACTTCTGGGCGCAATACAAGGTGTTGGTTATAACCTATAAAGCCCTACATGGCTTGGGCCCAGGATACCTAGAGGACCGCCTCTCCCCATATAATCCGCCCCGCACCCTCAGAACATCTGGGCAGCAACTACTGAGGGTCCTAGGGGCTAGATTAGCCTCCACATCGAAGAGGTCATTTACCGTCATCGCCCTGACCCTCTGGAACGCGCTGCCCATGGAGCTCCGCTCGGCCACCTCCCTGGCCCAGTTCAGGAAGGAGTTAAAGACCTTCCTGTTCCAATTAGCATTCCCAGACACAAGTTCCAGCTAGTTCCCTCCCCTCCTCTGACAGCAGTGGTAAGCTGGCCAGAATGGGGTTTTATGAGGGTTTTAATTGTATTTTAATTGTATCTGTATTGTGATGGTTGATATGTTGTGCATCGCCCTGATTGTAAGAAGGGCGGTATAAAAATAAAATTTTTATTTATTTATTATTTATTTATTTATTAAAGTTTAGGGAGGGGTATTTAGAATCCTGAGCCATAGAGCTTTTCTAATACCTCACCAAACTGCAAATCCCAGGACTTCATAGGATATAGCCCATGACAGTTAAATTGGAATCACAGTGTTGTAACAGCATAGTGTGAAATTCTTCATTACTCTTCATAACTACAACCCACCACTATGGCGTCCATGGACTAGAATGCTGTTATCAGATATGTGCAGCATTCTTATTAACTGATGAACAGGCAAATAAATAGATTGCTTCTTATTATATTAATAAATCTAGGTGTTGTTTTTTTTTAAATCCCCTACAGAGAAAGAACTCCTAGCCAGTGAAATGACCATGCAACAAGAGGAAGGGAAATACTTATCAATTCTAAAAGCAGTTCTAGCACGGGGTTTGCCTCCCGTTTACCAAAGCTGACTCCTCTCTATTAACATCACAGTGGATTCATTCCAATGATTGGGGTTAAAATCAATGTTGTTCTTATTTGGGGGTTTAATTTCTTTCCACACAATTGATTCTCTGAGAAGTTCCAAAGAAGCCATTAATTTAAAGCTGAAGAACTGCCTTCACTCTCTTTTCTACCACTATCAGGTTTTTAACCTGCCAGAAAAAGTTTAAAGCACTGATATTGTCTGCTACTCTAGGAAATTGGCAGTTATTCTTGATTTATCCTAATCCTGTTACCTATGGCATTTCCCCTCCTCTCTTTTATTGCTAGCCTTTTTTTTAGAAAATAAAACCTTATCTACTCAAGCCTTACTGCTCAGCATAGAGTTCCAAATCCTATAACGTTTGAAAATCCACATCCCCCGGGCCACCATAACTGGAGAAGTGTGTTTGCTGCCCCCTTGAATGAGGCCAGCAGCCAATTAGATGTGGTGTTTCTACCCCACATCAGGGAAGGGTTGGGGGTGGGACTGAGGCTATTTAAGACAGCACCACCCCTTCCTTATTCCTCTTTGCAACTGTTGTCCCACCCTCCCGCCTCGACTTCAGTGTGGCTGTGTTGGTCACGTTAAGGGCCGGGTAGGAATTTTCTCTCTTTTCCAAGGGTTTTTCACCTACCTCACACTGTTGTTCGGGGACTTGGAAAATTGGCTTAGGAGTGGACTTAAATAGGCGGTCACTGGCTGTTGATGGGGGAGAATTAGTTGTCAGGTGAACACCTATGGCGCCCACTTGGATTAGGCCTCTAAAACTTTCTCTTTAGGTCTTGTGACTAAGGAGAAAGGGAAAGAGACCTTCCTTAGGGCTGACCTGGGATATAACCCTCAATCAAGTCCTGTGAGTTGAATGAGGAAATCTCTGGTTGGCGTTCCAGATGTGAGCTGGCCAGGGAGCAACACAGTCATGGGTTTTTCCACAGAGCTCAGGTGTTTCACCCAGGGGAAGCTGAGAAGGTGGTCTGAGGAATAGACCACCTGCCACAGCTGCTTCCACACCAGGTTGGTCCCTTACATTTTTACATGTTTTCAAGAAGACAGTTAAATAGGTTAATTCAATAAAGTGGCCAATTTTACAACCCATATATGTGACTGGTCTCTTATTTCAAGTTGGGCAGCAGTTATGATAAACTCCATGTTGTCTGTCTGCACAATGACATATTTATTTCTTTACTTATACTCTTTATTTCTTCTTGTTTTTTTATATCCGCCAAAACCATAATGTGACATATAATAAAACAGAGAAAAGCCATCTTTAAAAAGATATTAAAAACAATTTTAATTAACAGTTTAATCAAACTGAAATAAAATTCATCCAGTTTTAAACAATCAAAGCCTTGGAAGAATAGTTCATAGTATGAACTGGAAATATCTTTTACATATTTTAAAATGTTATTTCCAAATATTACATGTCTGTTGACTGAAAGGAATTTGCATAAAAGCTGAGTTGCCATGTTTTCATTAATTCAATGGGAATACTTAGGTAGGGACAAACAAACAAACTCAAGCCAATATATGAACAATGTAAGAATATTTGCAAATTACAACTCATAGGCTTAGAAATGGTTAAAATGGCAGCATGGAAGCCCGTCATGTTCTAAGAGGTACCAACTTCAGTTGATGCGCCAATTGCATCCCTACCTGGACCAAAAGGACCTTGAAGCAGTAGTACTTGCACTGGTAATCTTTCATCTAGATTTCTTGAATGTGCTCTACATGGGGCTACCTCTGTACCAAGTTCGGAAGCTTCAGTTGGTTCAAAATGTGACAGCCAAATTGGTCACTGGAACACCCAAGTCAGCCCATATAACACCTGTGTTAAAAACTCTTCACTTAGCTTCTGGGCACAGTACAAAGTGTTGGTTATTACCTGAAAAGTCCTTCATGGCTTGGGCCCGAGTTACTTGAAGGAACGCCTATTCCTACACAATCCGCCCTGCACTCTCAGAACATCTGGAAAGAATTTATTAGAATACCATAAGCCCAGGTTAATGACAACTTCCTATAGATCGTTTACGGCCGCAAACTATGGAACAGCCTACCAGAAGAGATCCGTCTTATCACCACCTTAGATGCCTTTAAGAAGGCACTTAAGACAGATCTCTTCTGGCAGGCTTATCCATCCAACCTCTTATAGGATATCTTTAAGATAAAATGCTTCACTTGGTTATGATGTATGTTTTCTAAATGTTTTAGATGTTCTAGATGTTTTAGCTATTTTATTGAATTAATAATGTCAGTGTTTTATTGATTGTATTTTATATCTGTACTGTGTTAATTTGTTGATGTAATCCTGCCTCAGTCCGCAGGGAGAGGCAGGAAAATACAAATAAAAATTATTGTTATTATTATTATGAGGTATAGTGGTTTTTGTTTATGTCATTGTTGTTGTTGTGTGTTTTCAAGTCATTTTTACTTATGGAGAACCTAAGGTGAACCTCTCCCAGGGTTTTCTTGGCAGGTTTCTTTAGAGGGGGTTGCCATTGTCATTCTCTGAGGCTGAGAGAATGTGACTTGCACAAGGTCACCCAGTGGCTGTGACAGGATTCAAATCCTGGTCTCCAGAGTCATAGTCCAATACCCAAACCACTGCACCATGCTGCCTCTGGTTATTTATAATCTGCTTCATTTTGTCTGTGTGCCTTTTTCTTTAAAAAACACTATTTTAACACACACTACACAGCTTTCTTTGGCGCATTACAGACCGCCGTATTGCGCCGGTCTGCTGCCACCGCCGGTTGCTGCATCCAGGATGCAGCAGCCAAACAGCATGGTTCCTGGACGCAGCAAAGGAGCATGAAAATTGCGCTCCTTCTTGCAGCCCGGAAGAGACGCTGCGAGGCGCTAGTCACGCACTCGTGGTGTCACTTTCGCCATGCGACATGCGGAAGCAGAGCGTCCGTTACGTCAAGATGGTAGTGGCTGTGTGGAACGGCCGCCGCCATTTGTTACGGACTCAGTCCGTGCTAGTGTTAGGGGCGTCTGGAAGAGACGCCCCTTTCTAACCTTAGCACGGACTGAGTCCGTCCTAAGGTGGCCGTTTGTAACGGGCCCAAATTTTTGTCTTCTTTATTCCACTTAGTGCTCTCTGATCCTGGAACTCAATAGGGAGAACTAACTTGTCAGTTATTCCCTACCAGAAGCCCTGCCTTCTTAGCCTGCCAAAATATCTTCTTTTCCTTCTGTTTGTCCTTCAAAATGGCGACCAGAAATGACTAACTTCACTTTCTATTGCCAACAGGGAAGGGAAACAAAGGTACTGGAGAAAATTGTGATTGTTTGAGGGGGCATGGGGAAGGGACACCATGGGCACCTTGAGTGCAATTTCCAGGTACTTTCTCCCAAAGATTGTGCCACTTTTAAAAAAATGGGGAATTAAGAGAGTTTTTGTGGGACTCATAGGAGGCTTTGGGACCTACATGTGTGCCACAGAGCACACTGTCACCACATCTGTTATATCTAGTTGAAATAGAATCATACCTGAATCACTGAAAAAGCAGATGGCAAAAATCACCCATACAGTTTAGTGCCTTCTATTTCATATTTTCAGTTTGCACATTAGTTTAATTATTATTATTCAGCTTTATTTATATAGTGCTGTAAATTTACACGGTGTTGTACAGACAATAAAAATAGATAAAATAAACCTGCCTATGGCGTACATTCTGCAAAAATAATTAAATAATACATATTAATTCATGTTAAGATTCAATAAAATGGGGGCAAACAACAATTTCAAATAACATCACATAACAATTATGCAATACCTGGGAATGCTTCCCTGAATAGTACAGTCTTCAACTTAGATTTGAAGCTGGTTAAAGAAGTGATGACCTGTGCTTGTGGGGGAAGGAGGTTCCATGAGTGAGGGGCAGCAAGTGAAAAGGGACGGATCCGGGATGGAGCAGTTAAAAACCTAGGCTGAGAAAGCAGACCTTGACTACTAGAATGGAGGGTACAAATGGGAAGGTAAGGAGAACGAAGCCCATGCAGAGCTTTAAAGGTCAACAACAGAATTTTGTAACAAATATGGAAAGGGAAGGGGAGCCAATGGAAGGATGACAATAAAGGAGAGATGTGATCGAAGAGGTGAGCAGAAAATAGTGATTGCTGTTGATCTTTTTTAAAAAATGAAATATATTAATAAACAAATAAAACTATTACAATTTTATGGAGTGGGTATAAGAAGGAAATGGAAAACAGATTTTCACAATTTGTTTCGGATGTGCCAGGGTAGGCTTTTGTGGCTGATCTTTATATAGAGAAGACAGATGGAGGCACAGTCAGTTTACATCCCAGTTTCTTCTTGTGTTTCAGGGTGTGTGTGATTATTCACAAAAACAAGGTTTACTATTATTGTTCACCCTCTCAAGAGTAGTTGAGGTACATGAAACTCAGCAGGATTAATGGAAATTGATGACAATCACTTCCATTCATTAAAGTGCATGGAAAGTTCCACTAGAATCTAGTGACTAGATCAAAGAGCCTTCTGCTAACAGGTTAATACTTTCTTATTGCCTAATCCTCCCGTTCACAAACAGAGCTCAAAATGGTACAGATTGCTTCAAACAGGGCAGGATTCCTACCTGGAAAGCACTTAGACTGATGAAGAGCAAGTAATCCAGGCAGGAATAGACCATTATTGGAAATTGCATGTTTGCATTTTGATGAATGAATATATGGTAGAAATATATGATGTACATGAGATTATATACAATTTCTTTTTTTATAAGAGTTTTGTCATACTTGAGGCAGCCCTAATCTATAGTTGTGTCAGGAAGTGGGAGTTGATATTTTTGGAAGTATAAGTTCCATTATTTTCTATTTTTCTGAAATATCAGCTCTGTGTTACCGCATATATATTAATATATATCTGGCAACACAAAGCTGATATTTCAGAGAGAGACAGGTAGAGGTAGAGGTGTCTATCATTTATCATTGCTTCTGGAAGAATAAATTGCAGGGTTTTACCATAGCAGAGACTTGGGGCACTTAGGTCCCACTTTGGTTGAAAGGCGGGATATAAATACATACATACATACATACACACACTGACAGGAAAACCTGTGTTACTGTCATACTGAAGATGGAGCAGTATGTTTTTTCCTGATACTCCAGGGACTAGGACACAGAACAATGGCTTCAAACACAGGAAAAGAAATTCTGCCTAAACATTAGGAAGAACACCCTGAGTGTAAGAGCTGTTTGACAGTGGTAGAGTCTCCTTCTTTGGAGGTTTTTAAACAGAGGCTGATGACCATCTGTCGGGGGTGCTTTGATTGTGTATTCCTGCAGGGCAGAATTGGGGTTGGACTGGATAGCCCTTGGAGTTTCTTCTAACCCTATGATTCTAGTAACACCACAAGTCTTTTTCCTTCTAGAAACAGTGATGTTACCACCTAGCTAATCAGATTTCATTGGATAGTGATGTTATACAATGCTGTGTTGCAGGGATTTCTATAGAGAAGGAGTGTGATTCTTGGCCCTGTGTCCCTTGGTCTGATCTTCCATCAGCAGCACCTATACTTCAGGCTTCAGCACAAACGAACCCTTAGCTTTTCCCCAGCACCCTGCTACATGGAGAAGAAGAAGACAGAGCAAAGAAAAGGAAGAGCAGAAAGAAAATATATGGGTTTGCCTATATCTGACTCTGGATCATTCTCTGTTGGATTCAGCCCCATCCGTTGCTCACTTGCCAGTCTCCTACAAATTATCTGCCAGGGTGAGTAGACCTCAACAGAAGAAAGGCTGACCATTTTTGAGGTAGACAACAGTTCTCTTTTCTTTTTCCCACAGAGAGCTGGGCTGAAGAAACATACATAATATATTCAACCTATATCTTTTTTTTGTGGAAGTTGTATGCTTTAATTGGGGGGGGGGATATGTATACTTGGGACAGGATACATTGTGTAGAACTGCTTTTCTTTTCTTTCTTTTCTTTCTTTCTTTCTTTCTTTCTTTCTTTCTTTTTTTTGCTGCTAGGCTAAACATTGTTTTGCTTGTATAAACATTAAGTGCTTATCAGCTATACAATGAAATAAACCAGCAAGTGAATCAGCATATGCTTATGGTGGCTTGAAAAAAACAACAGCTCTGTAATTCTGTTGCATGGTTTCTTTTTTATTTTTCTTAAACAGGCTGTGCTTTCTTGCCCCCTTTTAAAAAATGTGTAATCTATGGTACTTATTGAATGTTCACTGGTTCAACATTTTGAACTAATAGTGGTAACATCAAGCAATACATTTGCAATCTATTTCATTTAATACACTGACAAAATATACATCTAGTGCTGTGTTCCATGCTATTGTATTGTATTGTTCATATTGATATTTGATCTTTGACTGATTCTGACACTCACATTCACTTTAGTTTCAGCTATTGTTGATTAAGGAATTAGGGAATGATTAAAGTCTTTTATATATTTAGCAATGGCACATCAGCTAGCCCTCTACATCAGAACTATAGGCAAGTCAAGGTTATCATCCCATGTCTCTGATGGATTGGTTGCCTCTAATCCATCGACTCATTAGAAAAGGCAATGATGCTGGGAAAGATAGAGGAAAGTAGAATGATAGGAAGACCACATGCCAGATTAATAGACTCAATCAGGGAGACAATGGGCCTGAGCTTGCAGGACCTGAGCAGGGAGGTAGATGATCGGGGTCTTGGAGAGCTGGTATAGGTCTGCATGAGTTCTGTCTCTCTTGCACATCAGGGAGTAGTGGAATTATGCCCATTGTGATTAGTTTCTTATGTCAAAATGAATTGTGTAAATTGGTCACCAGTCCTTAAACTGTTTTCTATACATGTAAGTTGGGCAGAAAGCAGTTGCTCTTAAATGCATGCAGTCGGTTCAGGAATAGGTTCCAGACAAAGATAAATTCTTTTGGGGCAGACAGAAATCCGATAAATGAGGCCATTTCCATCACTTCGAGATTAGAATTGCTTGAGTGATTTTTTTTGTTTAAAAATGCTATTGATCAAATAGATCCATAATATTAAACTTGTGTAATGCTATTCTACAATTTATTTTTCTTTTAGAATATTGAAAATATCTTTTGCCCATTCCTCTGATGCAGATGAAGTTTCTCCCCTCTCTGTGCTCAGAAAGATTTCATCTTAAATTATTTCATGCTTTTGATAAGCAAGGACATAAACATGTCCAGATGTCTTACAACAGACAATCAGATGGCTATGCTGTGGAGTAGACTCCACAGTGAATCAGTGCTAACAGCAAGCTAACCTTTGGATTAAGGATTACCTTCCATTTTTGCCTTGAGAATGGGTTTAGAAGTTGACAATCTATTTGAAAGCAATAGACCGGGACTCACCCCTCTTAGATTTTAGGATGGGAGTTTGTCCCTGGAAATGCCCCAGACTGAGCCTGGAACTTTTGATATGCAAAGCATGTACTTTACCTATTCATGAACTGTAGCAGGTACATTGAGAAAGAATGACTGAGAGAGGGGTAAAAGAATATTCGCATGTATTTATTTTAAATGCCTGAAAAAATGTTTTTCTTGAGTATTGGAAACCCTAATGAAGAGAAGCCTGGACTGTCAAAAATCACAGGATTCATGCATCTATGCCAAAAATGCTGTTTGTGCCCAAAAATACCACATGCATTTTCCCCCCACATAATGTCTTGAACTGCAAAATGTCTTTGGGAACTGTACAGTTTTTTAAAGACTTTATTGCAGCCAAAAGATTATTAAAATTGCTCATTGCTTCCCTTTCTAACAAAATGGGCAAAGAATTCCACCTCAAGACTGAGCTAAGGTTGTCCAATAAACATCAAGCGAAGGGCAGATGTGAAAAGAGAGGCTTTGAACTGTATCTTTCCATCAGGGGAAGTGATAAAAAAAGTTTGTTTGTGAAATGAAAAGTCACCAAGCAATCTATTGATGTTTCTATGAATAATATGATTTTTAAAATCATAACTAGTTTGCTGAGAACTAGGTTACTGATATTGAACACTATTGTGCAGAATCCATCCACTCTACCAATTACATACCATTATATAAAGAAGATTTCCAAGTTAAAAATCCAATCAGCTCAGGGAGAATGAGAAAAAACAGTATTTGTTTTATGACTGCCTTCAACAAGAATGAGCCTCTGTTCAGCACTGGTAGCATGTGGGACAAGGATAAGCACAAGGACAGGGCAATGGGCTATCTGGCCCGTTTAGACAGCATTCTTTGGGCACTTTGAGATCAATTTAATCAAAGACACTGATTCTATCCTACATTAGACCCTTCTGAAAAATATGTTTTGAGATGTCTGAAACCCTTCTGAGATATCTCATTAGTTTTTGTTTGACTCCAGCTTATGACAACCCTGCATAGGATTTTCTTAGCAAGATTTTTTTCAAAATAGTTTTGGCATTGCCTTCTTCTAAGGCTGAGCCCAAGACGTGCCCAAGGTCATTCAGTATGTTTCCTGGATTGAGCAGGGATTCAAACTTTGGTCTCCCAGAGTCCTAGTTCAAGACTCAAACCACTATGTCATGCTTGTTCTCATTGATTTTACTGAAACATTTTTGGCCTCCTTTGATATTTTTAAGCTGCCTTGACTGAGAAGGAACCTTCCATTATATCAGGATGACACTTTAGGTGAAATCAAATGACATGTTAGGCACACTGAGTACCTTGTGCCAGTCTTCTGGCAATCTTCAACATTCTTTTCAGCTACTTTTTCCATTCCTCTGTGAATGTTCCAGTTGCATTTTAAATAAAAGCAAAGAAAAGAAATGCTAAACCTAGATGTTGCTGGTCTGCAACTCCTGGAAGGTCTAGCTAGCCTACCCAGTGTGAGGAATGCTGGGAGCTGCAGTTCAACAACATCTGGAAGACCATGGAATTCTCACTCCAATTTATGGAGGTATAAAGGAAAACATTACAGATGAACTGCAGCTGGTTAGTCATTGTGAAAAAGCATTAATAAATTAATTAATTGGGTAATAAGCTCTGGTTGTTCTTCAGTGATTCTTTTGTTCCTTAAAATAGCTCTTCTCACCACAATTATTTATTATTATTATTATTATTATTATTATTATTATTGTTATTATTATTATATTTCTGGGAATAGGCCTGGTTTTCAGAGTGGAATGCCTAATGTATCCGCATGTTCATGAGGTTGCCAACTAAAATTTCACTCCCCATTGCAATTCTGTTCTTATTCCTGAAAGGTGCAGCTATTTTATTCACTGTGTTTTTATTCTGCCTTTCTTCCAATTCTCAGATATGATGTCTTTTCATAGAAATCAAGAAAACAGCTTTATATTGTCATACCATTGGTCCATCTAGCTCAGTATTTTTTTTATTTTTGCAACAGTTGTCCACATTTTCAAAAATGAGTATTTTACAGCTCAACCTGGATATGCATGCAAAAGATATGCTGCACTACTCAGGTTCAGTGGTCAGGCTGAGAATGACTGATCCAAAATAATACTATGAGCTTTATGGTGAACACTGCTAAACTGCAGGTCAATGTGCATTTGTATTATAGCAGCATTTTCTGTGTACATATAGAGATTCTGGATACATTCTTCCCTCTTTTGAATGAATGAATGAATGAATGAATGAACAGGCAAACAAGTAGAAACCAGTTCTGCAGGCAGATTTGTCTCATGGGTATGGGGCAAGTGAACTGATTTGTGAGTAATATATTACATGAAGGAACATGAAACAAAATGGGAGCAATTAAGAGCAAAAAGAGAGACTAAGGGAAAGATGAAGGCCAATGCACCTTGTCAAAACCAACTAAGAGGGAATGATTGACTCGTGGAATTAAGCCATTGTAGTAACTTTAGCAGGTTCAGCAGATTTTCTCTTTTATTCATGGTTCATTCAGCTGAAGGTCTGAAGGCAATAAATTCCACTTGTAGTGAATGGTGATAAATAGTTTGGAAATCTTTGAGACCCTGCTTTGCTTGAGGCATTTGCATTTAGATGTTTCAAGTTCACAGATGAATAAATTTGCTTAGTGTTAGGAAGCAGTGACATCATCAATAGGACTGACAGAAACTTAATATGTAAAATGATTTTCCTGAAAATGGTATATCCAATCAGAGCTATTATTAATAACCCACATTGCTATTTCAGTATTGCCACATTTCTCAGTTTTCAATATGCACCAGAAGAAAATGGCTGAGCAGAAATATCATGATGATAAATGAATAGGTTAGTCTGTGAGAGAGAGAGGAGGAGGAGGAGAGAGTGTGAGTGAGAGAGACAAAGAATGAAATTAAAGATGCCTCACTGGTAGATTTTTATTTTCTATTAAAAATTAAGAGCCCTCCAAAACTCAAGATACATTTCCAAACTAGAGTGAAGATATTAAAAAGCAATTAGTAGGATGAATACTACAGTAAACAGGAATAATGAGAGTAATTATCCGAGGTAATACAACTATTAAAATGTGTGTTAGTTCACTACATCAAGGAAAGTATAACAATGTAAAGTAATATATTTATGGAGACGCTGACGTTGACTAGGAAAGATTTTAACTGGTATACTATATTGTGAAAATAAAGAAATGGTTCCAACAGTAATAAGAAGGAGAGGAAAAATGTAATAGGACTTTAACAGGTGTATATTTAATTTCATAGAATCACGGAATGATTCAGCAGCACTTTTGAAAAACTAATAGCACTGGGACCAGGACAGAAACATATGGCACCTCACTGGTCACTTATTTCTAGGATGAAGGGGAGCCATTGGTGAGCACCTTTGGATTCAGTTGCTCACCCAGTTGCAAATCCACCTAGCAATAGAATTGTCAAAGGCCTTATTGAGATATGCTACATCCACAGCATTCTCTTCATCTACTAAAGTGATAATTAGATAGACAGATAGACAGACAGACAGACAGACAGACAGACAGATAGATGAGATTTATCTGGCATGACTCATTTTTGAGAAAGCCATGCTGATTTTACTAATCCCAGCATTCCCTTCTAAGTGCTTACAGACAGTGTGTTTAATGATGTGCTCTACAATCTTTCCTGGTATTGATGTGAGGCTAACAAGATGGTAATTCTTTGGGTCCTCTTTTCCCCCCTCCTTTTTGAAAATGGGGACAACATTTGCCTCCCTCCAGTCTGCTGGGATTTCTCCTGTTTTCCTGGAATTGACAGTGGCTCTGAAGATACATTTGCTAGTTCTTTTAATGCCATTGAATATAGTTGTTCTGGCCCTGGAGGCATGAATTCATTCAGATTGACTGAGTATTCCTGTACTGCCTCTTTACTTATTCTATGCTGCATTTCTTCTACTGCATCATCTGCTTCATTTCCCTCAGGTTGTGCATCTTTTTCTTTTTGTGAGAAGACTGAGGCAAAGAAGGTGTTGTGTAGTTCTGCCTTTTTCTCTGTCCCCTGTCAGCATTTCATCATCTTCTCCATACCATGGCCCTGCTATTTCCTTCTTCTTACATTTGCCACAGATATAATCAAACCCCTCTTTCTATTGTTCTTAACTTCTCTAGCAAGCCTGAGATCATTCTACACTTTACTTTTTCTGACTTTTCCACTTTTCCCCTAAATATGTAGTGCTAGCTATATGTTCTAATTCCTCTTTGGTGATTTCTCCCCCTTTCCAGTTCTTACACATGTTCCTTTTAAAACTTAGCTCAGTTGAAAGTTCTTTAGTCATCCATCCTGGTTTCTTGAGACACATCCCATTGGAAGAATATCTCTCTTTTAAGAAACTTCCTTCCCATTTAGTGTTCCTGACCACAGCATCACACCCAGTAGTTCCCTAGGTTTACGGAAATCATCTTTCCTAAAGTCTAGAATGTGTGTCTAACTGTGCTTGGCTTCCCCTTTCCATTGTATAACAAACTCTAGGAAGACAGGATCACTCCCTCCTAAGGATCTGGGCAGTTGCATCCCATTAATCAGTTCATCCTTGTTGGTTAGGATCTGATCTAAAATAGCTGAAGCCCTTGTTGTTCTTCCACCTTTTGGTCAATGAAGTTTTCTGCAAGGCAAATGAATAATTTGTTAGAACTTTACCTTTTAGCAGAGTTTGATTTCCAGAAAATATCAGGATACTTGAAATCCCCCTTAGCACTATATCTCTCCTTTCTGAATATATGGCCATCTGTTTGAGGAACCTGGATCCTCAGTCTGTCTTGGGAGTCTATAGTAGTCCCCCTACAATGCCATCTCTGTTCTTTCTCTCTCCTTAATTTTACCCAGTTGCTCTTAACCTTGCTTACAGGATTTATGTCCAGTATCTCCAGTGTAATTTTTCTTTACATATAATGGTACTCCTTCTCATTTCCTCTTTGGTCTATTTCTATGAAAATGGTTATATCCTTCTATTACTACATTCGAATCATAAGACTCATCCCACCAGGCTTCAGGGATACCTTTCATATAATATTTACTTTGCTTTTTAGAAGTTCTATTAAATGCTACCTGTTAAATATCTACCCTTTTCCAGCTGATGTTGTAGTAAGGTAGAGATAGAGACTGGGAGAGTTGGGAGGGCTGAAGACGACCAGGTGGAGGAAAGGAATGAGGAAGCCCTGGGGGAGGGGCCAGAGGAAGGAAAGGTGGGGCTTCAAGCCTCCATAAAAGAGGAAGAGAGGACTTGCGCGGGGAGAGGGAGGAGACGCGGAAGAGGGGGACGCGGTGAGACGGTCGAGTGGAGAGAAGGGAAGGTAAAGCAAAGCCCACGGAGAGTGGGAAGGCCCGTCTCCCTAGTGGGAAGAGCGAGTCCCCGACGACCGGGTCCCCATGAGGCAGTGACATTGGGCGACCCTCGTCTGGAAGGGGATTTCTGCTACCCAGGAGAAGGGGAGTGGCTGCAACGAGAGCAAGGAGGACTGGAAAGTGAATGGTGGGACCCTAAGGGGGAAGCCTGGGAGCAAGGGCCCAAACCTCAGGAGTGGGAGAAGGCAGACCGGGAGGCCTTAGAGAAACACGCGGGCGGAAGGAGGAGGAAGAACTCTCTTTTGAGTCCAGAAAAGGAAACCCAAAGCGTCTGAAGTAAGAGGCTGGGTGGAGACGTGGACTGCACGGCGTTTACTTTTCTTTGCAAACTGTTTACTTTGTTATCAAAGTTGTTGCCAATAAAGGCATTATTGTTACTGCAAACCCGGGCCTGAAGAAAGTTTGTTTCCCACGTGGAGGAGTAAGCTTACTCACCACTCCCGCCATGCAGCCTGCTCCTGTATCCCCGCCCACAGATGTTCATGCAATTTGCATTTTTAAAACAGCAGCAGCAGCTGAACATTAGATGCAAGGGCATATTTAATATATCACATATTATTTCCCCATGTGGTGAGATCTGAGGTATGTCCTGTAAGCAGAACAGATGATAAATTCTCCAGAATGTGGTAAAATTCAGATGTCACCCAACAGAGATTCAGAAATAATAGGGGGAAATTCATCCATTTTAAAATAACAAGTAAATATTATTTTATATACTTTACTGTACAGCAGTTCTAGCCATCACAGTCACTAGTGAGAAATGATGAGACTTGCAGTTCTAATAGCACCAGGAGGGCTGCATCATACCCACCTCAGCTTTATCCAAAAATAAATATTAGAATCAGGCAGGACCATGAGTTTCCATTACCAGATTGTTTGGGGAAATTTCTCTTTCCTTCCTTCCTTCCTTTTTTGAAAAAGAATATACCAGAAGTTGCTGAAATAACATGCCTTAGTTTCAGTATTAAGTTTCTATCATGGAGTTGTGGAGCACTTGGAAAACATGTGGGCCATTTACAAGTAGCACTTTTCCAGTGGGTGACTAATTTTGAGTGTGCTAATTAACCTAATAGAAGACTTTCATTTGATTAGGGTTAAAGAGCTAAATCAGGGTTGACCTAGAATTCCTCAGACCACCAGTTCTGATTCAAGTCCAGCAGCCCCAGCTTCTTACAAGTGTTCTCATCCTGGGACCAAGTATGCAATCTCAATTCCCCAAGGAACAGAAAGGCTGCCAGTAGCGGCTTTTCCAGATGACCTCTTCCTTCTACCATTAAACTCCCCCCCCCCAGTTTTATGCTTAATTAATATTAAAATGAATGCTTGTCACCTTTTGTTCGAAGTACTGACTTGTTTCTCAGAAATGTAGCTTTCACAGCATTGGGAGCAGGCCTTGTTCAGCACAGAGCTCTCATTGCCGACCTGTAAGTTGTTTCATCAATAGACATGGTGAAATAGAGGGCTGTGTTACAAAATGTAGGCATTTGGTGGGGTAAAAAATCTCACAAAATCACTCACTCTTGGGGAAGCAGGCTGCTTGTGAAATCCACCATGGAATCAGCTGGAAATGTTACTGTATTTTTCAGTAACTGTTTTCCATTACTGTTTTCCTGCACTGTTCCAAAGGAGTGACATCCACATGATGCCAGGTAGCCTTGTCTCAATGGAATCTGTGGTTGGCCAGGAAGGATCCAATATTCTTGGAATGATTTATAAAGGTTTACATGCCTTTGAAAACTGTTGGCTAGCATCATTTTAATGAGTAACACAAGTGTAATTCCAGCATATGCCTGCATAAGTAATTTTGAGGGGTCATTACAGAGGCTGCAGTTCTCTATTAACCTGGTTCAAGTATCAAACTCCCCCAACCCATTTTTACCTGCTGCAGCTCCTGGAGACAGGGAAAGCAGTGAAGCATCTAATTATATTCTTATATCTGGACATACTTCAATGATGTCACCCTCTGAGGCCTCTGGGAGGATGCCCATCACCATGCCCAGCAACAGAGATGGTGCTTATCCACCACCACCACACTCTTCACTGGCCAGTAAATGGAGAGAGCTGCAAGAAGTTAAATGTGGGCTTTGGGGGCATGGGAGAGGAGATATCTCAGGCAATGAAAAAAATATCATGATTTTTTGTTCTTACAAACATGAAAGAAATAAGTGAAGATTTACATCCCTAAATTTCACAATTCATGCTGAGTCATAAACTTTTTCAATTTCAATACAAAAGTAGAATCATAAAATAATAGAATCATAGAGTTGCAAAAGACCACAAGATCCATCCAGTCTAATCCCCTGCCGTGCAGGAATTCACAATCAAAGTACCCCCAACAAATCCAGCCTCTGTTTAAAAACCTCCAAGGAAGAAGACTCTACCACAATCTGAGGGAGTGTGTTCCACTGCCAAACAGCTCTTATCATCAGGAAGTTCTTCCCAATGTTTAGATGGAAATTATTTTCTTGTATTCTAAATCCATTGCTCTAGGACCTAGTCTCTGGAGTAGCAGAAAACAAGCTTGCTCCGTCCTCAATATGGCATCCCTTCAAATATTTAAACATGGCTATCATGTCACCTCTTCTCAGGCTAAACATACCCAGCTTCCTAAGACACTCCCCATTGCGCATTGTTTCCAGACATTTTACCATTTTGGTCACTCTCCTCTGGCCATGATCCAGTTTTTTAAACATCTTCCTGAAATTTGTAGTGCTCAGAACTGGACACAATATTCCAGGTAAGGTCTGACCAAAGCAGAATAGAATGGTACTATTACATCCCTCGATTTAGGCCTGAAACAGGGGCCAAATGAAGTGACTTCTGGCCACTTCAGGGGTATGAATTTCAGATGATGCACACTCCCAAAGCAGCCAGAAGCTGCTCCAAGCTGGACTCTTCAAGAGCAGATTTAATCTGCTTCTACCGGTGGCCCGTTTGAGACCATGGCAACAAGCCACTTCAGGAACAGGCTGTGTGGACCCATGGTCCTGACCTGATTGGTGCCAGAATAGTTTCTGGCCATTCCTTCTGGGCCATCTGTTTCGGCCCTTTGACACTATACTTCTGTTGATACAGCCTAGAATTGCATTGTTAAGATAGATAGGATGCCAATATATGCACATATGTGTTTGTGTGTCTTTTTCATTTTAGTGTGCCTGGGCACTTCACTGAATTATAGCTCTTGAAAACTACCCCTTAATCTTACATGTTGCTTAAAATTGCTGGACTATGGTAGGTTGTTAACAACAATCTTATATAGTCTACCTACTTTATTCTTCAGTTTGAATTCCATACTTGTGTGAAAAGTATTATTTCAGTTGTGTATGAAACTTGATGGTCATATGCAGAAGATGGTAACTATATAAAAACAGTTCCTGATGTTTCTTCTTCTGTAATAAAACTGGGCATCCTATCTAAAGAAATAGATGAAAGATATTGTTCAAATGCAAGATGTGGATAATTTCATTTTGTCTGCACTTTTAAAGAAACTAACGTGATGTTCTTTTCCTGGCCTAATATACAGGTCAGAGTGTTCATTCCTCTGAATTCTGCAATACAGTACCAGGTACAGCTTTACAATTTACTATAATGCATTTGTGGCTAAAAATGTCTATTTTGTAATGAAAATATGCAAACATATTTATTTAGCTAAGTATGTAGAAAGCAAGTTTTCACAGTGTTCACAGACTGATGTGGAAATAGGATGGAATAGACTAGTGAATGAACACAGAAAAAACTGATGTGGAAAAGAAATAGAAATAAACTGATGTTGAAATAGAAATAAAATTATCTACCCACCCATACCTAAAACCCAAACTTAGTCAAGAGTTTCTGGGTTGACTTAATGAAATCATTTATTTATTTATTTATTTATTTTGCAGCCTCAGTTCACCATTTATATAATGGAACAAGAGCAATCTACAAATGAGATAAATGCAATGAGAAAATAAAGTCCCCTTAGGGATAAGGTTGTCTGTCATGAAATGAAAATGAATAAATATAGTCTTTCAGGAAACAGAAGGTTCCAAATATGGGATATTTGCATAACTGCAGAAGCTTGACTGATTATGGGTAAGATATTCTTCTGTATGAACTTTCTTCTCTAGGGAGACATAATACTAAGAAACCCTGGGCATAATATGGCCTTACAACATGAATCTGTACAAAAGTCTGGAGAGATTGGCTGTCATAGGAGTGCTAGTAGTTCCTTTAATTTCCTTTGTAGGATTGGAGTAGAGAAATACTTTCAATAATTTATCTTCAGCATTTGTTGAATTGCTTGTTATAAAACATTTTTATTGCAAAAGTGGGTGGTAATCTGGCTAGCATACATTGGGGAATGTGAGATACGTAAATAATCTCAATGAAGACTTGCAATTGACCCATACCTGTTGGAAGATTATGACCATAACATGGAACATCTTAGATGCTCATTGAAAATGAGATTTTACATTGGGAATAAAACAACTTCCATTTTTTTCCAATAAGGTACTAGCCAAGATAAATTAACTTCTGTGTTGCTCTTGTATCTTAAGGTAATAGCCCAGCAGTTGAGCATATGTTTTGTGTGAAGAAGATCTCAGCTTCAGTTTCTGGCATCTCCGTCTAAAAGATAGGTAACAATTGAAGCAGAAAAGCAAAACAAAACACTTTTGAATGAGATCCCATGGAAGCACTACCAATTGGACATTAGAGCAGATGAATGAACAGACTGATCCAGCACAATGCGGCTTCCCAGCTTTACCTCATGGCACTACAGATGCCAGCCTAGAAAGAACACTAGAAATAAAATATTGGCCATGATTTGGAGAAGGTTTTTATTGTTTGCAGTGTGATTCTCTGCATGACTACTCAGAACCAAATTCTACTAAATCAAATAAGACTTACTCCTGGAATAGTGTGTGCAAGATTTCAGCCTCAATCAGTCAATTTCTCAGGTTAAGTGTTTCTCCAAATGTTGAGTCAAACTGGGATTTCCATCATCCATCACAACTGGTTACATTGGGGCTAATGGAGAGTGCAATCCAACAAAATCTGGAGGCTCATAACACACTTATTAATTAGCTTAATTGAATAACATCTAGGAATCAGTTAAAAAGGGTTTTCAATTAATTGGCAGGAAGCATTACAAGCCTACTGAAAATGTTTGAAAGACGGTATGCTTAAAGCTGATCATGTGGAGTTTGAACTTTTAGAATGGGAGTTGTCAGGGCTTAGTATTTGTGGATTTACTCTGGAGTCTTGGTTGGCAGTTTCCATGTCAATGGAGTGATGAATCCATTCAGGGATTTAGTATGAATACCAAAAAACTCCAGTCCTAATTTTGCATATAGATTTCAGCACCTTGGATAGCTCCTTTAAAGTTAAAGGCCAGAAGAGATTCCCTGCCTGCTAATGTGGAAGCTACCAGCTGCCACTGCTCTTAATTCTAGCCAACCATGATTATTCTGTAATAAGAAAAATGTTCTACAAATGACACAGTATTTGTCTCTTAAAATGATCCAGGATTGAGCAAACTGAAAATAAGTTGCAGAATGAAGCTCTGTCCATCAAGCACATCAAAGCAAGTCATCCACTCACTTGAATGTTTTTATTATTCTTAGATTCATTTCAAATGCCATCAGAGACATTCTGTTGTTTGGGACCAATTTCTCTTTCATTAAGAAAATGGAAGTGTGTTTGAAATGACCAGAACTTTTTGGACTCCAATTAGATTGAAATGGTTACATTTTTATTGCTTGCTAAAACTCCCAGGAAAGGCTCTGATTGACTTTCCTGAGTGTTGCATGAGGTTAACTGCTTTCTGTTAGTGAAAAGAAACATATTTCTTTGCAAGCCCTTTAGTGCCAAACTGGAAGCTCATCGTTGTTGTTGTTTTTAAATTCTCTGTCCCCAAATTACCTCAGTCCCTGAAGACTGAAGATAACAGAGGCATTCCACCATGATGAAGCAGATGATTGCCATAGAAAAGATAAATATTTTTAAAATCCTTGCAAGTTCAAGATGTGGTCTAAGAGAGAACAAAACACATTTAAAGAACTGAACTTCTATTTGTAAAATGCTTATGACCTCACATGGGGTCAATTTACTTTCTCCTGTCAACCATATGTGTTTCAGTATCACTGTATATCCATTTTGATGAACTGGGGATGCAAGACCCACTGATCTTTCTAGGAAAATGGGGTAAAGAAGAATAGCTGTCAGAAAAGGCAGTAACTTTTAAGCATTCCTATTGGTTATAAATATATATGTGGCAATAAGTGTTCCTCTCAATTCTGGAATATTTTAACTTTTCCTCTCTGTTAAATTGAATCAAATTACTGACTTGTATTTAATATCTCAATTGGGAATGATTCCCCAGGTCTGCAAACAGAGGTCTTCCCCAGATCTCCTAACTGGAGTCTAAAGTAGTTGGGAAAAATAGAAAGAGAGTAAAAGCTATTGAGAGCAGTTGGAACAAGAGAAGACTGAGAGCAAGTTTGTTGACACCAAGAAATGCAAGATAAAACATGTGAGAGGTTAGAGGTCTAGAGTGCAGTAGAGGAGAAAAGATGGACCTGAAAGAAGGCATTGCAGCAGAGTGCCTAGAACAAGGTTGGGAAACTTTGACAAGCCTAGGAACAAATTTCCTCTCCCCAGGACCCCTCTCAACAGGGTTCATCCCACTTCTATTTGCACTGAAAAGGACTGAAAATCAAAGCCAGGATTTTCTAGCCACCGACCCCATTTCAGCTAGGGATGTTTTGGTGAAAGTATGGGTGGATAAGTGCTGGGGGTTGGAGCACTGCACTGATCCTCAATTGGACCTTAGACATCTGCACCTCACCAGCATGCCTAATATTATATATATATGTGTGTGTGTGTGTGTGTGTGTTGCCCTAAATGTCTCCCCTCATTAGAGTTGCAGAGATAATTTTACTGACCAGGGGGGGGGGGTTTCTAAGCCATTTTATGCCTAAGCGAGGTCTATTTTTAGAGAGGAAATCAACTAAAAATCAACTTCCAATCCATGTCCTGATCTAATACATCCTGATCTCATACCTTTAAATGCAGAACACTGATTGATTCCATTTCTTAGTGTTTCATCTTATAATGTGTCAAAGATGTGATGTTATCTTTTAATATCACATCATTTTATATGGGAGAAATTAAAATCACTGTATGTTTTGGTATAGAATGTACCACTGAACAACATTCTTCCTTTCCAAAGCTTTGATGTCTGCTACCTGATAGAAAAATAATTATGTCACCCTATTAATTTTATCATTCACTTTCATGTTTCTTTCTCTGTTTATCTTAGTTTTATTTATAACATTATTTTGCCATCTGCTGCCTTTCTCTTGAGAGAAAATTTGATTGACAGATTTTTTTCCTTTTTTTTTCTTTGATAAAACTTTTGTAAGATGCATTGGTTCATTGATAAGTCAGAGTATTTATCTTGTTTTAATTACTAAGCAAGGCTTTTCTATCTGGCTCAAAGGAGAAAGAGGAA
This sequence comes from Sceloporus undulatus, assembly GCF_019175285.1. NCBI lineage: Eukaryota > Metazoa > Chordata > Lepidosauria > Squamata > Phrynosomatidae > Sceloporus > Sceloporus undulatus. The sequence goes on from NC_056522.1 coordinate 60,174,171, forward strand.
ATATATATTTGAAACCAATATTTGAAATCAATTTCTACTGTAGGGTGTGAAAAGTTCCAAATGAAAACATTCTTAAAAACCAAATTGATTAGTTTCTTCTTGTTACTTACAGTGTATACTTTCAGAAGCCCTGTTGTTACTGTTAAGATGCATGACATTAGCAGACTTGATGCATTCTATTCAATAGTTCTATTTTACAGAAAGGAAGGGATCTAGAATTACTGTACCTGCTCAGGTATAAATCTAGAAATTTTAGTCAAAAATTGACTACCCAAACCTGAGTCGAATTATCCATTGGTCAATGTAAGTAGTGTACTGTCATTTAATTCTTATTAAAAAGGAACTGTCCCCTGGTGAAATGCAAGAGTGTTATCTTTTCTGGAAGCACTTACACCCCCTTTATATTCTCTCATCTATGAAGCCTTTAGTATGAGCAGAAAAAATTATGCCTGCTGAAATTTTCTGGCACTGTTTTCCTTTGCTTCATCCTTTGCATCCTTTGTTATATACCCCTAGGTTTTACTTTTGACTTATCCATGAGTCATATCTAAATTCATAATTTTGGTCCCAAAGCCTGCCCTCGACTTATACAGAGGTCAATTTATAGTCAAGTATATAAGGTACATTAAATCCATTTTCTCATTCATCCTCAATTTTATGCAAATATTAGCCAATATAGTCTAAAGGTGTATCTACCATCTGGAAATAATGCAGTTGGACACCACTTTAAGTGCTGCAGCTCCAGCCTATAAAATTCTTGGATTTGCAGTTTTACAAGGTCTGCCGAAGAGTGCAGGTGCCTGATAAAACTAGCAATCCCAGGATTCTATAGGATGGAGCCATGACAGTTAAAATGGTGTCAAACTGCATTATTTCTACAGTGTTGGTGCAATCTAAGTCAGAGCCCTTTAACCTTGCCATCTCCAGGCAATATCACCACATGGACTTATAAAGAACTTTAAGTATCTGCCATGGATCCCAGCATATTGGAGGGAATGCTGACAGTGCTCATACAGTGCTCATTTAGTCCATGTTGGGCACTGGCCTGGCACTTTGTATCTACTTTGTTCCCCATGATTAGTATGAAACTTATCTAGCTGTCTTTAGAACTGTGGAAACCTCTGAGGCAACATTTTACAGTATTTCTGATTCCCATCCACATTTCCTTTTTTTCTTCTACAGATGCCAATCCATCTGTAGGGATGCAATTCCTCATTATGGCACTATACATACCTCCCGATATGGCGCCTCCATCACGTGCTAGGGGTTGGCCGAGGGTGCACTGCCCATATTAGCCTCACCCCTAGCACGTGATGGGGGTGTCAAAATAATGGTGCCCTGTATACACAGGCGCTGCCATTTTGACAAGATGGACACTTAGTATCCACATGTCCCGGTGCGTTTGTGATGCCGCAAATGCGTCATTGGCGCATTGCGGTGTCACAAACACACCACATTAAGAACCCACTTTTTAAGGGTTCTTTTTGCTCCGTGGGGAAGCCCCATGGTCTGGAGGCTGTGGCTTCTGTGCGGAGCAAACCAGGGTGGCGGGAGACCATCCTTTTTGGGCGGTCTGTATCCCGCCTATATTTCTTCTTGAAGAAAGCAATGAGGGGTTTTAACAAATTTTTTCTCACTGTGAGAACGTATTTGAAAACCATACCCTTCTTGAATCCTATTGTCAGAGAAAGATGGGATATAAATCCTTGAAATAAATAAATATTCAAATTCAGGAATTATTCTGCATACAATTTGCATGTGTTTGTTTTGCAGAAAATGTTGTTTTCTATGCACATTAAGCACAAGTGAAGTTTGTGCTGAATAATTCCCAAATACAGCATTTTCTTCACGGGAAATTATGTTTCTGTGCAGAAATATTATTTCCTGCGCAAGAAATAATATTTGGTCTTCTTGGGAAGTGAGGCCTATAGAGGGACTTGGGAGAGAATTAGCTCTTGTCACCCACAGTTGTCCATTCCAATGTAGGATTTTGGCCTGGGTCAGTATTACTGTTTCAGTGTACTTGCATATGACCTTCATAATATTTAATCCACCAGTAATAAATAGTGCCTAGTACAGCATGCTCTTTGGGGATGATTCTAAAATACCTGCACACATGGGTTATTATGCTTCATAGTGTTGCCCTCAGGCTGATTTTTCTGTGGAGGGAGGCATGCATTTTCCTTAAATGAGAAACTCTTGATCATACTACTTGAGCTACAGTTTTTAATGATTCTGCCTATGTTCACAGCTAGCATTTTGCTACATCTTGAGCATGGGGGAGTCATTTATAGATATATTAACAGTGTGAATTAAATGAAGCAGTGTTTGAGAGTGAGGCATATTTCAAGGGATGTGAAAAACTCCTTCTTGCTGTGATCCCATATCCTGGCATAAAATGGGGCCAGCCTTGCTGACTACATTTCTCACACCAGAAGAAAAGAACCATTTTCCAGCAAAGGAGAATCAGTCAATGAGAGATTTTTTTTAGAAAAGGGATGCTTTTTTCAACTCAGCAAAAAATGAGGAGGTTAACTTAAATTTTCCAAGTATGTGCATATTACTGCACCACAGAAAGTTACTTTAGCTAGTGCCAATTTTGCATGAAAAAAAAATCAGAATCAGAAAATAAGAGAATCAGTTGACAGTGCAGAGCATGCATCTAAAACAGCTGTAGAAAAATCTACATAAAATGTAGTCAGCATCTATGTGCTTCTGTTAACCTTGGTTTTATCATATCAACATCTTTGTACAGGGATGCAATTAATATATTTTTCAAGTGTTGAGAAAACATGATGAGAAAAATCTTGCTCAAATGAGAATCTTCACAGCTTGGGAGTTATTCTGTGCCAAATTTGGTTGTTTGTGCATAAAACAGCATTTGTGCACAGAAAACAGCAATTTCCATGTAGAAATATTAATTTCTATGAAGAAAATGCTGTTTTCTGCATGAAAAATAGTGTAATTGGGGATTTATTCTGCGTAAAATACACACATGGTTATTTGCACAAAAACATTTTCAGTTCAAGAATGAATATTTCTGCATTGAAATATTATTTTCAATGCAGAATATGCTATTACTTGTGGAGAAATAGCTTTTTCCTGAGCAAAACAACTATGAGGAAATTTTGCACAGAATGGGTCCTGAACTGTGTCTGTCTGTTAAAAACTCTGTGGTTTTTGAAAACTTTCTCACAGTAGGAAGAAATTGCAGAAATCACTTGTCACAATTTTCAAGAATACACTTAGTGAAGAATTATAACCCTAGGTCACTTGATGCATTTTTTAGTTGAGTGAACATTATAAACAGTAAATCCACGTTGCAAATTTACATCAGTTTGATTCCACTTTAAGTGCTATGGCCCTTACCAGACTCCTAAGGTTTTGTAGTTTGGTGAGGGATGTGGACTCCTCTGCTTGAGAGTAAGGATGCAAGTCTCTGCAAATTTTATCCTCACAGAAGAGAATGAATAATTTTGCCATTTTTCTCCTTGCTGTGAAAAAGTCATTTAAAAACTATGCAGTTTTTAAAAAATTGTTTGCAGTTTGGGACTTATTTTGGCAAAAAGAATCTTTTTGTGTGCAGAAAACAGGTTTCCTGAGTGGAAAATAGAATTTCTTGTTTTCTGTGAAGAAATTTTGTTATCTTCAGAGGAAATGTATTTTCTGATCAGAAAAATCATGTTACATTAAAAAAAAATCTGTGGAAGCAACTTGTTTGCAAAAAAAAAGTGGTGTACATTTTGCTATTGATTTTTTTTAAAGATTTTTTTTTTAGCTTTTTCAAAAAACTGTTGTAAAATATCCTTACGATGACCCCAAAGGGTATATGACCCTTTGGGAAATACTTCAATATGGTTAGGGGGGAAGATGCAGTGCTGGATATTAGAGAAAGCAAAAAGTCATATTCTGCACATATGATGGAAATGTCACAGAGAATTACAGACATTTAAGATAATTGTGCCATTACAACAAAGGCTGTTTTTGTTCAGTTACATGAAGCAGTCTATATCTCCCATGTAAAACAAGAAGATACTCTACATGTACTTACAAAAACATAGGTTGTATTCACTAAGATGTGGGAAAGCCATCAAAAGCTAAGTAAGAAGGAGCTGTTAAAATGAGAACAGTTGGAGTTGGTAAAACTGACTGTTTTCATGAATAATCCACAAAAATGTAAAACCAGACTAGAGAGCTGGAAGGAATTAGATACTTGGTGAAGAAGTTGGGATTAGAGCTGCCAGGAATGGGTTTATGATGATATAAGTACAGTATAAAGCGAGAGGAACACAATCTTTGCTGTCCAAATTGAAATAAGAGACACATATATGGGTTGTAAAATGGGCCACTCTATTGAATTAACCTATTTAACTGTCTCCTTGAAAACATGTAAAAATGTAAGGGACCAACCTGGTGTGGAAGCAGCTGTGGCAGGTGGTCTATTCCTCAGACCACCTTCTCAGCTTCCCCTGGGTGAAACACCTGAGCTCCGTGGAAAAACCCATGACTATGTTGCTCCCTGGCCAGCTCACATCTAGAATGCCAACCAGAGATTTCCTTACTCAACTCACAGGACTTGATTGAGGGTTATATCCCAGGTCAGTCCTAAAGAAGGTCTCTTTCCCTTTCTCCTTAGTCATAAGACCTAAAGAGAAAGTTTTAGAGGCCTAACCTTCACTGCAAGTGGGCGCCATAGGTGTTCACCTGACAACTAATTCTCCCCCATCAACAGCCAATGACTGCCTATTTAAGTCCAATCCTCAGCCAATTTTCCAAGTCCTTGGACAACAGTGTGAGGTAGGCGAAAAACCCTTGGAAAAGAGAGAAAATTCCTACCCGGCCTTTAACGCGACCAACACAGCCACACTGAAGCTGAGGCGGGAGGGTGGGACAACAATTGCAAAGAGGAATAAGGAAGGTGTGGTGCTGTCTTAAATAGCCTCAGCTCCACCTCACCCCTTCTCTGATGTGGGGTAGAAACACCACATCTAATTGGCTGCTGGCCTCATTCAAGAGGGCAGCAAACACACTTCTCCAGCCATGGTGGTCCGGGGGACGTGGATTTTCTTTTGTAAGTTATTTCTTGATCTTTATTCTTTGAGATACAAAATCTTTTGCTCTTACTCTTAATTGTAATTTCATAATGAATAATATAATAAAAGCTTTTTCAAAAACAAATGTTGGCATAACTTTTTAGATCTTTTATATATCTCAAATATGTGCTTTGAAGCATCTTATCAGTCTGAACAAAGGCATTTGTCATGTTCATAAATATTACTGGTGGAAGATATAATCCCTGTTCATATTATTATTAGAGAGGCAGGCAAGCTCCAACTGCCTGCCTGTATGAAGAAAAGCCCTCCCTTCAGCCACCATCTTGGGGAGAGAGAGGCAGGCAAGCTCCAACTGCCTGCCTGAAAGAAGTAAAAGCCCTTCTTCTGACCACAGCATGTTTTATTTTATTTTTTTACTTTGTATTGTACTTCCTGTTGTACACCGCTTTGATCTAATTTGGAAAAGCGGTATATAAATAAACATTATTATTATTATTACTATTATTATTATTATTATTATTATTATTATATTATTAACCAGGTTGTTTCTCAATAAAATGTGTATGTAATCATTATATGATTATAGTGGTTCAGCACAAAGGTCATGTTCAGAGGGGGCAAAGTTAATAGTTTTTAAGTTTTAATGAATAAATATTGTGAATGAGGATATTTTATGTTAGATTCTCAAGAAACTTACACATACTTGTGAAGTAGGCCAAGGATAACTCAAATACCAAGCTTTGGAAGTTAATTTACATTACATTTCATTTTTTTCTCATTATGTTAGAAAATACAGGGAAAAAGAAGGGGGAAAAAATCTGACCGGAAAACAGCTAATCTTAAGTGCCAAAAAATGTCCCTTTTAGTATGTAAAAAGTATATCACTTCAAGATACCACTGAAGATCAAAATGCTAACTATCAGTGCCTTCTAGGAACTTAAGTGTTCCCCACATACCATCAGAAAAGGACAGCAGG
>NC_056522.1:60180210-60191666 GCF_019175285.1 Sceloporus undulatus
TATTATTATTATTATTATTATTATTATTATTATTATTATTATTATTATTAACCTTTATTTATAAAGCACTTTAAATTTACACAGTGCTGTACATACAATCTTTTTAATTAGACAGTTCCCTGCCCTCAGGCTTACAATTTAAAAAGACACGATACAAAAAGAGAAGGGAGTGGTGGTGGGGAAGGGGATGAGGTCCAGCAGTTCTTCTCTACCTCCAAGGCCGGGACCAAGGGAGATGGACTGGAGGGAGGATTTGGCTACTTGGAGCTAGCCTGCCTCTCTCTCCCTCAAGATGGTGGATGAAGGGAGGGCTCGTCTTCTTCCAGGCAGGTACACAGACAACAATCCCTCCCCCTATTGTTTCATGTTAGGTTGCTATAATACATGTGTCTTATATATAGCTTGATTAGTCCAGTAACAAAGAAGCATTTTTGCTGAGGCACACATCCCCTGTAGTCTGTCACAGAGATGTTCATGTTATATTCATTTCTATCTCCTATTACACTCCAGAGTTCATCACAGGGAGTACATTATCCATGAGTAGCACACTGGGTGATGTGGATGGGATGAAAGCAAGTAGCAGGATCTGCTCATCACATTTGTTATTTTTGGATAGTTGCAAGGCTGTGATAGAGAACTAGAAAAATTGTCAGATCAGGTTGGTTGGGCATGACACGAAAATAGCTACTGACACCTCATGGTCTAAGCAGGGTTTGGTGGTAGTTAAGCAGTATGCTCTAAGCACCACTGCAGAATCCTCCCCCCACCCACACACACTCTAGTACCAGGGGCTAAAGGTGTCAGCCTTCACTATAGAATTAAACTAATTTTCCATCCCTCCATTCTTGGGATACCTTGGCACTTTCTAAATACCTCACAAGATTCTTTATGACAGACCTATGATACAGGTATGAAACTGATTAACTGAGTAGTGCAGATAAACATGCATGTATGTTGAGGATCGAGGGCAGTTAATGGTGAAAACTACTTTTTTCTCTCCACCCTCAATGCTCATACCATGTCTCATGCTCCAAACCTCAGCCAATATGAATTCTCACTATCGCCTTCAGCATACACAACCATATTTGGAGAAGGGATTTAATCTTTCCTAATTTCATTCTTGAAGAAAGCAACACATTATTGTGGCAAGAAAAGTTTTAAAAACTATGCAGTTTTTGGAGACTGTTCACAGTTAAGGACTTTTTTTGTGCAAAATGTGCACATGGTATTTTGTTGTTGGAAGTGCAACAACTGCATGCACTGAAGGTAATATTTTTACTGGAAGCAGCTTCTTCTGTGCAGGAAACAGTCTTTGCTCTGTTGAAAATAATTTTTTTAATGAAATGTTATTTTCTCTGCAGAAAATTTTCCTGACCAGCATTTTCAGTTTTGTTTCCTGAACAGAAAATGCTTCAGTTAGGAACTTACTTTGTGCAAATTTTGCACATTTTTTGGCACAAAAAACACTTTTTGTGTGGGAAACAGCATTTTCCGCAAAGAAATATGGTTTTATGCACAGAAAATGTTGCCTTTGGTACAGAAAATACAGTTTTATGTGCAAAATAGCAGCAGCAACAGCCACAACAACAACAAGAAGAAGTGAATTTTGTGCAGAACAAGTCCTAAACTGCAAAGATTCTCAACAGCTTAGGATTCTAATCATCAGGGTTTCCTAATATTTGAGAAATACATTCTTTAACCATTTCAAAATACTTTGTAATATTCTTTGCATTTCTAATGTTGATCCAGGAACAGGCGTGGATCAGCAAGCAGCTGAATTACATAAAAGCAGAACTTATCACCCCAGCAATGAAAACAGACAGAAGTTTAAATGATTAGATCCTCCAGTGACCCATTCTAAACCATTCTGAAATATTTGGAACAAACCTCATGGCTCTTATTCTTGTATGCAATACTTATTGACTTTGTTATACTGCAGGCCACTTAAGGTTTTACTCCTTTAAACTCTGTTCTTTTAGAAATCAGAATAAGACTAAAATGTATACTCTCAGGGTTCCCTTAGTATGGATGCCAAGTTTCTGATTTCTAGATTTCCTTGTTTTGGAGTTAAGGTGGAGACTCCCACTCTTTCTCAAACATTGTGAAGAAGTCCCTAACAATTTTTCCAAACTGGGGTAAAAGGCATTTTAGAAAAGGAGATGGGGTTCATTGTAATGTCAAGAGTAAACTGATTGAGATAGAGAAAATAAACCCTGACTTCCAGTCTACAGTTATGGGAACTAAATTCATGATGCCTGAAGAAGAAATAGCTCCTGGGATTATGGTGGATGGCTCAGTGTAAATATTGATCCAGTTGATTACCTCCTGGATGAAAGGTGACTTCTATGGACTTTATCAGACAAGGGAAATTGGAAGTATAATCCAATGGCAATCCGAACGCAATCATGGGGTTCAACGTTATTGCGTGATAGACTCCCACACGCAATTTTGGGCAATGGGAAGTCAGTCCGAACGCAATCATGGGGTTTTACATTATTGTGTAAGTGGTGATCACACGCAATTTTGCGCAATGGCAAGCTATTTTCAGGCAGTGGGAAGTCAGTTTGAATGCAATTCGAATTCACGTAAATTCGCTGAACTAGCAAATTCATGTGAATGCATTTTGGCCCCACTTTCTTTTCATTCGAAATTGAGAGAAATTCCTCAGATGTGATAAAGTCCTGTGTTGGACATAAGAAAAGGAATTGAAAATAATACTGCCAATATCATAATGTCATTAGATAAATTTAAAGGGGAGTTTATCACACGGGAGGAATTTCTCTTAATTTTGAATGAAAAGATAGTGGGGCCAGAACACATTCATGTGAATTCGCTAGTTCAGTGAATGTACATGAATTTGAATTGCATTTGAACTGACTCCCCATTGCCTGAAAATAGCTTGCAGTTGCCTGAAATTGCGTGTGGTAGTCTATCATGCAATAATGTGAAACCCCATGATTGCGTTGGGATTCCCATTGGATTATACTTCCAATTTCCCTTGTCTGATAAACTCCTTAGACTTAGGTGCATTACAGACTGCCCAAAATGGGTGGTTTTGCGCCGCTGCTGGTTGCTGCGTCTGGGAACTGCAGCAGCCAAACCGCGCGGTTCCCGGGCGCAGCAAGAAAGAAGTGCCAAAATGGTGCTTCTTCCTGGGCCCCGGAAGTGGCACCGCAAGGCACGAGGCGTGCACTTGCGGCGCCACTTCCGGCATGTGCCGTCTGGACATTGCGTGTCTGCAAGGTCAAAATGGCAGTGCCTATCTTTATGTGTCGCCACCATTTTGACGCACTCGTTACGCGCGAGAGGCAAGGCGCATCAGAAAGCGCTGCCCCTCACGCGTAATGACGGTGCCTCTATGGGCCCGTCTGTAAGGCGCCATAGGCTGCATCTGTACTGCAGAAATAATCCAGTCTGATATCACTTTAACTGCCATGGCTCAAAGCTATAGATTTCTGGAAATTGTAATTTTGTGAGGCATTTAGCCTTCTCTGTCAGAGACCACTGGTGCCACAACAAACTACAATTCCCAGAATTCCATAGCAATGAGCCATGGCAAGTAAAGTGGTGTCAAACTGGATTATTTCTGCAGTGTGAATGCTGCTTTAGAGTACAAGGTATTATAGATACTGTTTACCAGTACAGGATATCTATAATATCCTGAAAGGGGTATTGTGGAGTGAGAAAAGAGGCAGAAGAGGGCAAGTGAAATGTTCAATTATTGGATCAATTCTACTTTGAGGAAAAGTTACAATCTTAGGAGCTTAGCTTAGAAAAGGAAAAAAAGTCATACACAATGGAAATGTACAAAAGTGAGTAAGGTAAGAATAGAAGCTGTTGCTGAATGGTGGCAGATTTAAGACAGATAAAAGATGATTCTTCATATAGAACATAGTTAAGCTGTAGGATTCACTAGCACAAAATGAAGTCATCACCATGAAGAGCAATGGGGGGAAAATTCATGGAAAATTCACATGACTATGGAAAACTATGATGTTTATATATTTCCCCCCAATTGCTGGGGAACTTGAACGAAGAGATGTTTTTCTACTCATGCACTGATAGTAGGCATCTAGTGAGCAATTGGATGGCTACTTTGAGAACATAATGCTGCAGTTAAAATCCATCAGGCAGTGACCTCCACAGTAGACTAGTATTAATCTTGCCCTGGCACATTGAGTTTTAAAAGGTCATTTTAAATCCTTTTAACCTGTGTTTTTATCTGGTTTTTCCCTTGTTTTTATTCTGTAACCCCTTTTACCAGTGCTGGTTTATGACCATAATAAAGATGAACTGAACTAATGGTGCATGTGATCTGATCCTTTGGTCTGATCTAGCATAATTCTTCTTATGTGTTTAAAGGCACCCCAAGCTGCAAACAGTGCATTATGCTATCAATACATAACATTTAAATCTTTTCTTGCTGCATTCTCTCTTCTTATCTCCAACACAATCCTTACTTCTCTTCCTCTGTTTCATTTTTTCTTTATTCTCTGCATTTCCTTCTTCTATATGCCATTTCATTGCAGGTTTCTTAAAATGTGTTGCATTTATTGTTAGAAATTATGTTAGAAATACACACATGCATGCATGTTCTCCCATAAACATATACAGTGGTACCCCGGGTTACGAATATAATTCGTTCCGCGGCGCCGTTCGTAACCTGAAAGATTTCGCAACCCGAAAAAGCCATAGCCGCTAGCGCTGAAAGCCGCGATTTCGTGCGAAAAAGCGCCGAAAAGCACCAAAATTTTTTTTGTAAGTCGAAAAAAAAAACGTAACCCGAAACAGTTTTTTCCTATTTAATTTTTTCGTATCCCGGAAATTTCGTAACGCGGTGATTTCGTATCCCGGGGTACCACTGTATTGGCTATTTAGATCTCTTCATCTTTGTTCTCAAGATTTTGCCATGGGCATGTTCTGTGGAGTTGTAAAGAACAGCATGGAAACCAGTGGTGGACATGAAGGTGTGTTAAACCTGATGTTTTCCTGACCTTTTCAGGAAGAGAGATAAGTAAGACATTAAAAAATTATTTCTTTCCAACCAGAAGCATTTTTAGTCCTTAGAACTTTACTGATAGTTTTACCATACACATGAAAGCAATTGGTTCAGCAAAGTGCGGTTTGTTTTTTTGGAAACTCATGTATGAAATCACAGTCTGTTTGCCAACAAGGGGGGGGGGGGGGAGCATTTCCTTTCTTCACCACAGTTTCCATAATGACTTTAATCCAATTTTCAAAATTACAAGAAAACACACAAGAGAAAATTAAACAAATACAGTATTTAGGCAGACCGTCAGGTTCTCTTCACATCCATTCTGACCAGGCTGTTTATTGTATTGAAGTGAAGAAATTATATTGAGGGGGAAAACCCCCTCAAAATTGTTGAAGAATAGTAACTTTCAAGAGCAAACAATACCGCTCCTTTGGGTTAATAATAGGAAATGAAGGCATACTTTCATTTTCCAACATATGGGGAAAATTTTCAAAACACCCTGAGTAATGTTCTCCAACGATGGCATTCAAAGCACAAACAACTACAACAACAACAACAACAATATTTGTTTATATCCCACCTCTCCCTACGGATCAAGGCAGATTACAGCAGGACATGTACAACAGAACGACTTAGGGAGATGGGGATGTTTAGCCTGGAGAAAAGAAGGTTAAGAGGTGATATGATAGCTCTGTTTAAATATTTGAAGGGATGTCATATTCAGGAGGGAGCAAGCTTGTTTTCTGCTGCTCCAGAGAACAGGACCCAGAACAATGGGTGCAATCTGCAGGAAAAGAGATTCTACCTCAACATTAGGAGGAACCTCCTGACAGTAAGGGCTGTTTGACAGTGGAACACACTCCCTCAGAGTGTAGTGGAGGCTCCTTCTTTGGAGGTCTTTAAGCAGAGGCTGGATGGCCATCTGTCAGGGATGCTTTGATTGAGAGTTCCTGCATGGCAGGGGCTTGGACTGAATGGCCCTTGTGGTCTCTTCCAACTCTACGATTCTATGATTCTATGTACATCAATAAAATACATAATACACACACAATAAACACTACAATCCCCTATCCCCTTATCTTAAAGTATTAGATACCTGACTTACAATGATGAAGGTTGGAAAATTCAAATGTCAGTTCCATCCCTAATGTGCAGCTTTTAGCTCATGCATAAAAGCTAACACGCAGCACAGATAGACCAGTTTTCTCTATTTTTTCCTCACAAGCAATCTTGAATGCTTTTGAAAGTTTTATTTCTCATCAGTGGGGATTACAAGGGGTGTTATGCATTTTTCAATGACACCCCTTTTTTCTATGGGCCTTTTGAATGAAAAACTTTCCAGATAAGCTTTGTATAAAACACACTCTGTTCTGTGCAAATATGTGGGAAATATTTGTGCAAAACTAGTTTTTGGCATACATTATTCTTTTTGCAAAGTAGTCTAGGAATGTGAAAAAATCATGGTGTCTTGACTGTTTTCTTGATCAGGTGTTTCAAAGTATCAAGGCAAACTTTCTTTGTGAGTACTCTTTAAATTCCCAACCCAATGTCATGTCAGTAGACACCTGCTTAAGCAAGGTAACTTTCTTCCCCATCCTTCCCCTGTTCCAGTAGTGGCATTAGATGCTTGGAAAGGAAGGCTTGGATGGTGGCGGCAGCCTAACCTGCCCTCTTCAATTGCCTCATTCCTCTGCCCCCTGGCTGTCTGCCCGCCGCCTGCCCAGAAAGGGCTGCCACTGGGCAAGTGGGATAGTAGGAGGTAATGGAAGGAACGTGTTGAGTCTTGATTTTGGTGTTTTTCAGGACTGGTAGCCAAACTTTGTTTACTTTCAGAGTTTTTTTTTTTCTTGTTGAAATTGCTCAGGTGTTTGTGGATTTCAGTGGCCTCCCTGTGCATTCTGACATCATAGTTGTTGGCAGGGTCCAGAATTTCAGTGTTTTCAAATAACATTTTATGCCCATGTTCATTTATAACATGTTCTACTACTGCTGATTTTTCTGGCTGGCCCAGTGTGCAGTGTCTCTCATGTTCCTTGATTTGTGTTTGAAGGCTGTGTTTGGTGGTCCCTGTGTAGATTTGTCCACAGCTGCACAGTGTGCACTAGGCTCCTGCAGCTGTGAGAGGGTCTCCCTTGTCCTTTGCCGCATAACACCTATTCTGAAAAATCTTTACTGGCTGCCCATTCGCTTCCGAGCACAATACAAGGTGTTGGTTATTACCTATAAAGCCCTACATGGCTTGGGCCCGAGTTATTTGAGGTACCGCATCTCCCCACACAATCCGCCCCGCACACTCAGAACATCCAGGAAGAATCTGTTGGAGATTCCATCTTCCAAATATGTCTCCACATCCCAGTCGGCTTTTTCAGTGGCGGCCCCGCGGATTTGGAACAGTCTCCCCGAGGAGCTCCGTCTCATGACCCCCCCTCATAATGGTCAATAAGCTAAATGATGACATACATTTTATGTAGTACTTCTGACCATTGTCACACAGGTTATTAGCCCAAGGTTAGTTGGGTGATGATTCTTCATTGGAAGCTAACAGGAAAACTATGGAAATCTCTGTATTTGAATGATACGCTGGACTGGGTGGGTTTTACTTCACCATTCTGAGCAAAGAAAAGGAGTAGAATTGTTTATGTGTGAGAGGGCTTGTCTGCTGCATAGTGTGTGAGAAGCAGAGGGAGTAGGAGATTATATGAGGCTCTGTACTGAAGGAATCCAAGGGGAAAGAGGAAACCTCTCTAGGGATCTGATTCTGGATTTACAAAAATGCTGTTGTTTCCGGAGTGCATCTTTGCCTTCTTTGTTTTGCCTCTACATTAGGCCTCCTCCATACTGTCCAAAAACCTTGGGATTAATGGGAATTATAGCTGGGGTTTTGGGGGTTGTTGTAGAGGGGGGCTGTGTTCTATGTTCTTCCTGTCCTTGTATTTTCTTGTGAGGAATTATATTGTAGCAACAAGTTTTTAAGCCTACTGCAGGATATGTTTTTACTTGGCCCAGGAGTTTCAAATACAAGTCAGTGTAAATACCACACATCCTATCCATTGCTTTGGATTCTCCCACTGTCCTTTTGAGCAATCCCATTGATGTGTTGGGAATGCGGATATGTCAGAACACCCACTGTTTTTAGTCCGTGCATCAGTCTTCTGTGTTCCCACAGCAAAAAACATTTTTCCCGTATCAAAGAAGCTATCATTATGGCTGCTACAACAGAACTAACATATAATTTCAAAATGTAAGCTAGATAAGCAAAGTTCCACCCTGTAATCTGCGGATTTACCTTGATTTGTTCAAAAGCCACACACTTGTTCATGAGCCAGAACCACCTATCCTTTCATATGCTTTCCTTTTGTTCTTTCAGGTTTCCCATGAGGCTGACCTTGATGGAATTTGGTACCAATATCCTCCCACACACATCTGTGCACTTCTCTAGCGCAACGTAATCTTTTTCCAACAGAAAAACAGAACTCCTATCAGCATAATGTATCAAGTTTTCTATACCTGTTTCCCCATTTGATTTTTATCTTTAAACATGTAATAACAATCTACTTTTATAGTTATCTGCCATTATCAATGGAAAAGGAAAAATAAACAACAGAAAACTGACATCAAACCATATTTAGACAGGATCTGGCAGAAACCCTGAAACAGGATTACATTCTGGTACCATACTGAAACTTCTTTTTCTCCCTCCCTCCCTGAGAATCATACATCATAGAATTGTCGAGTTGGAAGAGACCACCAAAGCCATCAGTCCAAAACCTCTGCTGTGCAGGACATCACAATGAACGATTCCCATCCAGCCTTGTTTAAGCCTCTCAAAGAAGGAGACCCTCCATTGCTCCCGAGGGGGAGTGTGTCCACTGTCAACAGATAGAACCAGAGGACAATCTCACCTGGTGGCAATAGTGGTACAATGCTTCAGCACAATGACAATAAACAAACATGTTTTGAAGTGAATGTGTGAGACAGGGACCATCTATAGTCAGGGATGAGGCATGGGGGGGGTGTTGGTTATCTTTCTCTCATTCACTTATGTATACCCTGCCTTTCTGTAAAATTGGGCTCAAGAAGTTCATGGAAGGAATGGCAGGTCTGGGGGAAACCCACAGACACACCACCGCTAACGCACATCACAAGTGCCACAGAGGTTTTTCTGCTGACTTTGATTCCCTCATTCCATTTCAGATTGCCTTTTATTTGCTTTCAGTTATGCCAAAAACTAACAAACAATTAAATAGGCAAGACTGAAATGTGAAATTGGGATGAGAATGCGGGAGGGGGGGGGTAAGTTTGCATTCATGAAGATGATGGCCGGGGGGTGGAGGGAAACCACACCCATGGAAAAAGGTGCAAAAGAAGCGTGAAGTCAGGGGAGAAACATGAATGGTAGAAACATGTTGGTCAGGGCCAAAAATTTGTATACTTAGGGTACATCTGGATGTGGAAGTGGAAACAATTGTTACAAGCGTGTGAAATCTGAAATAGAAAGCCCTAACATTTACAGAACTACTGGGGTTCTGGAGAGGGTTTATGAACAAATTCCTTCCTTCCTTATCTCACCTTTCTATCACCATTTAAAAAAACACAGTACTACCATCAGAAGTGACAGATCAAGAAGCCCCCCGACTGCGAACACATCCTTTGAAGAAAGCGGTGATCACCCCTAGGTTGGAGATTGCCAGCCCATATCTGGTTTAGGAGTCCCTACTGTAAGCACCTCTGTTTTGTTGGCTTCAGTTTGAGCGTTGTTTTCCCTCTCAAGTCCATTACTGCCTTGAGACACTGGATTCAATTTGGCTTGTTTTCCCTCATCCAGTCCATTACTGCCTCGAACACTGAGAAATGACATCTGTCTCATTGCTGACCCCTGAGACCTGGAGAAATATATTAGGTGTATCAGCGTACTGATAACCCCCACGCATAATTGTCATATTACAGGGAAAAAATGTAGGACAAATCAAGTCCCAACTGTAGGAGAACTGCAGGACAAAACTCAGCTCAAAAATGTAGGACATTTAATGTCCTCCATTTTTCTAAATGTTCTATATTTCGGCTGAGTTTGTCTGCAGTTGGCCTACAGTTTGGTCTAGTAATTTGTTCCACATTTTGTCCCTGGTATATTGGACATTAATGGCAACCCTCACCATGTCCCGAATGATTTCTCCCGCAGCTTCTATATACATTAAATAGCATTAGAGACGGATGGTGCCCTGAGGGATGCCACAATTAGCTCCCATTTTTGAGGAGCAAACTGTCCACGAGCATAACCTTCTGGAATCTGTTGAGAGAAGAACGAAACCATTGCAATGCAGTGCCTCCGATTCTGAACTCTCTCAGCATTCCAAGAGGCTGCATGATCTATAGTATCGAATGCCACTGAGAGGTCAAGACGCACCAACAAGGTCACATTCCCTCTGTCGATGCATCATTAAGGTGACCATAGCCATTCCACCCCAATCCCGTTCCTGAAGCCAGTTGGAAATGGATCTAGATAATCGGTTCCTCCAAGACCACTTGGAGCTGAAGAGTAAAAACCCTCTAGATCACCTTGCTCAAAAATGACAGATGGGACAAACTGCTATAATTTTTCAATCCAGGGGGGTCAAGGACTTTTTTTCAGGAGCAGTCTAACAACCGTTTCTCAAAGAGGATTTACGTAACCTTCCCTAAGGATGCATTGATGACACGTCTAGAAAGTGCCATCAAGGGCATCACCCCTGGCTGGCCAACCATGCGGGCAGAGGATTGAGGGGGCATGTTGTCTTCTCACCTTTCAAGGATTTTGTCCACATCCTCAGTACTCACAAGCTCGACTGATCCGTTTAATTGCATAAACAGGTTTACTGGACAGCTACGAAATCCTACACACCCGTATACAGAAAACCTACACAGAGAGACAGATACTCCACCATCACCTGGGACAAAAAGTAGCACAATAAAAACACTGGTAGACCATGCAAAAAGGATCTGTGAACCCCCACTTCTTGGAAGATGAATTGAAAACCTACACTGGGCTAGGAGGTTAATAGTTATTTCATTCAAATATCAGAAGACCTGCCAGACAGAGAAAAAAACAGAGTGAAGACAAACAGCCACCCAAAGGAAAGTTTTTACCATACATCAAGGAGTCACAGACAGATGGAGAGAAACTGATGAGGAAACACAAACCTCTCACATGATCTACACGACTGATCAAGAAAATCCAGCAAATGCTTCTCTATAATAAAAATAATGCTAAAAATTTTATTGTATCCATTTTCCCTAGATTAAATGGTTTACCGACTAACATATAAAATCTCATAAATAGATAAAAACAAGTATAAACAATTATTACAAATTACAATCATTCATAGGTAAGGCAGAGATCAATGGCATGAAGCCGTCAACTTCATTCCTCGGGGGGGGGGGGGAGGCTTGGCAAAAAGAAAGGTTTTAGCCTCTTTTAAATGTT
>NC_056522.1:60191691-60207191 GCF_019175285.1 Sceloporus undulatus
CCTGCACAGCTGTGCAACTCCTGAGGAGCACTTAACAACTACGCCACAGCTTTGCAGTTGCACAGCTATGCAGTTGTATAATTGTTGTTGGGTGGTTGATATTGGGTAAGCATATGATAGCGGGAGGAATGAGCCTACTGCAGGTTCTCCTCCATGAATTAATTGTATTGCTATTAAGCAGGGACATGTTAGATTGCGGTGATGGTTTTGGTGGGGAAGTGGGGGGTCATGTTAATTCAGATCCAATTCATGGTGCTCCGATTGAAGTAGTGTGGGGCAAGGGGAGATATAGCGGTAGGAGGGTGGAATTATCATATAAGGGTGCCTTCCATCCACCCTGCTAACCCGAGAGAACCAAGGGTCACTCCATCCGTACAACAGACCCTGTCTCTGCTCCTGTGCAATGCCAGGCCAATTAAGAACAAGACCCATATCATTCAAGATCTTTTAGAAGAGAAGAACTGTGACCTGGCTTGCATTACAGAGACCTGGCTGGGGGCCAAGAGTAATGCAGTGTGGGCACAGGCTCTCCCAGCTGGGTACACAGTTAAGGAGCAGACAGGACACGTGGGTGGGGAGGAGGTGTTGCCATAGTCCATAAAAACACCTTTACCTTAACCAGGAACCCTATCCGGAAAACAGACTATATCGAATGTATTTACCTGACCCTGAAGGCTAGGGACAGTCTGGGGATCCTGTTGGTCTACCGTTCACCCCGTGGGCTAACAGATTCCCTGGCCAAGCTGACACAGCTGGTCTTGGAACTGGTGTTGGAGTCTCCTAGACTTTTAGTTCTGGGGGACCTCAACATCCCTTTCGAGGGTGGCTCACAAAATCTGACAAGTGCAGCTTGGGATTTCATGGCTTCCATGATGGCCATGGGCCTGTCCCAGTTAGTCTCGGGTCCAACGCATTGCGCAGGTAATATGCTCGATGTCATCTTTAGTACGGATTCGGATAATCCGTGGGCAGAGGTATGTAGTACCTCTGCCTTGTCATGGACGGACCATTTCCTGGTTGAGGTTCGACTTAAGGCAACTATCCAAATCCTCCCCGGGGGTGGAGGACCTATTAGGATGGTCCACCCTAGAAGGCTGATGGAACCCAAAAGGTTCCAAGAAGCCTTAGAGGGGTTTATGGTTGGATCTGACGGCGATTCTGTTGATGCCCTGACTAACATCTGGGATAATAATCTCTCCTAAGCGTCCTTTTTGGCCCGCTTCTAATAAGAAACCCTGGTATACGGAAGATCTTCGGGAAATGAAGTGGACCGTGCAACGACTAGAGCGCAGCTGGCGAAGACACCAGCGCTTATCTGACAAGACACTCCATGAGGCTCTTTTGAAGTCTTATGGAGTGGCAATAGGTGCAGCAAATAACTCCTTCTATGCTGCATGTATTGCGTCTGCAGAGTCACGTCCAGCAGAGCTGTTCAGAGTGGTGAGGGAGCTTACCCAGCTTCCTCCCACCCTGAACCCTATTTTAGAACCAACTAACACCTGCTGTGACGATTTTAACAACTTTTTCGCAGATAAAATCTCTCGGATAAGGGCAGATCTCGACGCTGGCACTTCAACAGAGACAATAGAAGAGGTGTCCAGAGCTTCCGTGGACTCCATTAAACTGGATCACTTTGAGTTTGTTGATACTGATGAAGTGGACAAGCTTCTTGGAAATGTTAGGAAGACGACGTGCAATCTTGATCCCTGTCCATCCTGGCTGACCGCCCAGGGTGATGATGCTGTAACATCATTATTGCAACGCATAATTAATGCATCATTCAGGGAGGGCAAATTTCCATCTAGTTTAAAATTAGCAACAGTTAAACCATTGCTCAAAAAACCCTCCCTGGACTCCCTGGTGAGAAATAACTATAGACCGTTCTCATTATTGCCATTTTTAGGTAAGGTGATTGAGAGGGCGGTTGCCTTTCAACTCCAAGCAGTCTTGGATGAAGCCAATTATCTGGACCCATTTCAAACTGGCTTCAGATCGGGATATGGAGTTGAGACTGCCATGGTCACCTTAGTCGATGATCTCCATCTGGGCATTGACAGGGGAAGTGTGACCTTGTTGGTGCTTTTGGACGTCTCAGCGGCTTTCGATACCATTGACCACGGTATCCTTCTGGAACGCCTGAGGGAGTTGGGTATCGGGGGCACTGCGCTCCAGTGGTTCCGTTCCTACTTCTCGGGAAGATTCCAGATGATGCAGTTGGGGGACACTTGCTCCTCTAAGAGGGAACTAACATCTGGGGTCCCTCAGGGAGCTATTTTGTCCCCCACTTTGTTTAACATTTACATGAAACCGCTGGGAGAGATCATCCGGAGACACGGGGCGCGGTGTTATCAGTACGCTGATGACACCCAAATATGCTTATCTGTGCCTCCGACTGCTGCAGTGTCTAAGGATGGCGTCTCTCCTCTGAATGCCTGCCTGGAATTGGTAATGGGCTGGATGAGGGAAAACAAACTCAGCTTGAATCCAGAGAAAACGGAAGTACTGGTGATAGGTTCCCCAGGCCCGGGGAAGGAAATTTATCCACCTGTCCTGAATGGGGGTCACACTTCCCCTGAAGGACGAAGTTCGCAGTCTAGGAGTACTTCTGGACTCGTCCCTGCAGTTGACATCTCAAGTAAATGTGACAGTCAGAAGTGCTTGCTATCAGCTTCGGTTGATATGCCAGCTGCGACCCTACCTGGGCCAAAGAGACCTTGAAACCGTGGCACATGTTCTGGTAACCTCTCACTTAGATTTCTTTAATGCACTCTACACGGGGCTACCCTTGTACCAAGCCTGGAAGCTTCAGTTAGTACAAAACATGGCAGCCAGACTGGTCACCGGCGCATCCAGGTTTGACCACATAACACCTATTCTGAAAAATCTTCACTGGCTGCCCATTCGCTTCCGAGCGCAATACAAGGTGTTGGTTATTACCTATAAAGCCCTACATGGCTTGGGCCTGAGTTACTTGAGGGACCGCATCTCCCTCTTTATGCCATCAATTCTCTGCCTTACCCTATGAATGGTTGTATTTGTATAATTGTATTACTTGTTTTTATCTATTTTTATGAGATGTTTTTAATAGTTTTATAGTCTGTAAACCATTTTAATCTAGGGAAAAATGGTATACAAATAAAATTTATTATCATTATTTTTATTATTATAAGAGAAGCATTTGCTGGATTTTCTTGATCAGTCTGTAGATCATTTGGAGGTTGTGTTTCCTCATCAGTTTCTCCATTCTGTCTGTGACTCCTTTGATGTATGGTAAAAATACTTTTCCTTTGGGTGGCTGTTTGTCTTCACTCTTGTGTTTTTTTCTCTGTCTGGCAGGTCTTCTGATATCTGAACTGAAATAACTATTAGCCTCTAGAGCCCAGTTTAGGTGTTTCAATTCATCTTCCAAGAAGTGGGGTTCACAGATCCTTTTTGCATGGTCTACCAGTGTTTTTATTGTGCTACTTTTTGTCCCAGGTGATGTTGGAGTATCTGTCTCTCTGTGTAGGTTTTCTGTATACTGTGTGTAGGATTTCTGTAGCTGTCCAGTAAACCTGTTTATGCAATTAAACTGGATCAGTTCGAGCTTGTGAGTACTGATGATGTGGACAAAATCCTTGGAAAGGTGAGGAAGACAACATGCCCCCTCAATCTCTGCCCATCATGGTTGGCCATCCAGGGGGTGATGCCTTGATGGCACTTCTTAGACGTGTCATCAATGCATCCTTTAGGGAAGGTTACGTACCATCCTCTTTGAAGGAAACGGTTGTTAGACTGCTCCTGAAAAAAAGTCCCTTGACCCCCCTGGATATGAAAAATTATAGGCCGTTTTCCCATCTGTCATTTTTGAGCAAGGTGATCTAGAGGGTTTTTACTCTTCAGCTCCAAGTGGTCTTGGAGGAAGCCGATTATCTAGATCCATTTCCAACTGGCTTCAGGACGGGATATGGGGTGGAGATGGCTATGGTCACCTTAACTGATGGCATCGACAGAGGGAATGTGACCTTGTTGGTGCTTCTTGACCTCTCAGTGGCATTCGATACTATAGATCATGCCATCCTCTTGGAATGCCTGAGAGAGTTCAGAATCGGAGGCACTGCATTGCAATGGTTCCGTTCCTTCTCTCAAGCAGATTCCAGAAGGTGATGCTCGTGGACAGTTGCTCCTCAAAAATGGAGCTTAATTGTGGCATCCCTCAGGGCACCATCCTGTCTCTAATGCTATTTAATGTATATATGAAGCTGCTGGGAGAAATCATTCGGAGACATGGTAGGGTTGCCATTATTGTCCACTATTACCAGGGACAAAATGTGGAACAAATTCTAGACCAAACTGTAGGCCAACTGCAGGACAAAACTCAGCCGAAAATATAGAACATTTAAGAAAAATGGAGGACATTAAATGTCCTACATTTTGAGCTGAGTTTTGTCCTGCAGTTCTCCTACAGTTTGGACTTGAATTTGTCCTACATTTTTCCCTGGTAATAGTGGACAATTATGGCGTGGGGTGTTATCAGTACGCTGATGACACCTAAATATATTTCTCCATGTCTCAGGTGTCAGCAATGATGACAGATGTCATTTCTCAGTGTCTCGAGGCAGTAATGGACTGGATGAGGGAAAACAAGCTCAAATTGAATCCAGTGTCTCAAGGCAGTAATGGACTGGATGAGGGAAAACAAGCTCAAACTGAAGCCAGACAAAACAGAGGTGCTTACAGTAGGGACTCCTAAACCAGATATTGGGCTGCAATCTCCAATCCTAGGGGTGATCACGCTTTCTTCAAAGGAATGTGTTCGCAGTCTGGGGGTGCTTCTTGATCTGTCACTTCTGATGGTAGTACTGTGTTTTTTAAATGGTGATAGAAAGGTGAGATAAGGAAGGAAGGAATTTTGTTCACTAAACACTCCTCCAGATACCCCAGTAGTTCTTGTAAATGTTAGGGCTTTCTATTTCTAGATTTCACAGCTTGTAACAATTGTTTCCACTTCCACATCCAGATGTACCCTAAGTATACCAGATTTTTGGCCTGACCAACATGTTTCTACCATTCATGTTTCTCCCCTGACTTGCACGCTTCTTTTGCAGCCTTTTTCCATGGGTGTGGTTTCCCTCCATCCCCCTGCCATCATCTTCATGAATGCAAACTTACCCCCCCCCTCCCGCCATTCTCATCCCTCAATTTCCACATTTTCAGTCTTGCCTATTTAATTGTTTTGTTAGTTTTTGGCATAACTGGAAAGCAAATAAAAGTTCAATCTGAAATGGAATGAGGGAATCAAAGTCAGCAGAAAACCTCTGTGGCACTTGTGATGTGCGTTAGCTGTGGTGTGTCTGTGGTTTCCCTCCAGACCTGCCATTCCTTCCATGAACTTCTTGAGTCCCAATTTTACAGAAAGGCAGGGTATACATAAAGTGAATGATAGAAAGATGAACTCAACACCTCCCCCATGCTCATCCCTGACTATATATGGTCCCTGTCTCACACATCTACTTCAAACATGTTTGTTTATTGTCATTGTGCTGAAGCATTGTACCACTATGCCACCAGGTGAGATTGTCCTCTGTGTTCTATTTCTGTTTGACAGTGGAACACACTCCCTCGGAGCATGGAGGGGTCTCCTTCTTTGGAGGTCTTTAAACAGAGGCTGGATGGGGATGCTTTCATTGTGATGTCCTGCACAGCAGAGGTTTGGACTGGATGGCCTTTGTGGTCTCTTCCAACTCTACAATTCTATGATTGTATGATTCTCAGGGAGGGAGGGAGAAAAGAATGTTCAGTATGGTAACCAGAAATGTAATCCTGTTCAGGGTTCTGCCAGATCCTGTCATAAATATGGTTTGATGTTCCAGTTTCTGTTGTTATTTTCCTTTTCATATTGATAATGCAGATAATCTATAAAAGTATATATGTTATTATCATGTTAAAGATAAAATCAAATGGGGAAGACATGTAATAGAAACTTGATACATTAGCTGATAGGAGTTCTGTTTATTCTGTGGAAAAATAATTACTTTGCTAGAGAATGCACAGATGTGTGTGGGAGGATATTGGTACCAAATTCCATCAAGGTCAGCCTCATGGGAAACCTGAAAGAACAAAAGTGAAAGCATATGAGAAGGATAGGTGTTCTGGCTCATGAACAAGTGTTTTGGCTTTTGAACAAATCAAGGTAAATCCTGCAGATTTACAGGGTGGAACATTGCTTATTCTATGCTTACATTTTGAAATTATGTTAGTTCTGTCTGTAGCAGCCATAATGATAGCTTCTTTTGATACTGGAATAATGTTTTGCTGTGGGAACACAGAAGACTGATGCACTGGACTAAAAACAGTGGGTGGTTCTGACATATCCGCATTCCCAACATCATCAGTGGGATTGCTCAAAAGGACAGTGGGAGAATCCAAAGCAATGGATATAGATGTGTGGTATTTACACTGACTTGTATTTGAAACTCCTTGGGCAGAGTAAAAACATATCCTGCAGTAGGCTTAAAAACTTGTTGCTAACACTATAATTTCACAAGAAAAATACAAGGACAGGAAGAACATTAGAACAGCCCCCTCTACCCCCCAAAACCCTACAGCTATAATTCCCACTTAATCCCAAGGTTTTTGGACAGTATGGAGGAGGCCTAATGTAGAGGCAGAACAAACATGAAGGCAAAGATGCACTCCTGAAACACAGCAGGTTTGTAAATCCAGATCAGATCCCTAGAGAGGTGTCCTTTCCCCTTGGATTCCTTCAGTACAGAGCCATCATATAATTCTCCTACTCCCTCTGCTTCTTCACACACATATGCATGCAGACAAGCACTCTCACACATACAATTCTATCTCCTTTTCTTTGGCTCAGAAATGGTGAATGTAAAACCCACCCAGTCCAGCGATATCATTCAAATACAGAGGATTTCCATAGTATTTCCTGTTAGCTTCCAATGAAGAATCATCACCCAACTAACCTGGGCTAATAACCTGTGTGACAATGGTCAGAAGTACTAGCATAAAATGTCATGTCATCATTTAGCTTATTGACCATTATGAGCTGGGTTTAGAGATTTAAAAATGAAATCAAAACTTCCACTTTATATGCCTTTCCATCTTTTAAAAAACCCACAAACCATAACTGACATTCCTAATGTTTGCAAGAGGAGCACATGAAACAAGAGTTATGAGTATTTTCTTCCCTTTCATTCTCCTTTGAAATACTAATTATGCATGAAACACATTTTTGTACTTTATCTTGTGCCAGCCAGAGTATAGAGCAAACCTTTATAATCATGTGAATATTGAAGGAAAGGAAGGAAATCTGCAATGAAAGGAACAAGGAACTTTTAAGGGAACAATTCAAAGAGATCTTCCAGTTGCAAAGTCCCATTAAAATTAATGCTGCCATGCCAGCATAAATGAGAAGTGACTTACTCCCTTAGTTTGATAGTCTACACTGCTGTCTCTGCTATATCCAGTAATAAAAATGTAAAACTACTGCTTTAAAGAGAGGTGGGGAGAAATGCAGATGAGATTGTCCTCTGTGTGCTATTTCTGTCATAATAGCTATAGACCAATCCTTGTCTTCTTGAGTAAAAATCAAAGGTCTGACATCTAGTAGCAAAGTGTTAATCATACAGATATTTCCTGGAAAAAGTCTGAACCATTTTTTTCCTTCTTAAGTGACTATGGCCCCATACAGACAGGTCAAAATAAAGCTGCTTTGGATCACTTTGGAGGTATGCTGTTTAAATGATGCATGCATCCTAAGAGTCCGGAAGCCGCACCAAAGCCACGCTCCAGTCCAGTGCCCCTCTGAGACATATCTAGAATGCATTGGGAACATCCGGAGGTAGTGGCAGCATTCTCCCTGTGTGGTAAACAGTGTTCTATGCTGCCTTCCATTTTCATCATGTCCCCTGTTAGAACACAACAGGATCATTCCAGGGCCTGTACGATAAAGTCCTAAGTCTGGGCCTGAACAGACAGACCAAAATAAAGCTGCTTCAGGTCACTTTGGAGGTATGCTGTTTAAATGATACACGCATCATTATCATCTACAACATGTTGAATCACAATCAGTATTTTACCTAGTTTTGTTGCTGTGTGCTTTCAAGTCATTTCTGATTTATGGTTATCCTAAGGTGACTTCATCACCTTGTTTTCAGACTTTTTTTTTTACTTTGCCTTCCTCTGAGGCTGAGAATGTGTGACTTGCCCAAGGCCACCAAATGGGGTTTCATAGCAAAGTGGGGATTTAAACCCTGGTCTCCAAAGCTGTATTCCAGTACTCAAACTACTACACCACACTGACTTCATCCCTCCATATTTGCGGCTTTGATATTTGCAGATTTGATTACTCATGGATTTCATTAATATGTTCTCTCTAGGACTGTCTAGTCCTCCAGTGCAACTCTGTGGTCAACTTTAACTAAAAGTTGCACTGAAAGACCATTTGTAGCTACTCCAGTGCCATTCTATGGTCAGTGTATGTTGGACATTGACCACAGAGTTGCACTGGAGGACCTAGAGATTCCTAGAGAGGTGTCCTCTCAGGTAAAACATGGTGTTTTTGTTATTTGAAGTTTTTCCATATTCACGGGGGTCTTGTTCTCCTAACCCTAGCGAATATGGAGGGACAACTGTATTTAGTATCTTGTAATAGCAATACTGTGCACATTTCTATACTGCTTATCAGTGAACTAGCACTCCCTAAGTGGTTTATAATGTGTAAGCCAATTGCCTCCAACAAGTGGTACTCATTTAATCAAACTACGAAAGGATGGAACGCTGAGTGGTTCTTGGAGCTCTGTCTGGGATCTAACTCACAATCTTGTGGCTACAGTACTGGCATTTAACCACAGTATCACCAGAGCTTGTGTTTCAGTTTTAGATGGACTCAGGGGGATGTTCCATTTTATTGGTTCTTGCCTTGTTTACTACACACAAAAGAAAAGAGGGAAGGCTATATTCCCAAACTGTGGAAGAAAATATATCAGGAAAAGGAAATAAAACGCACCATTTCTCACAGAAACAATTCCAGCATGCTTCTTTCATCAAGGATGAAAACATAGTTCCATAAATGCACACAGATCTCTCAGTACATTTATGGAAGGGTAAAAAGGGGGGATTTGAACCTGAAATGGAAGTGGGAAAGAATGTCAATGATGCAGGGATACTGAAAAATGCAGAGAGAACAAGATTGACAGATTTTCACATCCCTGCTTCCAAGTATAATGTAGCTGTATTGAAATTCATGGGAGCTTTGCCATTGTCCAACTCATCAGCAAAAGAGCTTTGAAGAAACCTTTGCTGGACACTGCATAGCTTGCTCTGGTTTGAAAGATGATACAAGTAGGTGTCATTAAATTTTACTAACTTCTTGGACCCTACACTGAATTGATGACCTGAAAATGATAATTACTTTCAAAAGTTTTAATGAAAATCTTTAGTTACGGAACATTAAAATTGTATGACTACTGACAAGCAATCTTCAAAGCCTTGGACATTTGATCTATGTTCAGATAAAATTTGTATTCTCATATCCATATGGGGTCATAAGAAAAGAGGGACCATATGTTAAGAAACTTAAAATCAAACAGTTGCTGATCAGGCCCAAACTTCATAAAGTATCAAGGTTTTGAGTTTAAATACCCCCTTGGGGAACTGAAAATATGAATCGTCTTGAAATGTTAATTTACCCATCAGTGATTGTGCATATAGTACATCATTAATGATATACACTTAAAAACATGCTAAGTTAAAAATGGAAGTGCAGTTCAAGCAAATGCCAAGAATGGAAACTATCATAAATAGGGAAAAGTGGCCATCTCAGTTTATTCTGAAATCTGCATGCCTAATTTACAGGTTACTGGGTTGTTAATCTTGTATGAGAGAATATTTGTAAAATTTTTAATATCCTTGCATATTTTAAGAAGAAAGTGAAAAAAGCAATCTGAAAGTGAATTTCAATTATGCATGATTTTGGCACTTAGGATGAATGCATGCTTATAGTGCTCTGCTAAAATCAGAATGCATTATCCATCTTGCTGCATACAGTGCTCAGCATAACAGTATGCTGTTTGGACATTTCAAGATGCAGAACAGTGCCTAGAGAATGGGACACATACTGCTTGTATCTGCATAAACTCCTGGGTGGTTGGTTGGAATACCACTAATCCAGAGATTTGGGACTACAGAATACCCCAGGAAATTGAAATGATGGCTGGTAGAAATCTGGGAGATGTAGGCCAGAAATCCAGTTTATTCCAATTTTGTACCAGCATCAGGGCCTCAATAGTTTTTAAAGTAAGTATGTGGGCTTGTCAAGGATAATCTCAGCCTCACGTTTTGCCTGGATGCAGCTCCCTCCCACTCATTTCTGAATAGATCCTTAGTGAGGATTTGGTTCAGACAAATCCCCTTCCCATGCATACATGTCTCACATTGCAGGGATAACAACACTTCAGTATTTGTTCCTTGTTACTGGAGATCCAGGGAACTCAGAGAAGACATGTAATTAAAATCCTCTTCCACCCCCAGCAATTGGCAAAGACTAGCATTGAGAAAGCTACCACCTTGGAAGCCAAGGGATGACATTAGCACCCTGGCTAATCATCCTACACCCTGGATTAACTGTGTGTGTATGGGGGTGGGTTTGGGGGTGCCACTAGCTTTGAGGGCCATAAAGGGAGCATCCAAAGGTCACATGTGATTCCAGAACCACAGATTGTGTCCCCTATCCTAGAACAAATGTAACTCTGCAGATCAGAAATCTGAATCTAATACTGGCTCAGCATGTAGCATTTTGCAATGGTGGCATGTAGACAAAACAGTGGAAGGAGGAACATGGGAACATGGCATAGCAAGTAAATTAATCAAGATTGGAAATTGGATTCAACCTCTATGGAGATTATCACATTAGCTTTGCTGCCGGGATAGACCCGGGATTCTTAAGGTAGATTTTTATCACATTCACCCATTGCCAGGCAGTATGCAGCCCATATGCAATCCGGGCTTCTCCGAGCTTGTCCCACAAAAATTCAAGAACAAGAAAATCCTATTCTTGAAAAGCTGTGAGAGAAGACTGGGTTGCATACAGGTGACATACTGCCTGGTGATGGGTGAATGCAATAAGATCTGCCTTAAGAAAGTTACATCCCGTAGATATGCGATAATCTCCTACCTTGTTATCTGCTGTTACTAGTTCCCAGCAAACAGTTTCCCTTGTGGCCAAACTGGAAATTCTCAAGCCAGCCATCAGATTATCTGTCTTCAGCAACTTGTCATTCAAAAGTTTACTTTCCCTGTTTGAAGATGCGAGTGTCAGTTGTACAACACTAGCAGTATGTGTGCATGTAAATACATGTGTATCTGTGTATATATCTACACAGATATTTATCAATTGCCCTTTTAAATGTTTCTCTAAATTATTTTTTAAAAGAATTTAGCCATGGAGTTCTCCATGAAAAACCAGATGGCTGTATCCAGCTTTGTCCCCTCTCTGACAGAAAGTTCAAAGAGCCTCGAAGCTTCCATGAGAGGAAGGGCGGGGGGAGTAAATTTCTTGGATGCCTCCTTAGCAAAAATTACTTTTCCTATGTTCCATTCATAGAAGCTTTCACTGGAATAGTGAGCCTTCTGTCAGCAGAGAAACAGCACTAGATACAAGTTTTAAAATCAAATGTAAGGAATAGACACAATCCACAGGACTATTTTCCCCCAATGTGAAGCGATGCTTCTGTACCAGTAGGTATTACAGATAGGTGACATTTTTGCTTTAACAGGATTTATTTTAATGGAAACAGTCAATTTCCTGCTGAAAAAAACATCTAGGGGCTCTTCCACATTTGGTATTGTCATGAATCATTATGCACCCCAGAGTCTTAGTGAATAATGAAGATTTTTGTTTTGTTTTTAATGTAATTGAGTGTCTAATTGGCACCTTCTCCATCAGCTTTCATTTCTATACAGTATCATCTCATGAGTTTGTTTAGAAACAGAGATAGAAAAGCAATGAAGCTATAGGTAACAAAAGCAGCTGTTGTATTTTGCTTGTTTGCCCCAGTCTTTCTACAGTGCATATGTTTCCCAAATGATCAAATCTATTCAGACTCTACTATGCACAAGGAATGAATGAATTCAGTTTATAGCATCTTGTTTTATGAAACTGATCATTTCTGATATTCATCAGGAATTTGTTGTTGTTGTATGTCTTCAAATCACTTCTGATGTATGGTGATTCTAAGGTGAATGTGGTTTTATAGGGCTGAAAATATGTGATTCACTCAAGACCATCCAGTGAGTGTTTCTATGGCCAATCAGGGAATTAAACTCTGATCTCCAGAGCTGTAATTCAACACTCAAACCACCAAGCTGCCATCAAGTCAACTTTGATGTATAGTGACCCTTTGAATGAGAGACCTCCAAGTTACCCTATCCTAGCCAGTACCTCTCAGATCTCACAGACCTGGGGCATGACTTCTTTGATTGAATCTATCTATCTGGAATGTGGGCTTCCTCTTTTCCTACTGCCTTCTGCCTTCCCAAACATTATTGTGCTTTCCTAGTCAGTCATGTCTTGTCATGATATAGCCAACATATGAGCCTCACTTAAGTCATGTTGGCTTCTAGGGAGAGAGTTCAAGTTTCATTTGCTTTAGGATCCATTTATTTGCCCCTTTTAGCAGTACACAGTATCTGCAGAGCTCTTCTCCAGTACCACATCTTAAATAACTTTTCTTCCTATCACCTTTCTTCATTGTTCAGCTTTCCAAACCATACATAGAAATGGTAAATATGATGGCATGGACGATCCTAACTATAGTATTCAATGATATAGCTTGACATTTCAGGATCTTGTCTAGCTCCTTCCTAGCTGCCCTTCCAAGTCCTAGTCTTCTTTTGATATGTTGACTGCAGTCTCCACTCTGATTGATGACTGATCCAAGGTTAGGTAAACCATGAGATATTTCAATGTCTTCATCATATACTGTAAAGTTATGTAAATCATCATTATTTTTGTTTTCTTAATGTTCTGCTGTAATTCTGCCTTTACACATTTTTCCTTTACTTTCTTCATAAATCATTCCATGTCTTTGCTAGTAGTACTCATCAGGAATACTAAGCACAAAATAAGAGCCTTAATGGATCAGATCAAAGACTTGACCAGAGCAGCATTCTGTTTCCACAGTGGATAACCAGTTGCCTTTGAGATCACAAGCATGATCTGATTTTTGCTCCCCTTTTGCTCCCCAACAAGCATGCTGGACATTTATTTTTATCCATTTGTAGGGGATCATTTCCTTCTGTAGGGGAATGTTTTCTATTTTGGTTTCTCAATGAAATGGGACTAAGGATGTAAAATGTTGTATTCTTTATCCTTGTAGATAAATATCTGAATTTTATGAGGTTTTTCTGCACAGAAAACATGTTTCCCGTGTAGAGCACAGTGTTTTCTGTTCAAAATACACCTTTTTATGGTCAGAAAAGCCATTCCCTATACTTTGCACAGAAATATAGTTGCCTAAATACAAAGAATTCTGCAGCAGCCTTGCATTGCCTGCTAATCCTTCCCAGTTAGATTGTGTGTCAAGAAACCCCTGCAAGGAAATGAAGAATGACATTTCCATTCTTTCCATCCCTAAGCCAGACATAGAAGAAACTATGTAACATCACATTATATTATTGCAGACAACTGTGTTCACAGACAATTTTTTCTCTTTTCTTTTAAGAAGTTTCCCTTTATAGTTCCAAGAAACCCATCACTGTTGAATTCTTGATTCCTAACAAATACCAGACTCAGTCAAAGAAGAAATACTTGTCAGGTATCGAGAAGGATAGTCCTTCTAGATGAGTATTATAATGGTTCCCAAAATGTTGATAATTTTTCCTGCCAAAGCATATACAGCTGTGAGACCAGTATGGAACAAAATGATTGAACCATGTGCTTTGGTGCTATGGTGAGCAACTGAATAACAGAAGCAGTGTATCCACTGTCTTGTGTGATAACCACATGGATATTCCTCGAATTAGTAAAAAGAGATTTGTTAATATTTGGCCTCCTTTCTTTCACACGTTGAACTTCCTGAAAAGAAGAAGAAGAAATAAATGGTCTCCAAAGCTTTCAGTGTATCTTCATAGAGCCAGATTTAACAATACTTTTTCAGAATGTATTGGGTTTATTAGATTGCTGTGTTTTACCTTTGTTTTGGTGTCTACACTTTCTGAAACAAAATAGGATGTTTTTTGTAACTTTTCTGAGAAAAGGTCTACAGGTTTGTTTCATTTTCTAGCTATGTGGTTTTAGTTGTTATGGTTGCATCCTCCTTTCGGTTATTTTCCATCACATTTTACTTGATATCTCTTTGCTATGTACACCAGGCATTATGTGTTTAAAATACATATGAGGTACAGGGGTTTCCCCCCCCCCCTATTTTGGAAAAGAAGATAGAGAGTAGGATCCATGCTTAGTGGTATGTACAGTAAAACCACTGAAATCTATAGGTTTATTCTAAGCATGACCAGGCCTGGATTCAACCCAGAATATTTAAAGAAAAAATAGGATTACATTGAGAAGATCAGTACCAATGAAGCAAAATGTAGTATGGAGGGATTTTACAATGGACTTCTCTCATTGCGTTTCCTGACTGTAGTTTCAACCATAAAATCAGTATACTTTGCTTAAGTACAATGAATTATAATATTGTAGATGAGAGTGTGGCTCTTTACACCAGAGGACTACGTGTTTTGACAATATCAGGACATTGCTGGCATGCATCTGAAGGTTAAGATACAAACAAATTTATAAAACAGAGATGGGTGACTTTGGTGAGTCTTGTACACCATTTTCTGTCTTTTAGATTTTCTGGGGAGTGAGGAGCATTCAGGTTGCCAAGTATGGCAAACAAAATAAAACCAGGAATGGCTGGAATAAAAAAGTTAAACAATGCAAGGGGAGGGGTTGAGTGTGATTTAAAAGATACTGACATGCACACAGTAACAACAGTAATTGTAACACATTACTTTTCTCAATTTTAACTTATAAAGCCCTAAATGGCTTGGGCCCAGGGTACTTGGAGGACCGCCTCTTCCCATATAATCCGCCCCGCACTCTCAGATCCATCGGGAAGCATTTGCTGAGGGTTCCTAAGTCGAAATATTCCTCGTCTTCACAAAGGGCATTTTCCATCTCGGCCCCGCAGATCTGGAACTCCCTTCCTGACGAGCTCTGCTCCATCACCTCCCTTGATCTGTTTAGGAAGAAACTAAAGACCTTTCTTTTCTGACAAGCTTTCCCCCATGTGTCCTGATGTTATGTTGTTCTCCCTCTGATATACAATTGTTTATCCAGCTAGTTTGGTTCTTGTGATTTTAATAGTTGTATGTTTATAGTTTTTATTGTATTGGGATGTTTTTTATCATGTTGTTGTTGAGTGTTTCTTTGTTTTATTTTTGAGTTGTACATGACTGTGATCGAATTTGGAATTTGGAATAGCGGTATATAAATAAAT
>NC_056522.1:60207201-60281567 GCF_019175285.1 Sceloporus undulatus
TTATTATTATTATTATTATTATTATTATTATTATTATTATTATTATTATTATTATTTAACTTTGAGGGGATATTTTGCCATCTGTGTATTTTGTGTTAATAATAATAATAATAATAATAATAATAATAATAATAATAATAATAATAATAATAATTTCTTTAATATACCGCCTTTCCAAAAAGATCAAAGTGGTTTACAAAATTACATAAAAACACATAAAATGCGCAAACGATTTACACAAGCAAATAAATAAAATATCTAAACAGTACATAGCGTATACAAACTAAAATTCCATCCTTCATGCCTTAACTAAAATACAACCATCATTAAACATTAAACAAAATTACATAAACAGTTACATAACATAAATAAACGATTTGCATAAGCAAATAAATAAAATAACTAAACAAAACATAATATATACAACTAAAATTCCATCCCTCATCCTTTAACTAAAACTTGTTTTATTTCCTACCCTTTATGAGTCATGAGTAATCACAATGTGCTTTACAACTAAGAGTAAACATCTAAAACACAAGCACTAATAAAACAACCCTATTAACGCCCTAAAAATTCATCAAATGCAACAAGTGGCAAGATAATAAATGGCATACAATGTTGCCTGGTGCTAAAACAATGCTGTGCTTTCAGGTGACAAAGTCTGAAACTTCTGAATATTTTCTGATATATGTATCTTCTCTCTGCTGCTGTTACTTTTTAACCCCATTCAGTCACCTACAGGCTATTTATATACCTTGAATCTTTTAACAATGCCTGGCTGTCTGTTTCTAATAGTCCTCTCCTTTGTCTTTTCAAAGCTAAAGCTATTCTATTTTCATCTTGTTTCTCGAACACCATGTTATTCATAACCACTTAAATGTCTAACAACTTAAAATCCTCAAAGTGAAACAAGTTTCATAATTATTCATACTAAAAGAGCAAACAAAATTAGGAAATGTTGCTGCCTTTTGTTGCCAGCACTTGTTTTTGTTTTTCTTGGAAAATCTTTGGTATCTCTGTTGTGCAGGTGAGTGTTTTTGGATTCTTTATTTAATGCATGATTGACAAATATTCCCCAAGGCTGATCCCTAATACACTTCATAGCCCAGAAAATGTGACAACTCCTAGAAATAGTTGGAATAGCTCCATAACCTCCTGATCAAACTCATGTTGCCCAGAAAAACTCAACTGGTCTAGGCTTTCAGTTTCTGTCTAGAAGCTATTGTGTTTCCCTTGCCCAACCTCTGGCCTAAATCCAGTTGCTAGTCTGATGTGGAGTAGACCAAATGAATAAATCAAATTCATATATGTGTTGACTTCCCAAGTCCCCATTGTTTAACAGGTTTACTCCATTTAAGACTAAAAATTGGATTTAGAATGTAGATTTCTTTCCATTATATTCACCAATATTTGCCAGTCCCCAGATCCTTGCAAAAATAAATTGTAAGGAAAGAACAGGTATAAGGGCATCATGAAAGATTGTACTAAGGGGTAGAATATCTGGTTAAATTTCTGGCATCTCCAGGCTGCTGTCTGAAACCTCAGTCAGAC
This sequence comes from Sceloporus undulatus, assembly GCF_019175285.1. Classification (NCBI taxonomy): domain Eukaryota; kingdom Metazoa; phylum Chordata; class Lepidosauria; order Squamata; family Phrynosomatidae; genus Sceloporus; species Sceloporus undulatus. The sequence goes on from NC_056522.1 coordinate 60,208,753, forward strand.
ACTGTGAGTCAGTTTAGTCAATACTTAGCTAGATAGTTTAGTGACTTGTTATAAGACCTCTTTCTATGTTCTATGTTATGGCATCTCTACAAGAATCAAAGAATCAAATCAAATGTCATAGAATCAAAGAATCAAATAGTTGGAAGAGACTACAAGGGCCACCAAGTCCGGAGGAGCACCATGATGCTGCGTGCCATGTGGAGTGGTGCATGGTGTCATGGCGCCCTGGGGAGTGGAGTCAGGGCATGCGTCATGCGGACACAATACTCCAACTCTGCCCCCAGGGCGGCCTTAATGACTGGACTGAAGAGCCCCTATATTGCCATTTATTCAGCCTACAATCACATTGGCATTTTTAGCTGCTGCATCACACTGCTGACTCATGTTCACTAAGACACTAAGACTCCTAGATCACTTTTACATGTATTGTTTCCAAACAATGTGTCACACATCCTGTATCTGCACATTTAATTTTTTTCTGCCCCAGTGTAGTACCTTATATTACTCCCTGTTGAAATTCATTTTGTTAGTTTCGGCCCAGTTTTCTAATCTGTTAGATTACCTGATGACACCCAATGTATGCTGATGACACCCAAATATATTTTTCTCTATGTCTTGGGCTGATGCAGCAACTGAGGATGGCATCTCTCCTCTGAATGCCTGTCTTCGGTTGGTAATGGACTGGATGAGGGAAAACAAACTCAAACTGAAGTCAGGTAAGATGGAGGTACTTGCAATAGGGACCCCCAATCCAGGAATGGAGTTATATCAGCCAGTTCTGGATGGGGTCACACTTCCCCTGAAGGAGTCTGTCTGCAGTCTGGGGGTGCTCCTTGGCTCGTCGCTTCAACTGTCAGTGCAGGTGGATGCAACAGTCAGAAGCACTTGTTATCAACTTCGGCTGATAAGCCAGCTGTGCCCCTTCCTGGAAAGGAGAGACCTTGAAGCAGTTGTACATGCACTGGTAACCTCTTGGCTTGATTTCTGCAACACACTTTACATGGGGCTACCCTTGTGCCAAGTTCAGAAACTTCAATTGGTACAAAACATGGCAGCCAGGCTGGTTACAGGCAAACCTAGAACTGCTCATATTACACCTGTCCTAAAATCTCTCCACTGGCTGCCTCCCACTCTCCTATAGGATAACCTCTCCTGCACAATTCACCCACAAAGTTTTTTCTCTTTTCTTTTTTATTCTGCTTGTATTGGCATGTTTTATACTATCTGCTGTTTAATCCTATTTTATGGCTTGGATTTATGCTTTTATGATTGGGGGGAGGGCTGGGTTTTTTGGGATCTGTCTTTTTAATTGTAATTTTAATTCTATGCTGTGTCATTTTACTGTTGTGATCTGCTTTGATTCCCTGTGAAAAAGTGGAATATAAATTATTATTATTATTATTATTATTATTATTATTATTATTAATGTCATTTTGAATTCTGATCCTGTCCTCTGGGGTATTAGCTAGCCCTCCTAAATTGGTGTCATCTGGAAATTTAATAAGCATGCAATTTATTCCATCATCTAAGTAACTAAAAAAAGTCAATTCCATCATTCAAGTCATTGATAAAGCACTGGCCCCAGTACAGAACCCTGTGGCACCCAATCAGTCATTTCTCTCCAGGATGAAGAGGAGCCATTGGTGATTACCTTTTACATTTGGTTGGTCAATTATTTGCAAATGTACCTTACAGAAACATTATCAAGCCCACATTTTCCAGTTTATTTGCAATAATAACATGGAGGATGTTGTCAAAGGCCTTACTGAAATCAAGATATGCTACATTCACAGCAATACCTTCATCTACCAAGCTTGTAACTCTATCAAAAATAAGTGTTGAAATTTGTTTGGTATGACTTGTTTTTGAGAAACCCATATTGACTTTTAGTGATCACAGCATTTCTTTCTAAATTCTTACAGACTGTCTGCTTCATGATCTTCTCTAAAATCTTTCATGGTATTGATGTCAGGCTAAATAGGCAGTAATTGTTTGGGTCCTCTCTTTTTTTACCCCTTTGAAAATGGGGACAACATTTTCCCTCCTTCAGTCTGCTGGGAGCTCCTGTTCTCTAGGAGTTCTCAAGGATTATTGCCAGTCATTCTGAGATTATTTCTGCTGGCTCTTTTAATGCTCTTGAGCACAATTCATTTGAACCTGGAAACCTCATGACACTTATGACTTAACCACCACCATCCCTCATCAGAGGTTATGTTGATTAGGGCTATTGGGAACTTCCAGAACATCTGAAAGACATTTTCGTATGTGTGTGTGTGCGCAGATGAAACTGTTGTAGTGTTTAATATGGCTTATTTCTTGATAAACATACATAAGGCTCTCAACCTAGGTAGTACAGCTTCTTTTACATCTGTGAGTAGAAGAGCTGTGAAATAATCCTTGTGTTTTCAGGATGTGCTCATATCCAAGCCAGAGTCAAACTAAGTTCAGTTAATATAGCTGAAATAATTTTAAACTCATTTCCTAAGGTTTGAAGGTTATTTAACTTTCTGCATTACAGCTTTCCCTGGAGCTTTGCACATGTGATTTCATTCTTTTTAGGTATGTGACAAGGTGACAAGGTTGTGGGCTGAAAGTATTGTCACACTGAGGAATCTTATCTCTTGGGAGCAACTGACCCTGGCAGTAACATTTCAAATTGTAGTGCTATGCCTTGTTGTGTTCAGCCGATGAACTCCTATTAGCCAAAAAATTAAAGAAGAGTAAATTAAATTGTCTATATTTAAATTTTAAATTATTCAAAACACCCATGCAGTAATACAGTTACAAGCAAGGTTAAAAATTATTCCAGAAGGAATATCACACTTATAACCCATTAGAGAGAGTTACCATAAAAAAGCATGTTGATAGCCACTGTTCATCTGTCATGTGTTTTTGAATGATTGCTCCTTGCATGTCATATATGCTCTTGCATTACACATGCTCAGGCCTGTTGAACCCTGTACTATGGCGCTGGGGTCCCATCCAAGTTGCACCACTGAATCAGTCTCATTCTTCATCCTCTTCACAACGCAAACTAAACACCCCATGGGCCTCTTCACAACCTATCAAACTGTTATCTCTCCAAAGGTATTTTTTGACATTGAAATGATATTGATTGGGTTCAGTTCTTGACTGAAGAACTTGACTGAAACTACTGAAGAGGGGGACTGGTCCCTATTTTTCTCCTCTCAGTGCCAGGGTTGCTGTATAAGAGTAAAAAAATGTCCAAAAGGCTGTTTCATTTCTTTTCTTTTTTAATTTTTTAATTTTATTAGAATATCATCTTACACACAAAAGCAGATAAATAAGAAAACACAAAACAAACAATTCAAAACATACATTACAACCTGTACAAATATCACATATATCTATTTACATAAGATAATCGATACCGTTCTTTCTTGACAGAAAGAACCTCTCTAGCAAAGGAGAAAAGTGCTTCAAAGAAGACATATCCTCAGAAACAATGCATTTTTCAAAGGATTCCACTTGTGTTTCCATATAATGAGCCAATAATGACCAAGGTGTGATGTGCATTTGAGATTCATCCTTGAGATTCTTTGCAATTAAAATGGTTATGCATCTTTCCTCCTGAAATATCTTCAACCCATGCAGCACCATCTGCAAAAATATGGCAGCCATTTGTCAGAAAAAAAAAGTCTGATCCACCTTTCTAGGTGTTCTGAATGCAAATTAGCTAATAAAAACTGCAAAAAGTCACATAAGCAAATCTAAAGGTTTTTTTTTAAATAGTTATTTAAAATGGTGTCCTTTCAGGTATGTAGAAATGCACCTGAAAACAAGAGTGTGTATAGCAGCCTTCCACTGCCCCACCCGATGATCCAAATACAGTTTTTGGATCAAATTTTGAATGCATTTCCTTGTCTCATAGTCAAACTTCAGGCAGGTGTCCACTTTGTATTCATGCTCAGTAGCCCTGTATGTTTATCACATTGTGGCTGGCACTTTTTAAAAAGGATTTAAAAATAAAAGCCTCTCAAAACTACTTTGAGCTGTGGGGGTGACTTTGTGACAGCCACAAGTGGCAATCTGTGGTTGGAAAAATCAGTTTTTATTAAAAAGGAGGAGGGGGCATTTAGTTAATAGACATTTTAATTTGATTCAGGGAAAATGGTTTTATATGTATCCAAATGTGGCTCCATCACTGGCCTCCCACTAAAATGAAACTATCCAAACAAAATCTAGGGATGTTTATAAATAAATAATAATAAAAACTTTATTTATATACTGCCTTTCCAGGGTGATCAAAGCGGTTCACAACATGAAATATTCATTACAATACAGAGTAAAATGCAGTACCAATAAAATAACATCTTAAAAACATTGTATCTAATCGTGATCCAGCATCTAGAAGTAACTTTTATGAGGAGGTAGTTTTCTCAGAAAGAGTCAGGAGGGTATGCGAAACAGAAGAGATGTGTTTTCAAAGATTTTTTGAAGACGTCCAGGGTGGAACTAAGGCAAACCTCTTCCAGTAATTTGGAGCAGCCGCTGTGAAAGATCTTTGGTGAGTTGATTCAAGTCTCATCTTAGGGTACTCCAATATATACTTCCCCGAAGTTCTGAGGGTGTGAGGCGGATTGTGTAGGGAGAGGCGTTCCCTCAAGTAACTCGGGCCCAAGCCATGTAGGGCTTTATATTGGCAGCCAGTGAAGGGATCTTAAAACGGGTGTTATATGGTCTGACCTTAAAGTTCCGGCAACCAATCTGGCTGCAGCATTTTGAATTAGTTGAAGCTTCCAAACCTGGTACAAAGGTAGCCCCATGTAGAGTGCATTACAGAAATCTAAGCGAGAGGTTATCAGTGCATGTACTACTGTTTCAAGGTCCTTTCGGTCCAGACAGGGACGCAGTTGGCGTATCAGCTGTAGCTGGTACCAAGCACTCCTGGCCATCACATCTACTTGAGATGATAACTGTTGAGATGAATCCAGGAGTACTCCCAAACTGCGTACTTCGTCCTTTAGGGGAAGCGTAACCCCATCCAGGACAGGATGGCAAATTTCCCTGTCTGGATGTGGGGAACCTATGACGAGTATCTCTGTTTTCTCTGGATTCAGCTTGAGTTTGTTTTCCCTCATCCAGCCCATTACTGACTCCAGGCAGGCATCCAGAGGAGAGATGCCATCCTTAGTCACTGTATCAGTTGGAGACATGGAGAGATAGATCTGGGTGTCATCAGCGTACTGATAACACCAAGCTCCATGGTTCCAGATGATCTCTCCCAGTGGCTTCATGTAAATGTTAAACAGCATGGGGGACAGAACGGCGCCCTGATGGACGCCAGATATCAGCTCTCTTTTACGAGAGTGACAGTCCCCCAGCCTCACCATCTGGAACCTTCCTGAGAGGTAGGACTGGAGCCACTAGAGTGCAGTGCCACCAATGCCTAACTCTCCCAGCCGTTCCAGAAGGATACCATGGTCGATGGTATCGAAGGCCGCTGAGATGTCCAAGAGCACCAGCAGGGTCACATTTCCCCTGTTGATGCTCAGACGGAGATCATCGACTAAGGCGACCATGGCAGTCTCCACTCCGTATCCCGCTCAGAAGCCAGTTTGAAATGGGTCTAGATAATCAGTTTCATCCAAGACAACTTGGAGTTGGAAGGCTACTGCCCTCTCAATCACCTTGCCCAAGAATGGTAAAAGGGAGACCGGTCTATAGTTGCTCATCTGCAGGGGATCTAGGGAGGGTTTCTTCAAGAGTGGTTTTACTATAGCCTGTTTTAAGGCAGATGGAAATTTTCCCTCCCAAAGGGATGTATTAATTATGAGCTGTAATGAAGATGTTATTATATCCCCTCCCTGAGCGGTCAACCAAGATGGGCAAGGGTCGAGAGGACAGGTTGTCCTTCTCACACAGCCAAGGAGCTTGTCCACATCCTTGGTACTAATGTGGGTAGATCTGACCTGGCTTGCACCTGAAACCTCCTGAGCATGATTCAAAAGTTCTCTGTAATATGACTCAACAATCATTCTCCATAACCTCACAAATGTTAAATGACATTGATATGTAACAGAAAAATGTAAGCAAACATGAAAGAGGCAAATGTCTAGTGTTTATTGGGACATGCGGCTACTTTATAGTTTATTTCACAGCACAAATCAGACTGTTTCACAGCTTAATTAAATGAACAATGCTGTTAAAATTAATAGATTATGCAAAGTTTGATTGCATCAATTTCCATTTGATTTTCACAAAGATGAGTTCAATTAATTAAAAAACAAATAAATTGTTTTCTTTTTAAAAAAAAAGCCAATTACACAAGATTTGAAAACTGAATGAAAGTGAACAAATCTATATTAGTATGAATCAGAAATGATGACTAGAATCCTGTATGGTTGTTATATATGCTTAATGACCACATTTTGTAGTAAAAAAAAATCAGAATACTAGGAATGGGGAGTGCAGCTATGAAAGAACTAGTAAAGATCCCAAAGAGTAAAGATATTCAACTGAGCACTAAAGTTGGAATCATACAAGCCATTGTATTCCCTACTAACATGTATGAATGTGAGAGTGGATAAGAATAGAAATCAGTTTATTTGACTTGTGGTGCTGGAGAAGAGTTCTGAGGATACTAAGGACAGCCAAAAGACAAAGAAATAGGTCCTAGAACAGATCAAATTGGAAATCTCCTTGGAAACCAAGATATTAAATTGAGGTGGTCATAGCTTGGCCACATCATGAGAAGGCATGTCTCACTGGAAGAGACAATAATGTTAGGAAGTGTGGATGGATGTAGAAAGAGAAGAAGGCTGCATCTGCATGCTAGATGGATGGACTCTATTAAGGAAGTCACAGGTGTGAATTTGCAGCACCTAAGCAGAGCAGTGGGGGATAGGGAGTCTTGAGATGTCTCATCCACAGGGTCTCCATGAGTTGAGGCAGTTATCAACAAAAGCATCACTTTTATGGTGCTATGCACTGGATTCATAACAGGCAGCAGCCACTGCAATCAATGGGGTGCTGTTCCCCTGTTGCTCAGGAAGCTGCTGACCACCTCCTATGTAGGATCCCCATTGTGAGAGGCAGAAACAGGTTCCTTATTGGAATTCCTCTTATGTAGGAGATCACTTGCATGAGGGTGTGTTTCGGAACAGCAGACAATTGCTTTCTGGGGGACAAGGGAACAGCCCACCACTGATAGCAGTAACCGCTGCCTGGTAAGTGGAGATTGAGGATTTCATATGTAACAGTCACAAGTGCAGAAATGCAGGCTACCCATTTGTAATCCTCATACAGAATTCTGGCCTATATTCTTGTTGCACTATACAATTTTTTTCTTGAATACTTGTGTATGACTGTGTGGGTCTATTAATGAAATTTTATAACAATAACAAAACTGTAATGAAGACAAGGAGTTGGATATAGACTTACTTGTGATTGCAGCAGCTATTGAATGGGGCTTATCATAGTCCCTTTAAAAAAAAATATTTTACTTCAACGAAAAGAACAATGCAACATAAAAAATCATAAATACATGACCATATGACAATAAAGATTATAGTCCCCTGCAACCCCAAATACAAAATAAATATATTTTCCAGCACAGTCTACTCTAAATATATTTGTCTTTTCTCACTAGCCAGTGAATTATCCCAAATCTTCAATTTCAAAAATGTAAAGTGTCAGAACCTCTAATAAATCTTTCCAGTGTTTATGCTGAAATCCAAGTGGTCTCAGTATATCAGATGCATTATTTACCAAAAGCAATGAATAGCTGCCATATCTCAATAAACATGTCTGTCCTAGTTTCCACTCTAAAATCTTTATATTCAGCTGTTAATTTTTTATTTAATGTCAGCTCCCACAGCTCCTCCATCATGTGAGAAGATCCAATTTTGCATCATATTCCCATCCCTTAGCTATGGCAATTCTCACCACTGATAATGGAATAGATACAAGTCATTTGTGATACATACATGTGTACTGATTCATCCTTGGCAAACAGGTAGTTCCTCCTCTATCACACATCCAGCTGTCCCATGACTGAATGTCCCCTAATGCTGCTGCATCAAGGAGCACACAAAAAAGAAAGAAAAGAAACATCCGAACACTGACTCCTCCCACCTCTCCTTCCTCCATTTTTCTGCTCTTCTGTGTATGCTTTTTAGATTGTAAGCCTGAGGGCAGGGAACCGTCCAATTAAAAAGATTGTATGTACAGCGCTGTGTAAATTTACAGCGCTTTATAAATAAAGGTTAATAATAATAATAATAATAATAATAATAATAATAATAATAATAATAATGGCATAAGTCAACATACTGCAGCATTACTTTCCTAATACCTTTGTGAGAATGGGCTAGCATCCTTTTCAGTACCTATAATATCGTAAGCTGGATATATGCTATCCTAACTGTTGGGGATTTGTATTTAAATCATAAATGCCAAACCTGACTCCAAAAACCTACATACATCCCTCTGACTGAAACATTGCTGAGGTGCTGAAGATTGGAGCACTAGGAAATGACATCTGCAGCACACTACTGGTTGCAGGATGCCTTGGGACAAAAAATTGTGATAGAACTTCAATGGGTGATTTCCAGATGCCTGTTCTTGAGGTACTCTGAAACCAGGAAGGTGCTGCAGATGTTCTTTCCCAGCACACTGATTTCCAGTGTGCTTCAGCTGAGACACTGTCAAGCTGCAAATGTAGTTTTGGTTGGGCATCATCCATCATAACTACAGTGATAGAGCTCCAACATCATAATTGCAATAATAAGGCGGGATCTCAACCAGTTTCCCCCTTATGGCCACTTTGCCTAACTTTTGTTCTCATATATTCTTTCCTAGTTTACCTATACTGCTTCTCCTATATTATCACCTTGTCTGTCATGGAATGTGTCACCTTTATTTATTTTGGGTGGGGGAGGAAAATATCCCATATTTCCATACAGAACTAGTTCCAGCAAGGAACTGGAGTTTTCAGAGCAGTTCAAAACTTCCCACTTGCCATCAAATTATGCCTAAAGCAAAATGTGAAATGGATTTGCTCAGGCAGGGTAAGAGCATCAAGGACAATTAAAAGCATTTCAGATACAGTTAGAAATATTTCTCTGGGCCGGTCTTAGCCATTTATCTTTTGCACTATGTTGAAAGGATATTCAGCCTTGTTCACCTGTAAGAGATAGTAACTCATTGGTTAACTGAGCCTGGAATTTCTTTCTTAATGGAGATAGAAGACATGGAGTAACAAGATGATTTACATCAACAGGGAGGTCATTTTCATATATAATTGCTATCTTTTATGCTTCCCAAGAGGACAACTGGGTTGTCAATTTTGTGCCAATTACAGCTCTGCTCTCCTCTAGTTTCATTTACAGTACCAGAATAGTAAAACATAAAATAACCCTTCGTATCCAAGTCAGTTCAGTTCATTATTTCCCATTCTTTTATATCATAGGGAGTTCCAGATTAAGTTTAAGATATGTGGAGCGGATTTCATACCAAGATCAGAGTCATGTATAGGATTTTTTCTTTCTTCTGAATCTTTAAATTCATACAAGTATCATATTTGTTGCTGAGGTCTAGGAAATTAATTCTTTTGATACTGGATTTTTCAATCTTAGAAAAGTCTTGGGCACTGGGACTATTTTATGTCTTGCTAATGTGCATGTTTCCAATTCTTCTTCTTTTCTTCTTTTTCTAAAGAGAACTATAGGTTGGAAAAAAGATATAAGTATTATATATGAGAGGAAAGATGTAAATAGTAGAAATGGTATACTCTGTGTATATAAGTAGATTTATGTCTGTAGTAGTAAATGTATGGAAACGTGTTATATGTATGGGTATGTGGAGATATAGATGTATGTATGTATATATGTAAGTATATTGGTGTGATGGATGTAATAAATAATAAAAAATAATAAAAATATGCATGTTTCTAACTCAAATTCACAAACAAATTAATAGGTATTTGAATGGAAAAATATTTAATCTTAATACTTAATTTTAATGAAAATATGTCCCACATTGATGAAAGAGCAGTTTTTGCACAGTGGCATCACTAGGGTAGTGTGGGAGTGCACACTGCACTAGATGACACCCATCAGAAGTGGTGACGCTGGTGGAGAGGTGGCAGTGGGGACAGTGCTGAGTGCTGAGGTGCCTCTGTGCTGGCCTCCACTGTCTTTGTCCTGCTGGCTCATACCACAGTTGCTCTTTCTCAGGAGAAGGAGGAAGAGGAAAAGTCTCCACCATACCTACCTTTCTTGCACTGGTCTGGTGAGGGAACCAGAAGACTGTTATTTAGACCCTCTGCCTATTGTGGCAAATGATTATTTTATTCCTAATAGAAATTGACATTTTCATAAGGAGGAAAGAAAAAACTCAAAAATTTACTTGTCAGTAAGGAATGAAAAGATTATTTGAAAATATTTTTAATGGTCAGAAATGTGCTTTTCAAATATGGAGAAGAATCCTGGACATCCCAGTTTGGGACTTATCCTAAACATAATTCATGCACGGTTGTTTTGTACAGAGAAGAGCATTTTCTAAACAGGAATTAATATTGCTACATGGAAACATTATTGTATTGTTATTTTAAATTGGGAGCAGCTTTGGTAAAAGTGGGATGATAGTAGTAGTAGTAGTAGTAGTAGTAATAATAATAATAATAATAATAATAATAATAATAAATTCAGTGCAGAAAATGCCACATCCCAAATTGGAACTAGCCTTCAGAATGCATGGTTTTGGAATACTTTCTTTACTTGTTGTTACCTTTGAGAAGAAAGCCAAGCATTTATATTCCTACTTGTCAGACAAGATTAATGAGAAGTGTTTATTATTATTTCTGTGCAGTTTTAAAGAAATATTTGGATCTTCTTCAATAATCTTTGTGAAAATTGCACAAATAATTTTCCTGCCACTTAAAACTGCTGCAACCTTGCTGAATGGATGTTTAAAAACCATATTCATTAGATGGATTTTTTGCATGTTTTGAGCAATAATCCTGTCCTTTTGTGTTTACTGTAAGTATGAGTTGCAGATGAAATCTTATTCTGCAATTGTTTTTGTTTAAATGAGATCAGCAATTATCTTAAAAGCACATTGCTAAAGCAATTTAAAACACATTTTAAACATTATAAAATGATGAAGAGGTTGTGCGCACAGGCCATAAGTCCCAGTTTACCCCTAGCCTCATGTTGTCTTGTTCATACAATGCAGGCCAAAACCCTGGGGCCAAGATTGGGCCCAATTCTGCCAGACCAGATGTGGATCCAGAGGATCTGGCCTGATCCTGGGGAAAACAGCCGGTACCCCAGGGTAATTTATAAACCTTTGCGGTTTACATGTCCCCTGTGTGCCTTACCTTACCATGTGATTGAGAAGTACCCCATCACCACATGTGATGCAGAAATGGGGCACCTGGTCACATGAGTGCAACTAGGTACCCCATTTCCATATCAAACACAGCAAGAGGGGGCTTCTCAGTCAGAGTGAAGCACAGAAATATGCACCTGCCTCCGTTTCTGGGCTTGTGCAGGGGTGGGTATGCAACCCAGGGACCAACCTGGGTGAGTACCAGGGCCAGAATAGCATGGGCAGAGCACACTGCACTGGAAGATCCTTTTGCTACATGAGTTAAGAGGCAGAGAAGACGCCAACTAAACCTCCAATAAAGGAAACTGGGAGCAGCCACTGAGAAGCTATCAACCATGGGCCTGGTACAGACGGGCCAAAAGGAGCATAGCGGCACCGATACTAGAGTTTGGGAGCACACATTAACTGTATTGACGACGGCATCATGGCAGCAGCCTGTCCACATGGGTGCCACCATTTTCACGTAAGGGATGTGCAGCATATACACATTGCTGCACGTCCCTTATGTCATGAGTGTGCAAATAGCGCACTCTTCATGTGCCAGTGCCATGGCAAAAAGAACCCGTTGTTCTGCAGCCAGACAGGCTGCTGCCACCCCGCCCTTTCCGGGAGATATGTAGAGGGCCATAGTCTCAGAAAATGTGCTTGTGATAGTGGTGAGACTGAATGAAAGCCTTTCCATAAAGATCTTAAAACTTGGATAGGCTTGTATGGCGATTTTGTGGGAGGGTGTTGAGTCAACTTTTTATTGTTGGTGATAATTTACTGAACATTCTTTACAGCTCTAATTGTTTTTTCCCTTGTTCTTTAACCCAGTTCAAATCCACAAGAAAATCTTCTCTCACTTCATTTGAGAACATTTTTAGACTGTTTTTCATTTAAGGACTCTCAGTGTGTTCTTTGAGAGTGATCCAATAATTGCTCAGTTTTCTCAAAAGCCCTTGGTTAAGGACTTGGTCAAAAGCTTTTCTTGAAAATCTAACTAAATCGTGTCTTCTTGACTAACCCTATCCACATGCTGTTTGACACTCCCATAGAACCTGAAAGGCTTAGTGAAACAGGACTTACTTTCCTTCGGGAAGATTTGACTTACTATATACTTGATAATTTTAAATCAATTTTCTAAGGGCTCCCACAGTCACAGAAGAGGCATTGGTATAGCACACACCTGAGTTAGAGAGAGAAAACCATAGTAATCTTAAATTTAAGGAGAAGCTAAAAAGGTGCAGGAAAGAAAAAGGTGATACAAGCAGTTGCTTCTTGAATTCTGAACTGGTCCATCTGTGTAGCCTGAAGCACTGGAATGAGGTAAAGGCATCTTTGGAAAGTTCATATAATTTATTTAAAGCTAAAATAACTGTCAGGTTTAGAAGCTAACTCTCTCTTGAGTGGCCCCAAAAGTAGCTATGGAAATACACTTAGGAATTGGCTGGAGAAATAAAAGAGGATGTGATATCCTATTCAACAGAGTCAGACTTTTTGAATATTATTCATAGAGTTTTCAACCAACTGATTTCTGAATTACTCTAGTAGATGAGTTTCATAGATGTTTATTTCCAATTTGAGTTGACAAAATATTGCCAATTCATAAAACTAATCTTGCAGTATCATGCCATCATGAAACAGACTGCAGACTCCCTGCATTGTCTCTCTCTCTCTCTGTGTGTGTGTGTGTGTGTGTGTGTGTGTGTGTGTGTGTGTGAAATGGACATTTAAATCATGAATTTCACAGAGGTGCTGAAAATGGTGCAAAACCAGCTACCACAATAGTCAAGCCTGGCATGAGTGCACTGTAACATCAAATAGTATCTTTCCATCCTCTGACTGGAGCAAATCAAGTAATATTGGTTTAAACAGATAAAAGGCAAGTAAACCATTTGTTCTGCAGAAGCAAAAGTCTTAGCCAGGCAATTTTCATCATACAATTTTCATATAGCTGTGTGCCTCTAGACTGATGTTTGCAAATGTGTGTGTGTTTCATGTGTAATCAAGCAGTAACTATCAGATATATTTTCATTTAATCCTCATTTACTCATTTTTTTTTTAAAAAAAGGTGCAATTAGCACAGGCCAAACCTGATATGGGAAACATGTGGCAATCCACATTAGCCAACATAGCTAGTGGCAAGGGAGGATGGGAAATGTAATCTAACTACATCTGGAGGGCCACATGTTCCCCAACCCTAGGGTAAGCCTTTCTGCAGTAATGACACATATTTTGCTTTACTGCTAGTGTCTGGAGATGGTAAGCAACATGTGTCAAAACAAGGCTGAAATCTTCTCCCTATTTATCTAGGAAAATTCTCCACCAAAATAAATGGGATTTATTTCTGAGTATCATGGTACTGTGAGAGCCAGTGTAATGTACTAGTTTAAGCATTGTGGTATTATGGAAGCCACCTTGGATCCTGTCCTGGGAGAAAGGTGGCAAAAAATAAAGTGGAAAAAAATGGACTAGGACTCTGAAAACCAGGGTTCAAATCCCTACTCAGCCATGGAAGCCCACTGGGAGAACCTGAGCAAGTCACACTCTCTAAACCTCAGAGGAAGGCAAAGGCAATCCCATCCTGAACAAATCTTGTCAAGAAAATTCTGTGATAAGTACACTTTGTTGTTGTGTGCCCTCATGTCATTTCCAACTTGTGGAGTTGATTACTGGGGCTTCTGGGACTGAGAATGTGTGACTTGCCCAAGGTGGTTTCCATGGCTGAGCAGGGAATCAAACCCTGATTTCCAGAGTCATAATCCAACACTCAAACCACTACACTATGCTGCCTCACTTTAGGGTCACCAGAAGTCAGAAGTCAGTAATAATTTGAAGAAACACAACAACCATCATGCTTCAAGTCCACCCAACTGATTCTTGGGTAAACCAATGTGCAAAAATGACTTGCAAGTCAGTCTTATCTCTCTCTCCAACCACAAATATAGGCCCTGTCCAGATGGGCCCTTTGCGACACGTCCACGACATGCTAGGGTTGCCTTGGGGTGGCGCGTGCACATGCCCCGCAACCCTAGCATGTCATGCACACGCCGCAGTTGCGCAGCACCATACATATGGTGCATGCAACGATTACATCGCAGCTGTGCTGCCTCTAAACGGCACTGCGCAGCTGTGACGTAACCGCACTGTCTTTGGCTCTTTGCAGTGCCACAAACAGGAGCCGCTTTTGGGAGCTCCTTCTTTGCTGCGCAGCTGCACCTTGCAATTTGTATGCAGCGGTGCAGCTGCACAGCAGAGAGAGGCGCCAAGGAGGTGCCTCCTTTTGGTGGTCTGTACCCCGCCTATGTCGCAAAATATGTCTCTTGATGCATTCCTTGCTCTGTCCTCATCACAAGAAATCTGTTAAGAAAGTAGCGCAGCACTTATGTCACAATGACTGCGCCCGTGTACACAGGATGTCGCCATTGTCACGCTGCTATGCTGTGTTAGAGTTAGGGACCATGCAGTTGCCACACAGTCCCTAACCCTAAAATCAGCACCAGCACAGCGCATTTGGGTGGTCTGTACCATGCTTTAGAAACTGTAGGTTGCAAACTTATTGTGTAACATTTAGCAAAACTTTTAGTGATAAACCTGCTAAATAAATCTTGCTAGTGGGTCACCATAAGTCAAGGATGGCTTGAGGGCACGTGATAGCAAATGATTTTTTGAGAATAGAATAAAATTATTATGCTGACTGGTGGAAGCAAAGATATGAACCCACCCAAAAATTAGAAAATAATTAGTTTCTCATTTTTCCCATAGGCTGAAATAATAAAACTGACATTTTGAAAGAGAACAACATAATAATAGGCAATCATTAGTCATGTATTGGGTTTTCTTTAACACTAGAGGATGTGTCTGGGTGGATCCATCAGCATTTCAGACAAGCAGAACTCAGCTGCTGGTCACACAAATTGTAAAACGTATAGCTGTTCAAAAATAAATCTTGAAGTGGTGTTTTAAAATGATATTGTTACAACCAGTTTATGTTGCTGCACATGGCTTGAACCCAATTCAAAGGTTACATGATATTGCAGATTATACATTGTTACTACTTTCAAGTATTGGGGCCAGTCTGGGGATCTACCAAGTACATTGTTCGCAGAGGATGGGGAAAAGTACAGATCACAGTGTTGCCACTGGCCAAGCTGCCTGGATGAGTCTGTGAACTGCAGTTCAACAAAGTAGCTTCCCTAATTTCTGACTGCTCCTACAGCATAATGGCAAGACATATCAGTGATGAAAATATCCCTTGCATTCCTCATCCAAAAGAAGGACTGATAATGTTTTGTCCTGGGAAGGGCTGTAATGATCAGATGGACAACCATGACTGATTTGTAAGTCTGTTCACTTCAAAAAGCATAAAGCTATTTTAGCTCTACCACTCTGTTCATTATTCATTCATTCATTCATTCATTCATTCATTCCATTTATATCCTGCCTTTCTCCAAATAATGGGATTCAAGATAGCTAACAACATATTTAAAATGATATAAATTTTTAAAAACAATACAAAAATATTAATAAAAGTGTACATATAAGATTGGAAACAAAGAATTTATAAAGTTAAAACATGAATAATTAAAAATACTAAAATTAATTAGACGATTATATACAAAGTCTAAAAACAGCACTGTCTAGCATTAAAAGTCCAGCCTAGTCAGTTTGTAAAAGCCTGATGGCACAAAGATGTTTTGACCTGATGACAAAATGAGAGCAAGGACAGGGCCATCCTGGCCTCTCTAGGGAGGGACTTCCAAAGTCTGGGAGCAACTACTAAGACAGTCTTCTCTCTTTTTCCTATCAAAAGAGCTGGAGAGGGTGGTGGGATAGAGAGAAGAGCATCTCCAGAGGATCTTAGAGCTCTAATAGTCTCTAAAAGGGAGATACGGTCCTTTGTATAACCTGAACTGAATTCCCCAGGAGATTTATATGACTGAAATGTCAAACCTCTTGGATTATTATGGACAATGTTGATATCTGATATCTCCTCAGGCTTTTTCTGCTGCCTCTCAGCTTGCCTACAACAGCCATAGTATGTGAGGGATAAATAAATGTTGCCCACTGCAATACACACTGTGAGATATCTCTTATGTAATACAAAATATCACTAGCTTTGAGCAAGTAAAGTCCACCAGCTTTGAAAAAAGATCTGTTCCTGATAGATATGCAAATAACTAGGGTAGATCTGTTGATGTGGATTGGAATTTTTTGACACTCTCTGATAGAGGCATGAGAGTAGTGGCGGTCACTATGCCCATTTATAAATGTTTTTACTCACCACTTCACATGAAAACAGAGTTGGTTGAATGCAATGGGATCATCGGCAAATTAAATTCTTTTTCCATTTGTTAGAAGGGCTGCAGTGCAGTGAGATCTTGTATGTCTTTTCTAAACAGCCAGTGTGATCTAATTGTTTTAAGCATTAGACTATGACTCTTGAGACCCAAGTTCAATTCCTTGCTCTGTCATGGAAATTCACTGGCAGGTGAAACAGACTGGCTCTAAATGTCAGCTTCCAAGTGGCTTAGGGCCATGGTGTTTAGATGATGCATGCCCCCAAGACACCCAGAAGCCACCTGGTTGCCCAGATATGGGCCAGCTTCTGGGTGCTCCAGAAGCATGACATTTACATGCTGCACACTGCAGGAGCACCACAAAGCTGCGGCAGGATGGAGAAGCCAGCTTTTTGCCAGCGCACAAAGGTGCTGCAATTTGCTGCTTCTTTTTGGGCCAGAAAAAGGGCAGATTGGGGCTGTGGCATGCTGTTGGGCTTTCTCAAGGGTGGCTTCAGGGCAGTCTGTTTTGCTCCAGGTGTGCTTGGGTGAGTCACCCAACTCTCAGCCCCAGAAAACCCCATGACAGTGCTGCCCTAGGGTCACCATGAGTCAGAAACAAATTGAAGGCAAATAACAACAGTAGCAACTGTCTTTTTTGAGGGTGTTGTTGGTAAATCTACAGCACTATATAAATAGAATATATAAATAAAGTATAATAATAATAATTCTCTTCCTCACTTCCTCCAAATGCCTCTCCCCTAGGGACACATTACAGTGGACCCTTGTTATACACTGGGGTTTAGTTACACGATTCCCCCTTTGATAACAAAATCCGTGGATGCTCAAGTCCCATTAAATATAATGACATAGCAAAATGGTGTCCCTTATAAAAAATGGAAAATCAAGGTTTGATATTTGAAATTTATACTTTTTTTTGAACATTTTCAATCCGTGGATGCTTGAATCCGTGTATACAAAATCCATGTATAAGAAGGGCTGACTGCATTTTGCTCTGTTAATACCTCCTGGCCTTTTCATTGCTGCTGCTGGTAATGGTGGGGATCAGAGGTGCATCTGCCATATTCCTCATGTTGCATTCAGTCCAGTTGCATCATTCAATGAGTCCTCTGGTGGACTCCAGAGGATCCTGATGGGAGATGTTTTCTGTTGGAACACAGCCAAATGTTTCCCCAGTTTTCCACATTCCACATGTAACAGAATAACCATTGAGTGCCATCATAGTGAAGTGCTGTGGCAAGGAGACATACTACTTTATCACACTAGGGGACAAATGGGATTGAAAGAGTTAAACTAGAGAAAACCAGGAAATGCCTGATATTTATCACATGACATTTCCTGGTTTTCTCTAGTTTAACTCTAGTTTAAAATCCCGTTTACCCCCTAGTGTGATAAAGCAGATAGTGTAGTTCTACATGGGCAACTCTGATGCAGGATCTTACTCTGTTTGTGAAAGTTTTGTGGATGAGTATAGTCCCATTTTGCCATTTTTCAGCAAAGTACTGTAAACAAAATATGGTAGTAGAAACATGTTCTTTTTCTGCAATATGTTTTCCCCTGAGCCTTCAGCTGAGAGCACATACCAAGAATATGCATTTTTAGCCATGGACAATCCTTCATCTCCATTTTCATGATTGTTTATCTTCTATAAATAACATAATTAATTTAGTAGCCATAGTTTCAAGTTTCTGTACACCTGGAACATCCTGCCTGCAGCAAAGTATTTCATTCATGAAACAGGCAGGTAATTCTTTTCTTTTAATACAAGATTACATTATTTTCATACATCCAGGCTGTCATATTTCATTTATTTCAATGTGCTTTTCCTCCACCTACCCATCTGTGAGTATTATCTTTATCTGGGTTATAATATCTAGGCTTGGGTGAACATTTCATTTTATTTCATTTTTATATGGATTTACTCAAATTCTCATTTGTTTTATTTGGGATGTAAAGAATTAGAAATTGTAACTATTTATTAAATGGAAGAAACTGAGATTTTAATTCTTAAGGCTCTGGGTGCGTAACTCTCACATCCCTATCTAGGAATGCCACTCTTCATTAATTTCATCCTCACAGTAAAGAATGAGTTATATGTTCAGTTTTCTCCTCACAGAGAAAATGTCTAAAAAAATCTGCAGCTCTTCTTTCAGTTTGGGTTTATCTCGAGAAGAATCAAAGAACATAGAACCATTTTAAACA
Organism: Sceloporus undulatus; assembly: GCF_019175285.1. Taxonomy (NCBI): domain Eukaryota; kingdom Metazoa; phylum Chordata; class Lepidosauria; order Squamata; family Phrynosomatidae; genus Sceloporus; species Sceloporus undulatus. Next base: position 60,227,592 of record NC_056522.1, read on the forward strand.
TGTAAAGGATGCAGCAGTGGGAGGGTAGAGGCAAAGGTATATTTGTATGTGTGCACTGAAGGTCGGAAAGAGGGATACACAAAGAAAAGAAAATGAAGCCAGAGAGAGGTGGTTGACATGTGCTCAACAGTGGATCTCTTGCCTTCACTTGTATTTTTTTTTTGGGGGGGGATTACTCCAAACGGTGGGGAGACTTGAAGTACCAACAACTATGTCAGCATTTCCTTAAATGATGTGGGAATTGCTTAGCTCAAGGAGGCCTGTGAGAAGCTGGGTAACCTGAGGATGATTTTCACCTATGTTTACCAGTACTAACTGAGGGAGGACTCCAGATTTGGTGAATATAAGGTGGTTTTCATTTGGAAATATGCAAGAGTGCAATCATGACTGCAAACATGATTGCAATTCAAAAAGAAACACCCTACAGAGTTAACCAAAATAGAGGCATGAAAATTGGGTAGCAGAGGCGTAGGGTTGTAGAGGGGGTAATATTTACCAGTCCTGAAATGGAATCCACAGAAAGAAAGGTGTGGTTCAGATGATCATGCTCAGAATTCTGCAACATATACTCCAACCATACATGGAGAGAGAAATCCCAGAAGTTCAAGTGGGGTTCAGAAAAGGAAGACGTACTAGGGACCACAGTGCAAACATAAGATGGCTAATGGAGTGCACTAGGGAATGCCAAAAGAAAATCAGCATGTGCTTTATAGATTATAGCAAAGCTTTTGACTGCATAGATCATGAAAGGCTATGGAATATCCTTAAAGACACAGGAGTGCCAACACATCTGATAATCCTGAGGAGGAATCTGTATTCAGGACAAGAGGCTACTTTCAGAACAGAACATGGAGTAATAGAATGATTCCCAATTGGCAAAGGAGTCAGACAAGGCTTCATCCTTTCACCCTATCTTTTCAACTTGTATGCAGAACATATTAAGAAAAGCAGGCTTGGGCACAGAAGAAGGAGGAGTGAAAATAGGAGGAAGGAATATCAACAATCTAAGATATGCAGATGACACCATAGTACTAACAGAAAACTTCAAAGACCTGGAAGACCTACTAAGGAAGATCAAAGAAGAAAGTGTGAAGGCAGGCTTAATGTGGAACATAAAAAAAATAATAATAATGACCACCGAGGACCTTCACAAGTTCAACCTAGACAATGAAGAAATAGAAATAGTAAAACAAATAGAAATAGTAAAACAATTCCCATACCTGGGATCAAACATTAATAGAAATGGGGACTGCAGACAGGAAATCAGAAGATTAAGAATGGGAAGGATGGCTATGAAAGAACAAGAAAAGATTCTAAGATGCAAAGATATACAATTGAGCCCCAAAAGTTAGAAATTTACAAGCCATTGTTTTCCCTATTACCATGTATGGATGTGAGAGCTGGACAGTTAAGAAAGATGATAGGAAGAAAATCAGTTCATTTGAGATGTGATGCTGGAGAAGAGTGCTGAGGATCCCATGGACAGTCAAAAGGACAAATAAATGGGTCCTAGAGCAGATCAAGCTAGAAACCTCCCTGGAAGCCGAGATGCCAAAACCGAGGCTGCTTGGACACACCATGAGAAGGAAGGATTCATTGGAAAAGACAATAATGCTGGGAAAGGTGGAGGGAAGTAAGAAGAGAGGAAGGCCACATGCCAGATGGAAGGACTCTATAAAGGAGGTCACAGGTATGGGGTCACAGGAATTAAGCAGAGCAGTGGATGACAGGGGGTCTTGGAGATGTCTCATCTATAGGGTCGCCATGAGTTGAGATCAACTCAAAGGTAGTTTACAACAACAATGAACTTTTGTAATATGGATGGAGCCCTGGCCTCTTCCGTTGATCCAATTTGATTTCCCCTCATTTATTTTACCTTTTTCATCTTATCTACCTTTTTGGCATCAGGGGCAACAATCTTGAATGCATTTCTGTTCCTTTGCACTTGGTTAGCTGAAGTGCCTGTTTTCGCTCTAATTTTAATGTGATAGTTGGCCTAAATGGCAAGCTGCATACACACTACATTAAAGAGATAGTTGTCAGCAGCACACACACACACTTCAAGAAAGAAAGCAGGTTATTTCTATCAGAGTCACTTTTACTGGGACCATTCCAAACACAGACTCACAGAGGGAGGGCAAACATATTTTTTTTTCTTTTAGTAAAATTGTGGCTGTATGGCTGTGAAGAGAGGAATAAAACCTCCCTTCTGGGTGTGCTTGTCGTTCAAAACAATAAAAAGTAGACTTCTGAACTGTAAATATAAAGGAAGCAATGTGGCTGCTAGCTGTGTCTGGTGATATAAACACATACCCATGGATGCACACATAGTGCAAAGGGTCACACTTATTATTCCTGCGCACTCATGTGTATATGTAGTTTGATCAAATATATTGGAAAACCACATCTCAAGATTCAAATTGGCACATAAATTTGCAGAAAAATGATTGGAACAGTTTATCATTCCATATAATACAGTTTCATAAGGTTCAAAAAGAATTTCATGCTGTATGAACTCTTCAAACATCCCTACCGGTTGCATTTTACCAGCATGCTTTTAGGGATTTTTGAAGTTGACTTAAATGGACTTAAAGTATTTTCACACACACTTCTCTTTTGAGTGTCACTGTTTTTAAAGTTAACTTTAAAATATAAATATCAAATCAACACTTGCTAGACTGGCCAGTCAGATTCCAAATACCTTTTTCTCATTTTGGCTCCATATTAACTATAAGAATAGAGCCATATACACAGATATGTATGGGCCCTTTAATTCTAGACAATTACAGCACTATCATTCTACTTTAAGTAGGATTGGCAGTTTAGTGTGGGGTATGCTCAGCCACAGATCAATAGTGCCCCACAAACCTGAAAAACCCAAGATTCCATAGTAGGTTAGCATCACAATTAAAGTGATATCATAATGGTATAACTGGGTCTCATGAAAGAGCTGATAGTCTCGGAGAGTATCAGTAGGAATTTAAACCTCACTGTCAAAACATCCTCAAATCCAATTGCTAGCAATCAGAATTAGAATCCTTGGCGTAAGATGTTTTCTGCATGAGGCAGAGCAGCAAATGGCAACAATCCATCCCATACCCAAATCAAAGCCCATAATATCCAAAGCCAATCTGGTCAATTTGATAAATGAGCAAGTCTTTGGCCATTGAGGTGCATGGAAGGATTGTCCCCTGGCTGCTCCAAAGATCCCTCAAAGCCCTTTTCAGATCAGAGACAGGCAGTCCATTTAGCTCACCAAGCTATGCTTCTCTTGCCTGAACACATATTTAGTTTCGGAAGTGTTTAATTCTAGAAGAAAGATGCAAAATCTATGCAATAATGTATATACATCTATCATGCATTCACATATTTTTAATTGAACTATGATGGATACACTTATTATGCTCAAGCTACCCAAGCTCAAAAGCACACAAGGCATCAGTTCCCAGAAACTCTTCTTATTCCTGGCAGTTAAAATAGGAACAAAATAAATAAGTAAATAGTCACTTGCATCGAATCCAAAATCACCTCTCTGAAGTAGGGAGGTAAATCTTCATAAATTTTGTTCTCAAACATTTTACTGAGTTATTCTGCCTACTCCAAGAAAACCTTTCAAAACTATTCAATTTTTGTTGACTAATAACAGTATGGGATTTATTATGAGAAGAATCCACACAAAGGTTTGTGTGTCTGTGTGGAAAAAAACCCAGCCTTTTCTGCACAAAAATGTTTTGTACAGTACTCTGCAGGAAAATTGCTTTCTGGGCAGAAAATAACATTTCAGTGCAGAAAATGCTATTTTCTATGCAAAAACCAAATCAAACAGAAAACAACAACAAAAACCCCAAATCCATCTACGTTTTCCACACAGACTAAATCCCAAACTATGAAAATTCAAGGATTCTAATTGAGATCCCTCCCCCTTTTTATATGAGATTTGAATATTTCCAGATATTCTTCCTACCCCGAGCCTGAGGCATGTGCCCCCCTCTGCCTACTGGCAGGAAAGTTGCAATACTGTTTGCCTTTATCAGTGGGTGAATTTCATTCATATTTCTTTTTCAGCTAGCAATGCATATAAATGAATGCAACAACCTTTCATATATTACCCCTTTCTTACTGCATGAACTTTGCCTAAGCACATGCTCATTTGGAACAGGTCCTCAACAAAGTGCCCCACAAGAGAAAACCCACAAATCCATTTTGCCCCATGCTTTTGTTACTTTCCTACTTACTTTGTTTTGTCCTCAACAAAGTAGCTCAACAGTGATTGACAGTGATCAACAGACAATACACCAGTTAGAACCAGGAAAGCACCAAAACTTTGTAAAAACATTGTTTTCCCTTTGCTTTTCAGATTTTATAAAGCATTTATAAGGGTTTTCCTCCACACTATCTAATGCAATAATAAGTACGCTCAAATGGATACCCTAATGGGGAGCTAATAGAACTGAAGCTTAGAGTTTATGGTGAAAAATCTAGCCATTTTTATTAGTAACACTATGACTCATCACCACATTTTGACTTCACACTGCGGAAGGATGACTTAATGTCATCCTTGCATACCTCAAAGGCCTTCCCCTTTTTTGCTATGCAGGTGTGCAGTATAAATCAAAGTAATGAATCTATATAAACCTTCACTTTCCTGATTCATTTAATACAATAGATCACTAGGAACCAAATGTCTTATAATCCCCTTTGGCTCAATAGAGCACGACATTTTTCAAGCAAACGTGGTATGTCATTTCACATGCTCAGATACTTATAAGGAAAGATAAATTGGTATCATGAGAAGGTGCTTGTTCAAGGATAGGACACCTTACAAGTATTGTCCAGGCTTAACATTTCTGTCACAGTTTGCATTGTTCCTACTTGCCCATACTTGTTGTAAACTTTTCTCTACAGCTATCTTTCATTATAGTTCTAGAAGCTGTTTCTATGTTTTTTGTATCCTAATTGAATGGAATAAAATATGGGAAAAGTCAGGATTTTCAAAGCCATACAATACATGGAATCTTTCAAATACTGCAGGGATGGGAGACCTGTGGATCTCTAGGTGTTATTCTCCTTTCAGCGGCCCTAGCCAGCATAGCCAGCATGAATGATGATAGGAGTTACAGTTCAACAACATCTGGGTGTTACAGTTCAACAACAAAAAATCAACATAATTCCCACCGGAGGAATACTGCAACAGGGATACCATAAGTGGGATCAGAAACCCACTGTATCGTATTACAGTGTAGCATTGCATTGGAATTTAGTGAGTATCAATATATCTTCAATAATTAGAATTTGTACAAATGATGGCATCAACCTAGGGGAAACACTTGCAATCTCTCTTCCAAAGGCATGGGAGCGAAATGGGTTTGTGGGTCTTTTCTTCAAAGTGCAACAGTTCAAGAACAAGGTGGTTGGTACAAACCATTGATGGTTGATGTAAACCTATTCTTCAGTAATTTCACACTGATAAAACAGGTTAGACAACTTTTTAGAGATGGCCATATTCATCTGTTGAAGCTGAACAGGTTTGCTAACAAATCTGGTGTTGCAATTGCTGTTAAATTGATTGCCACTGCACTGATCTCATTTCTTCTGTGGCTGAAAAAGTGAAAGGAATTATGGCAGACAGGAGAAATGTGACTAGAAACCTGGCACGTAGGCTAGAAAGATGGAGTCCAGTTTTCCTGAGAAACAAGGAAATATTGGTGTGTGTGTGTGTGTGTGTGTGTGTGTGTGAGAGAGAGAGAGAGAGAGAGAGAGAGGTGGGAACAGTGGGGGCTGAAAAATGGCAAGTGGGGATGTATGCTACCCATGGACTATGTGTTGCTTACTCTTGAGCTGTCACAAGACTCACATTACATTAATATTAAATGCTGCTGACTACAAGGCAGAGGACAGAAGATTGTTGTATAGATCATTAGAGTCACCGCCACAGATGGAATATTTTTGTATCTGGTACAGAACTACTTCAGGGCTGCTTGAAACCCCATCCCTTCTTTCAAAGAAATATGGGTGCAGGCTGGTCCACGGACACTCACTGTAGATATGGGAAAGAAACAAAATTCTACAATGACTCTTCCTTTAGAACAAAAATAAAATAAAAACCAAAGTCACATCAAAAATTCATACATGCAACACTAGCAATCTCATAATTTCTCATTTTTGATCCCAGCACAATCATAGCTGGGTTTAAAAACAAACTTTAAAATACATTTTGTTTCAAAATCAGCATTGATGTAATAAGCAGACATCAAAATTTGTCCAATATTTTCTGAAGTATGTCATATAATAATCTATACATATGGATCAGTTCTATCGTGAATAAATTTTTCTTGAGGTTTTATCAGTTTTCTCATTCTCTTATTGTATGCCTTCCAGTTGTTTCTGATTTATGGTGACCCTAAGGAAAACCTACCATGGGATTTTCTTGGCAAGATTCATTCAGAAGAGGTTTGCCATTGCCTTCCCTTGAGGCAGAGAGCATGTGACTTGCCCAAGGTCACCCAGTGGGTTTCATGGCCAAGCTGGGAATCGAACCATGACCTTCAGAATCATAGTAGAACACTCAAACCATTACACCAGGCTGGTTCCTAATAGTTTATAAATAAATAACATGTTGCTTAAAATTGTTGTCTTGATGTTTATTTTTCTGACTTACGGTTTTTTTATTTCTTGTAAAAGAGAACATAACAATCAACTGACAAATTTTAACAAACTTGCTACATTTCACCTATGGACCCAACACAGAAGTGCATTAGTGCAAAGGAGAGAACTTGAAGCAACTGTGTTGTGTGCTGAGGCATCCATCTTTATTGTTGGCATAGCAGCGGTCGTTCTGCAAGCCATTCCTTCCTTCTCCTTAACTCAGGGATAAATGCTCTCTTTCTCTAATGTTTTTCAACAGCAGCCAACTGATTAACCACACCATATTTGCAAGAAACTAAAACTGAGGAGCCATTTGAGCTGTAGAAAGTTGAGTTTGTTTTGGAATGAGTTGGGTCAAATAAGAGGTTTAAAACTCTCCATCAAACTTAGGAAGTCTTAGCAAGGCACCTAAGGCACTTTACAGAAGTTGAGTGTACTCTGGCAAAGATCATCAAATAAATGGTAAACTTAGGTGTCTGTCCGGTAAGGATGGAAAAAATACATATAATTTAGGGGCTAAGCCTTTTATTTGTTACTATGCCAGGATGTAAGTTTTAAATATAGCACCCAGGTTTAATTTATGGGAATATTATTCACAATGATTCTTTATTACTTCTGACTAGAAGATCACTCATAACACTGTAAAACAGTAAAACATTACATGAGCCAGACGGTACAGGATGTTTAAAAACTCCCTGCTTCTATAGGCTACTTCTGTATATCCTAGTGAATTTATATTTAGCTTTGATGGAGAGAAAGGTACAGAAAATTAGGTTTAGGAAGAGAAGCAAATCCACCTGTGAAAAGAAAGAATCATCAATTGTGCAAATTAGAACTTTTCAGATTTACCTCAATGGTATTTAGAGAAATATGGCTGGTAGAAGTGAAATGAAAGGGGAAAAATGAATATCTAGTGTTAAATTGCAGAAATCTTGTTACCACAGCTGTGTCAATAATTTGGGGAGTCGGGGGTCAAGAAAAGTATCCTTTGGCAAAACTGGGCACCTTGGAAAGCTGGAGAAGTTGTGTTATATATACCAAAATGCCAATTTGTAATTTTTTAAAGAAAAGGCAGAGGAAAAACTTTAATGAAGACCTTTCTTTAAAAATATGAGCAATTCATTCCTCAGTACTGACAGAGGCAGAATGAGTGCCAAAATTGCAGAGGTTGCATATTTAAATATATAGAACCTCCTCATTGATTCTGAGGTAAGAACAAAGTTTGCATCTGTATGTCTGTCCTCATCTTTTGCTCATATTTGGAAGCATAGGGCCCACTGAAGGGCAGCTCGCAGGGCAGACAACACAATCAGCACATAAAAGGAGATGACAAAAGAGAGGTTCATATACACCAGAACTCTCTGACAGAGGAGGAGAAATGTCTCACAAAACTACAGTTACCAGAATTTTATAGCACTGAGTCATGGAAGTTAAAATGGTGTCAAACTGGATTATTTCTGCCATACAGATACAGCCTTACATATGTCTTATTTAAATCACTCTTCAAACTTTAATAAAGGGGAAAAATAGGATCAGTATTAACACTGCTGGCAGGTATAGGGCTTACCTTGTAGACTGAACAACAGCTGAATGCATAAATTATAAACTTAATTATAAAAGGAAGCATAGAAAGTGGCTTTATACAGACTCAGACCACTGGTCCATTTCAGTATTATCTACAATGTCCAGTATTATGGAAATCAGTATGTTCAAAGAAAATGCTCCAGAATACTGGAAAAGAAAGGTTATTCCGTAAATGTTTCACAGAAAATTTCTGGGGATTACATTTATGAAAATAAAAACATATCCTTTATTTAGGTTAAGATCAAAATAGAGGAGAAATTATCTTTAGCTCTGTTGATTTGAAAGGGAGAAAGAATTAAGCACATCGTTTTACTGAAATGCTTTCCCTTTCTTTTTGTTACACATTTTTAGAGGAGAACAGCATTCTGGGTGTATTAGGCCCAGAAGCAAATGCTTGTAGAGTACCATGTATAGTGGTGATGCTATATGAAGAAGAAGAAGAAGAAGAAGATTTACCATTAATATGAAAAGAGGTTTTTTGTTTCTTACATATTTTGTAATTAATAAAGTTTTCTTAAGGTCATACAATAATTATGATTGCGTAAATAAATATATAAACAAAAATGCTGGAATTAAAAGCAGGCTAAAGCTTGAAAAAGTGAGATGGTCTATCCACCAACTCATTATCTTTTTCAAACACAATAAAGCACAATCTTTCGAGGTAGGTATATTTTTAACCTAGGAAAATTGAATATCATCCCATTCTTTCTCAATAACACACACAAAAATCTAGTGAAAAAACCAAATTTGTGTTTGGGGAGCATTGCTAAAAAGATTGGGTGATATTCAAAGTAAAATAAAAAGCAAATACCGAGAAAAGCAAACAGGGATATTATGTGGAATGTTACAGATCATACAAAGAATTACTCCACATTTTTCTTTATTTTTGAATGCCCTGTTCAAATATCTTTGTGAAATCTTTTCCTGTTTCATGTGGAATTCTTGACTCAGTCTTAACTATCTATCACAAAGCCATTAATCTTGGGTGTGGGTTCACATTCCCGTACAACACATTCATATTTCATATAAACCAGTGACTGAACTGAGTGTTGTAGACGGTTTTATGCACAGCTGGTTGAATGTCAACATTCCATGCTGTGCAATTCTCATGCTGTTTAATGGCTTTTATGGCTTAAAGGCCCTTGATTTGTTTACATGGTCTTTACAGATGAGTGCTACCATGCCCACTCACACTTGTCCACTGAAGTGGTTTCAAAAATCATTTGGGAATATACTATTCAGCACTGGTGTCAAGGGCTGTAATAATTAGGAACTTGAAGAGGTTTTCCCTCTTTCCTCCTACAGGGTATCATCACATGGTGGTAGAATTCAAAGATATAGTCATGTTTGTCCATAGAATCAGTATGTAGAGAGATCTTGTAACACCTTTGAGACTAACTGAAAGAAAGAAATTGGCAGCATGAGCTTTTGTAGACTAAATGCATCTGAGGAAGTAGATAAGTCTACGAAAGCTCATGCTGCTAACGTCTTCCTTTCATTCTCAATGGTACTACAAGATCGCTTTACATACTGCTTTCATTACATCATCTCTCCATAATCACCTAGCCTAGCAAAGGTGAATGAAGAAAGAGGAATCAGAAGGACCACTAGATTATGCTGATATTTATTTATTTATTTATACCCCACTCTTCAGCCAAGGCTGTTGACCTATCTTTCTTATTGATGGTATGCATTAGAGAAAGAAGAAATGGCAGTGGCAAGAAGACTGCCTGAGAAAGATCTGGGCCCTTTGCCCAAATATCGCGCAAAATTTGATGTTAACATAGGCCCTACTCCAACTGTCTATCATGGTCTTTGCATTATAAACAAAGTTGATAGGCTGATTCAGAATGTATGAATATCAATAGTGTCAATAGTAAATAGGGATGGAAAGAATGTTTGAATATATTCAAGAATGATTTTTTTTAAAAACAACAACATGTTTTTGAGTGCATGTTTTTGAGTGCAGAAACCCTGATAAGAATCCTAGACTGATAAGAATCTTTGCTGTATGGACTTATTCTGCACAAAATTCACATGCCATTATTTTACACAGAAAATAGCATTTTCTAGGCAGGAAACAGAAATTTCTACACAGAAAATAATTCCTGCACATAAAGTGTTGTTTTCTTTGCAGAACAAAAACTGTATTGGAGATTTGTTCTGCATAAAATTTGCACATGATTGATCTGCATAAAAATGGCATTTTTGCACAGAAAACAGTATTTTCTGTGCATGAATTAATATGCCTGCATTGAAATATCATTTTTCACGTAGAATATGATGTTTTCTGTGCAAAACAACTATGGATTTATTCAGCATAAAAAAATGCCTCCTCCTAGTTAACATATTAACACTCCACAATTGCAGCAATATGATCACAATTGAATTGCCATGGCTGCCTGCTATGCAATCCTGCAATTTGCAATCTAAGTAGAGATATTTAGAATTCTCAGCTCTAGAGCCTCACCAAAGTGCAAACTCCAGGGTTCCATAAGATGGCAGTTAAAGTGGAATCATAGCATATCAAATGTGCACTGAGAACTGTAAAAAGGCCCCTGATCAGCCAAAATTTAGCTCCACTTATTCAGATTCCTTTAGGGTTCTTTTCCATAACTAATTGATCCAGATACATTTCCATCCATCCTACAACTCTTGCCAACCTGGCATCTGCAATATCACAAGCACCCACCTTTTAACACCAAAAGGGGACATCCCGCACCTCAGTTTTCACCCTGAAATCTCAAGGAATCAGAACCTGCCCATCTGGCTACCCTACCTAGTATAGCCTCACATGCTCCAAAATATCACAAGAAAAGAGGAGCACATTTCGCCAAGTAATATGTGGCCACCAGGGAAAAGGTTATTAGGGGATAAGAGCACAGAAACTAGGGGTGCTTCTACACCAGTGGTTTCCAAACTATGTCCTTTAAGAGATTTTGGACTTCACTTTCCAGAAGCCTCAGCCATGTTGGCCAATAGTCTGGGATTCTGGGAACTGTAGTCCAAAATCCCTTAAAGAGCACCTGTATCTCCATCCTATGGAATCCTAAGATTTGTAGTTTTACAAGGTCTTTAGATTTCTTTGTCAAAGAGTACTGGTGTTTCATTAAACTACAAATCCCAGGACACCATGGGATGGAGCCATGGTAGTTAAAGTGGTGTCAAACTGCATTATTTCTACAGTGTAGATGTACCACTGGAGAGACTGCAGCCATTGCTTTGAGCCTACTAAGAAAGCCAAGATTCCACCCTTTCTCTCTTCTTTCCTTGCTAAGTTAACTGAGTGCAAACTACTTTTGCATTTTGAACTCAGTTTCTAGCAAGTGATGTAAGCTGAGGTTAAAGGGAGGAAATGGGAGGACAGCAGAATATTAATTGGGACTGTTCCTGCTAAATTAAAACAGTTGGAGTGTATACAGCTCACCATTTTATTCAATGATCTCTTCTTCCTTTCTCCTTCACATTCTCCTTTCCTTCTGTGTCTGTTTTTTTTCTCCAGCTTCCCTATATCCCTATTGCCCCCCCTCCTTTTTTTTAAAATAACAGGCATGAGCCAGTTTGGAAACCAAGAATAATTTCAATCGTGGGATCAAAGTGCAATAAATGAATAAATAATAAACAAACAAACTTAGTACTCCCAGGCCTGTCTTTTAATTGGGGAAGAAAATAGTTTTTATTGTAATCTCCTCCCCATGAAATCATAAATTTAATATGGCCAAAAAAAGGGAAGGGAGGGAGGAATGCCTGAGATTTGATAATTCAGTTGTCACAGTAGGGAATCCTCAAATAAAAGCAAAAAAGATGAATCAAAGATGCATAGGCACTTGCTGGTGTCTTAGTGCTCCTCACAAAGTCTGCTGAAATCCTACAGAGAATCTACAAAGGTTTCCTTACCTAATTGATGTGTGATAATAGGTTCAGTGAAGAGAGATCAATAACATAATCAGTTTTGATAACAGTGGGTTGCTTTTCTTCTCCATCCTTGGTTAGATTCCAGAAAGACCTCTGCTGTTCCCAACTACAGTGATTTGAATGTAGTTTTCAGGATCAGGCTGTCAAGCTGGCATTTCTAAAAATAATTGTGTCATGATATCTGAGGTGCTCTTTCTATTTCCTTGAAAGGCCTTGAGAAGCAGATGGCTCTGGGAGCATCCTAAATCCTGATACAGAAAATAAGCTTAATTTTTGAATGATGGTTACTTTCAGCTTTGGCTATGTAAAGCTTTCTGTTATACTAGCAGGTGCATGAGGTTTATCTGTATTAATATGAAATAGATTTATTGGGTGTTAACCTCTTTGAAATGGCTGCCATACATCCATTGATGAGTATACTTTAATCGAAATATTTATGCTGTGCACTGTATCACTGTCTTCTAGCCAAGGACTTTGCACTAGAAAGAGCAAATAAAAATCTGTAGAAATAACAGCATTTAGGGAATGACTTATAAGAAATCATTAAAGTATTACAGTTTCTTGTTTTGTTATTTTAGGCACAAGGGAACACAGACAAAGTTTGTCTCTTAAACAGCTGGCACCCCCCCCCCAACTAACTCCACATTTCCTCAATAAAATTCCTCATAAAAGAGTTATGTTTTTAATTTAGTCTTCTTTTTTGCACTTCTGTTTCAAAATAATAAATTCCTGTGATTTTGCCTGCTGAAGTTATGCATAAAATGATAGCAATAAATGGAAACAGTTTACTGAAATTTGCACTGCACTGGTAACGGGAAGCAATGTGGTTCAAAAAGAGGCTTCAGCATCAAACTCTTGGATTCAAACAGGTTGGAATTATGCCCAAACTGCAATCAAGTTTTACCAGTAGTTTTATATGTACTTGTTGAAACAAAATGCTAAACACTGCCACTATTGGATTGCTTCCACCTTAAATCCAAACCTCCTTCCTATCTAGCTCTTTTTGGCTAATGTATGACAAGTAAGGCTTCCAATCCCAAGAAATTTTTGGATTATCTGTCATAGGCATACATATGATTTAATTTCTTATTACAGGTAACTTCCAGATAAATATGTGGATTCCATTCAGCAATACTGTGAGTCTTATCTAATGAGGAAAGAAAAATGAAAGAGATCAGGACAGTGATGGCTTTCTCTGTGCCTCTGCATGCTCTCAAAGGGATGCCCAAGGTCATAAAAGCATGACTTTTGTCACACTGGAAAAATCAGTTTGGCAAAAGGCACATTTTTACGACCATCTTCCTCAAGAAGGAGAATGGAAGTGCTATGGTGGCATGTGGAGAAGAAAGGAAAAAGCTGCTACTCTCCCAATCCATTTCAGCTTTCTTTTCTTATGCAGTAAATAAGAAAGTTTCTTTAATCTTGAATGACTCCCTCCACCAATCCTATGTAACAGATTAAATATAGACCAAGATCTTACATTGTGAAAGATACAGGTATTGTGTAACTAATGGATATATGGACACTACAGAATTAAAGCTGTTTGACACTACTTAAATTGCCATGACTCAGTGCTACAGAATTTTGAGATTTCTAGTTTTATGAGATAGTTAGTCTTCCCTGTTAGAAAGTTCTGGTGCCTCATCAAACTACAAATTCCAGAATTCCATAGCACTGAGCCTTGGGAGTTAAAGTGATATCAAACTGCTTTATTTCAGCAGTATGGCACAAGCCATAGGTTTTATCAGCTCTAGCCAGGATAATCAGTGCTAAGGGATGAAGGGAACTGATGACCAAGGACAGATAAAGATGGTTCAAGCCCTGCAGCAGTCCTCCCCCCAAAAGCCCCCCTTTATTTACATGTGCAATTTATTTTAAGAACGAGGGCATAGAACACATAAATAAAACACAAAAGACTGGTGGGAATAGAAATATCAGGTGATTCAAAGAGAAGATGAAACAAACTACACCCTTTTTCCTTCAGCACTGGGCCTGCAGTCAGTGAGAGGCTTGGAGCTATTGTTCAAATTGAACCATTGATAATCTTTTTAGTCAGCAACCTCTGCATGCCAATATTCATTAAAAGGTAGTTTGCATTAGGGTGACTTCCTCCTTGCTTGCCACCCTCTCTCTTCCTGCATCATTCTAATCTACAGCTAATTTCTTTTTTTGCTTCTCTCTCCCTTCTCCATTAGACCACATAAAGCTACTTTTGTGTGTATTTATTTTCTCACATAGACTCTGTGAGTGTATGGTTGTGGGAGTGGCTGTTGCTCAGCTTCTGACTTGTCAATTGATTATTCAGTTTTGAGAGACCCACTACTATCTCAGCTCGAGTCCAGATTCTCTAAAATACTATGGCCCAGTACAGACTGGTGCGAAGTGCCAGCCTGGGGGTGATTTTAGGGCTCAGGAGGACGGAGCGTCCGCACGCTCCCAAGCCCTACCACACCTTAATGGCTCACCCCCATCCACACCGGGGGCTGCCAGGATGATGTACATGCGGCACAGCGTCCAAATGGCACCATATCATGCGGATATCATCAGCGCACGTGAGGGCACCAATGGCACCGTGAGTGTGCTCTAAGAAGAACCAGCCGGGAGTTGGTTATTTTTAGGGCTTCTGGAGGCTGCACCATTTGGTTGTTGTGGCCTGTGACATTGTTGTGTCCTCCGACTGTATCCCCCCTATAGCTCCCTATATCAGCTAACCCAAATTTTAACAACTTTGAAGGATGGCACTCTCACGGTCCAGCCACCATCATAGACCTGTCTGGTGAGGACACGGAAAGAGACTTCTCTGGCTGCTCCAAGACTATGCAGATCTCTGAAGATGCCAGCCACAGCTGCTGGCAAAAAATCCGGAATAATAGAACATGGCCTCATAGCCTGAAAAACCCACAAAAAACTATGGATGCTGTCTGTGAAAGCCTTCAACTTCACTATGCTGGAGGTTTGGCTAGCCCCCTCACTGTTCTCCTCTCACTAGCAGGCTAAGATCTTTCTATTGAGGCAGGCCTTTGGAATTTTAATCATATGGCATCAGGGTGCTTGAAAGCAGTTTGCTGTTTTAACATATATCCTTTCAGTTATTTTTAAAATCTATTTTTGTTGGAAGATTTTTGCGTTCTCTTTCCCCCTCCCTAGATAGATAGAGATTTCCTGAATGCAAACCCCTCCCTCTCTCTGATTCAAAGTAACTATGTGGCTTAGGTCACTCCCTCTTTGTGACTAACAGATTTTCTCTAAAAGATTTTCAACTGAGCTATTGGTCTTCCTCCTCTGTCAACTTTCTTGGAAAGATGGTGAGATAAAAGATTTCTTTTTACTTGAACTATTCACTAACTGGATTAGGATATAACTTCTACTGTAAATATCAATTAAAGCCATTAGTAAACTTTTTAAAAAACTACAAACTATGTGTTTGTTGTTTTTTTTTGGAATAAGTCTCAGTTTTTAAGAAAGCATAGGCCCAGTACACACTGCCTGCAAAAGGCGAGCTGAAGCTGCCTCACTTTATTGCACAGCATTACCATAGCAACCAAATGGCAGTGTAGCGCTGTGCAGCAAAAAAGGAGTGCTTAGATGCAGCTCCTGTTTGCTGTGCAGCTGCGATGCAGCAAAGTGCCGTAGGATGTCACGGCAACATTGCAGCTGCACAGCGCCATCCGGATGCTGAGCAGCTGTGACATCACCAATGCGTGCGACTTGTGAGCGGGGCCACCCAATCATGGTGTCCCCAACACGTACTAGGGTTAGGGAGCATGCGCTTGGTGCGTGCTCTCTAATCTAATATCGCCGGGAGCATAGAGCATTTGGGCAGTCTGTACCAAGCCATAGTTAGAGAAGAGCACATTTTTACTATTCTGCTGTTTTAAAGTTAAACTCTAACAGGCTTTGATATTTTGATATTTAAATATTTTTGTTTTCTTAACATGGCTGAAGCCTTAGGAAACTTAAATTACCTCCACATTTTTAAATTGCTTAACCGTTTATCTTTTTAAATAGAATTGATTTAATTCTGTAAGCTGCTTTGGATCCCATTCCAGGAGAAAGGTGGGGTATAAGTTGAATTAATGAATGACTGAGTCTCACACGTTCCCCAAATATTCTGTCTACACTGAAGACCACATTTGGAGAGCACCACAGTCCCTGTTCCTGATATACAGGTAGGTGCCACATTCCTGTGGTAAATCTGCATTTTACTGAACCACTGTCAGTGTTTGTCACAATTTCTTAGTTATCTTACGGTCCCAACAACACTTCCTTTTGTGTGCATGGTAATGTGTGGACCAGTCCACAGTGGTATCTTATCAAAGAGGGAGAGTGAAGAATTATTTTTTAAGAGGGCGGATATATATATATATATATATATATATATATATATATATATATATAGTATGTTTTTAATATGCTGTACACTGCTTTGATTGTTTTCACAAAAAAGTGATATAAATAAAAGTTTTATTTATTTTATTTATTTTTAATTTGCCAGGGACAGTTCTGTTTAACCATCTATTGCCCAACTTTTTCAGCTACTTTTAAACTGTCCCAGTTTCTTTCTCCATTTTTGCCCTCTTCTTACTTCATTTTCTACAAACTGATTTCCATGTCCTAAAGTAGTTTGTGCTCAACTGAGTGAGGAGGCAATGTGATGTAATGGCTTGAGCATTGGAGTATGAGTTTGGAGAACAGGGTTTGAGTCACCGCTTGGTCATAGAATCATAGATCATAGAGTCATAGAGTTGGAAGAGACCACAAGGGCCATCCAGTCCAACCCCATGTCATGCAGGAACTCTCAATCAAAGCATCCCCAACAGATGGCCATCCAGCCTCTGTTTAAAGACCTCCAAGTAAGAAGACTCCACTACACTCCGAGGGAGTGCATTCCACTGTCTAACAGCTGTTACTGTCAGGAAGTTCCTCCTAATGTTGAAGTGGAATCTCTTTTCCTGTAGCTTGCATCCATTGTTTTGGGTCATATTCTCTGTAACAGCAGAAAATATGCTTGCTCCATCCTCAATATGACATCCCTTCAAATATTTAAACAAGGCTATCATATCACCTCTTAACCTTCTCTTCTCCAGACTAAATATCCCCAGCTCCCTAAGTCTCTCCTCATAAGGCATGGTTTCCAGACTCTTCACTATTTTAGTTGCCCTCTTTGGACACGCTCCAGTTTTTCAACATCCTTTCTGAATTGTCGAGGCCAGAACTGGACACAGTATTCTAGGTGAGGCCTGGCCAAAGCAGAATAGAGTGGCACTATTACTTTCCTTGATCTAGACACTATACTTCTATTGATGTAGCCTAAAATTGCATTGACCTTTTTAGTTGTCTCATCACACTGTTGACTCATGTTCAACTTGTGGTCTACTAAGACTCCTAGATCCCTTTCACACATAGTCTCCTTCAGCCAGGTCTCCCCCATCCTATATCTTTGCATTTCATTTTTTTGCCCTAAGTGCAGTACTTTACTTTTCTCTGTGATGAAATTCATTTTTTTTAATCTTTGGCCCATCTTTCTAATCTATTAAGCTCATTTTGAATATTGATCCTGTCCTCTGAGGTATTAGCTATTCCTCCTAATTTGATGTCATCTACAAATTTGATGAGCATGCCATAAAACCCACTGGGTGACCCTGGGCAAGTCACAGTCTTTCAGACTCAGAGGATGGCAGTAGCAAACTTCCTCTGAAGAAATGGGCCAAAAATACTCTGTGACTAACCTTAGGGTCAACATAAGTCCAAACAATGTGAAGGCACACAAGAATAACAACAACATATAGGTGAATGAAATATTTGAGAGGCCTAATATTTCAAGCTTGTTGAGGTGAAACTCTTTTATATGAAGTGGGTGATCAATCACAATCCATTTGGGGTTATTTTTTTAGAAATCAAATGTTATTACTGAATATGCTTATCGAGTCCACTCAGATGTCCACTGAAAATTCAAACTGACTTCTTTTCTTTTCTTTTTTTTAAACTGCAGATGAAGTCCTGTGGTAGTAAATGGAAATTTCAGCTTTGTTTTGTTTGATTCATTTTTTACTGTTTACCCAATTAAAAATCCTTAACATCTGTTAACATTTTCTAACTTAAAACCACTCAAGCCATCCATTTTGATTTGGAGCCTTTGTATGGTAAGTTTCCATCTGTCTACTTCTCTGCAAGGCACCAGAAGTTAACAGATGTGTGCAACCTATGTTGTATTTCCCCATCTGAATTCTGCATACATCAGGCAAGGCAGCGTCACCAGTGAATTGAAAGGATTTCTCCTTTTTATTAAGTATGAAGTTAAATTAACAATACACACCCTTGCTTGCTTTATCTTGGCAGAGCATGTATAAAGGGGAGAGGTTTAGGTTTTCCAATCTACCTTGCGTGATTTGCAGCTCCATTTTGCTAATGCATTTTTAAACTGAATATTACTGGCATCAAATTTTAAAGAGCTTTTCTTTAGTCCCATTCACATTCCATATTTCTACTCATAATTAGCCCACGTAGGATGAATAAGGAGATTACTTGAACAAGCTGCTGATCACATCACAGAACAAGCTGCAAGAAAACAAGGAAATGAGAAAAGTATGCTTGGAACAAGAAAGGGCAAAGGGTCATTATCAGCCATTTCAATATCTTTGTTTGTTGTGTTTTTTTTTGCTATGAACAGCCCGACTAAAGCTGAAAGTCAAAGACACAAACAGGTAGATGCAACAAAAAAAAAGGAAAAAATAACCTTAAAAAAGGTATTTGAAGTATATTTGTAGTAATCATGGAAGGTGGAACAGCCCCCCCTTTTATCACGATATCTGGTTGTACAGATGGAGGGCAATTTTTTGTTTAGGACAGCTTGCATTATCCATGGCGTTGATGGTCTCTACGTGACTGTGAATGCTAGAAAATCAGCATTTGTGGATGTATGGAGAGCATACACAGGTAACACAGGCTCTCCTGTTCAGAGCTTCATCCTCTGTGTATACAGCATGCCTAGAAACTGACATTTCAACAGGGCTCTGACTGTTTTGTCAGCTTTCAGTTTTACTGCCTCCCTTTGTTTTTTCCAAGAAAGGGACTCACTGAAAACTATGCCCAGATAGCTGAATAGCTGGGTTTGTTCTATGTTATGTTGGTCTAGGATCCATTTGTTCTTTGGAGAGTTTCTGCCGAATACCATTACCTTGGTTTTGGAGTAGCTTATTGACAAGTGTTCTTTGTAATCTGTGCCTTTTGTTTTAAATGTTAAATGTTTTATGCTTTTTGATAAGCTCATTTTGTCATGGCCTTCGGCTAGTACAATAAATGTTAACTTGAGTTAAATACTGACATGGAAAATAAGTGAGCATACCCTCCCCGTGAATTCACCCAGACAGAAACTGAATACTGTAATAAAGCTGAGTCAAAATCAAATAGGAAAGAGATAAATATGAGATGGGAATAGAGGTATTTTGAAAAAAAGCAGTACACAGAATTACTCACTGAAAAATATAATGCTGGGGAAATGCACGAGGAAAAAGTTAGAACACATTGCAGGTGGATAGTCAAGGAAGAAACTTATCACACACACGAGAAGAGGACTCTTGGGGCAGCGCACGACCAGAAAAAAATGGATTTCATCACACAGCAAATTGTCCTCAAAATGGCCCTGTTCCTTTCTGCTGCACCAAGCTGTCTCCATTCAGTGCTGAGAAGTGTTAAATATTCGGGTCAGAAGTTTTCCAACCGAGCAAAATGGTGCCCCTCAGCACTGAATGGGGATGGCTTGGTGCCATGGAATGGAACGGGGCCATTTTGAGGACAATTTGCAGTGCGATAAAATCCATTTTTCCAGGTTGCGCACGGCCCCGAGAGTCCCCTTCCCGTTCCCATAATGGGAAAATAATGTGTGTGATAAGCTTCAAAGTCATAGCTCAGACAAACAGTCTCTTGTTTGTCTCTCATTCATAAGGTCACCATAAGTCAAACCTGACTTGATGTCATATGAAAACAATCACCCAAAATTACAATGATTAAAGCGGGTGATTATTGGATGTTCTTACTTCTGGGATTTTGCAAGGCTAAAAATGTGCTCTTTTGTTTGGTTAGGGGACTAAAAAAATATTTTTATAGTTAAAGATAAACATCTTTAATATGGCAATGTGTTTTTTGGAACAATTATCACACATTACTGGGAAGTAGAGAGAGAAAAAATCAGTAAGTGTGGTCTTCTCCATGTGCTAGCTTGCTCATCATGAAACATAATAACCTGAAGTGTATCTACACTGGAAATACCATGGGATTTGTAGTCTGGTCAGTTATTTAGAATTTTCTGCTTAGTGAACTCTATTGCATTACTCTATGTAACTCATTACAGACCTCAGGATAACACTGAATGGAACAATAGCAGCTAAAGTGGAACCAAATGCTATAATTTTGTAGTGTGCACACACCCCAGATTCTCCAGGAGTTTCAAGGAAGCCCTTGAAAGGACTTTGTCCTTCTCCAGAAGTTTATAATTCTGGAGCCTGACATATGTAGAACAAAAGAATTACAGTGGACCCTTGTTATACTGGGGTTTGGTTCCAAGATCCCCTGTGGATAACAAAATCTGTGAATGCTCAAGTCCCATTAAATATAATGACATAGAAAAATGGTGTCCCTTATAAAAAATGGAACATCAAGGCTTGATATTTGAAATTTATACTTTTTTTGAACATTTTCAAACCATGGATGTTTGAATCCGTGTATAAGAAATCAATTTATAAGAAGAGCCAACTATATAAAATACTGGGGCTGTTAAACAAATGGTATCACATAGCCAAGTAGGACAATGTGCAGACTTATTGGTTTGTATCAAAGGAACACTGTGGTGATCCAAGGGAGGGGGTGTTGGGGTGATCATCATTGCCATTCCATGCTCGCCTCAATTTACCTCACCCAAAAGATGGCCACTGAATGGGCCAAAAGCTATCTGTGCCCAGAGAAGCAACATGCATGTCTCCAGCCACAGTGTTCAAAGCCAACTGTGAGATGATGTGGCAGTTGAAATGAGAGAGGGGGGGGAGATGTATAAGAGGCAATCATGGTGAGAAGGAAGGGGGAGCAGGAATGGCAGAAGCACACATGAAGAGGGAAAGGGTAGGATTTAGATGGGAGGAAGACACAGCAAGAAGGGAGCTTGGAGGACATGATCAATAGGAAAGGGAAGGGAGGAGGGAAGGACAGAGGGAAGGAGGGAGGGAAACTTAGCATATTTCAAGAGAGAACTGTATGCAAACCTGTGAACATACAAGTACAATCAAAAAATAAAAGACTGGAAACTCTCAATACTGTGAAGCAGTTTGGTTGAGCCCTATAATAATTATAGGTTGTCAGGTGTGACCATTGATCAAGCTGGGTATGTGTGTGTATGTTTGCTGCCCTATGTGGTGAATACAGAATACAACAGAGGGAGCTGCAGAAAATCTCAAAATATGCACCTGGAAGTTCCTGATATGAATCCCTATGCAATGATTTTATCTTCAGCATGCATCCTACAGGGACTCCAATAGGAAAACCCAGGTTTTGATGATCAACCATGAAATAACTAGATCAGACATGTTTATATGGGAAAATAAAAGGCCATTTATTTGACCTATTCAAATACTAATCAACTTGACTTTTTGGGAAACTACAAGAAGGGGGAGCATCCTGGTGTGGGTCCAGCTGGACAGCCAGGTGTCACCACATGATCAAAACCCCTCCAGCCTACCCTTGGGTGAAACGCCAGGCCCTGAGGTAAATCCAAGATATTGGATTGAACCCTTGGTCCAGCTTATTGGAAGGGAAACATAAGACACTCTCTTCCAAAATCCCACAAGTTCGTAAAAGAGAGCAAATCCCCCACGTCGGCCCCAAAGGTAGGCTCCTTTCCAACCCCCAGGTCCTTTGACCTGTAAAGGCTGTCCCAGAGCCCAACCTTTCACTCAAAGGGGGTGCCCATGGTGAACACCGAACTAATCATATTTTCCTCCATTGTTGCCCCCTATTGATAATGGCAGCATCATATTTAATGACTCACCAAGCCAATTTCCTACTCCCAGTACGAACAGTAAGGTGTAGGCAATACACCATGTAATGGGGATAAACATTCCTACCCAGTCCCAAAGTGACCAGTTAAGCTCACTCTGGATATTGGGCGGGAGAGTTGGGTCATATTTCAAGGAGAAGGAATGGCTGTATAGGGGGCAACCAGCATAAAAAGTCACTGTGTTCCACTCCCTGTCACATGCCCCTGGCTTGGCTAATCAGCCCAGCCCCAATTATCCTGGTCTCTGAAGACCATCAAAGGCGTACCTTCCCATAAGCTTTCTGTTATTTTTCTTTCTGGTATTGGTACTCAGCTACTGTGAAGCTCATATTATTACTCTTAATTACCTCAGTCAGTGGAAACTTACTATGTTATTATTTGGCATTGCTAAAGTAAAGGTCACCTTTTTTTACCCTGCTGCATTGCCATAGGGATAAATAAAATTAATTGTAATTTTTTCAGGATGCTGCTAAAGATTCAGTGGAGTGGAAAGACTACTCACCTATGGCTCTGAATGTTTCCCTTTGCAGAAGCTATGTAAAATAAAGCAATAGCATAATTTGAAAGAAACATAGAGTGTCCTAAGAAGTTTGATTTCAGATACCCTGCAAAGCTCAAAGGGTATAGAAGAACTTTAGGTTTTCCTCTTTTCACAGTGATCTCTGAAGTAACCAAAGGCAGGAATGTCCATGGATTTGGGTTGTATGACAGCTTTCACAGCTGAGGCAGTCTGCTTGCCACCTGTCTGTCTCTAGATGTGTACTTATGCGGAGGGCTCAGAGGGTCCTCCATGGCCAGACAGTGGCTGTTTGGGTTGGGGCAGAGCTATGGTTCACATTATCTGGTTGGCATTTAACAAGGAAGTACTGGATAGCTTAGCTCCTTGCACAAGATCTATAAAAGTATTTACGTTGGTGTAACCTCCGATACATAGGCATGGGCCACCAAGAGGACACTGCCTTTGTTTGCTTGTAAGAAAGAACATTCAGCACTGCAGATGCTTTTTGAGGGATGGAACTGATATTTGCTTAGCTCTTTTGTCCAGGTTTCATTTTGCTTATTTTGTAGTAATGCTCTTATGTAAGAGTACTGCTCTTTGCAGTTGCTGGCTGAAGATGATTTAACCCCTCCCCCTAAAACATAATGAAAGTGCAGTATCACCCAGAGAGGTATAATAGGAAACACAATTGTCTCAATGGCTGGCAGACATCACTTAATTTAACTCATAATGCCCTTTGGGTAATTTGTACCTATTACAGCAGTGCTGAGAAGGATACTACAGGCAATTTTTTTTTTGACAGCCATCAGTTCCTTGCTTTTTTGCACACAAGAATGGATATATTGAGGAAAGTTGTGTGTGTGTGTGTGTGTGTGTGTATAATGGTTACCTCTCCATTGACGCCCCCTTGTTGTGGGGGAGAGGCTTGCGTACCCTAATGAAGCTGTGAGCTATGCTGGCAGTGGTATAATAGCCACCGGCAGAGCCTCCCATGCCAGACAGGTCACAACCGAAGGGTCTGACCAAGAGCGCCAAAGGGCAGGATGGGCTCTCTAGCCTTATGGCAACCATCCTAGGAGAAGGAAAACTCTAATCCCAAACCCGGGCAGATGGTGCTCGTCTAACCCTGCAAGGTCAACCATCTCAGAGAAGGAAACTCTAATCAAACCTACGACCCGAGGACCTCGCTGCCACTGTCCTGCTTGTCAAGGCCTCAGCAGACGAACCTCTGGTTTAAAGGGTGAGGCCAGTTCTGTGCACGCTGTGCTCCACCAGAAAAATCCATTGCACAGGCTCGAAGGACACATCCAATCTCCGAAAAGCCCGTAAGCGATAGGCGAGGACGAAACGCAGGTGTAAAGATGCACTGGAAGCCGCAGACCCAACCCTGCATGCAGGCGGTTCAGGACTTTGGTCGCTTGAGACTGACCGGGGATGATAGTCTTGTTCGGCAGCATCCTGAATGACCAAGCAGCCTTTTTTAAGGAGAGCATTGCTTGCTCCATATGGAGAGGGGCCTAGAAAAGGTGGCCTAAAGAAAGCTCATCCCCAACAACCCGGTTGGCTAGCTGTGGCCAACGGTAATCTTCTGATGTGGTCAAACAAAGACAAAGAGACAAAGGCACACACCAGCCTCCAAAGGTGCAAACAGACTAACGCTTGCATGCTGGAACATCAGAACCATGCAAAATTCTGCAGACAGTGGATGTCCTGAGCATTGTTCTGCTCTAATAGCCCATGAATTGTCTCGACTTAACATCGACATTGCTGCTCTTAGTGAAGTTCGTTTCCACGAGGAAGGCAGCCTTAAAGAACACGGTGCCGGCTACACACTCTATTGGTCTGGCAAACCCAAAACTGAAAAACATCTTTCAGGTGTAGGCTTCATGATCAAAAACTCAATTGCCTCCAAACTCGAAACCTTGCCAACAGGACACTCTGATCGCATTATCTCCTTACGCCTCCCACATGTTGTTCTCTTCAGTATATATGCCCCAACTATGCAAGCTGACCCTGCGGAGAAAGACAAATTCTACTCAGACCTACGCCACCTTATACAAAAAGTCCCTGCAGAAGACAAAATCATTATCCTAGGTGATTTCAATGCCAGAGTAGGAAAGAACTTTGAAGCCTGGAAAGGTATTTTAGGCAAGCATGGTGTTGGAAACTGTAACGATAATGGACGTCTCCTGCTAGAATTTTGTGCAGAACAGCAGCTGACTATTACAAACACCATCTTTCAGCAGAAAGACAGCCTGAAGACAACCTGGATGCACCCCAGATCCAAACACTGGCACCTCATTGACTACATCCTAGTGCACCAGAGAAATATTTGCGATGTCCGTCATACCCGAGTGATGCCCAGTGCAGAATGTCAAACAGATCATCGCCTCGTAAGATGTAAACTAAATCTTCATTTTAAGTTTAAACCTAAGAGAGGTGGCATCCTAAAGAGGAGACTCCAAGTCCACAATCTTCAACAAGCTGCCGTGAGAGACAACTTTCAGGCAAATCTGCAAACAAAACTTGAAGACCACCCTATAGACTCTTCTCCTACAGCGCTTTGGCAACTTATCAAAAACAGCATCCTGCAGTCTGCGGAAGAATCTTTGGGGTTCTCCCTCAAGAAAAACCAAGACTGGTTTGATGAAAACCACCAAGAGATCCAGGAGCTGTTGGCAAAGAAGAGAACTGCTCACCAGGCACACCTCGCCCAGCCATCCTGTCATGTAAGAAAAGCAGCCTTTCGCCTCGTATGTAGTCAACTCCAACAAAAACTCAGAGACATTCAGAACAAGTGGTGGATAAATTTAGCAGAAAAGACACAACGTTGTATAGATCTGGGTGATTCCAGAGGATTTTACGAAGCTCTTAAAGCAGTGTTTGGACCTACATATCAAACCCAAAGCTCCCTATATAGTTCAGATGGTCAAACACTAATCACAGATAAAGCTTCCATTCTGGACCGATGGGCTGAACACTTCCAAAGCCTCTTTAGTGCCAACCGAGTAGTCCAAGATTCACTTATTCAACAGATGACACAACAACCGATGAAGAAAGAATTGGACATAGCTCCCACTTTGGAAGAAACCGTTAAGGCCATACAGCAGATGAAAAACGGCAAGGCTGCTGGGATTGATGGAATTCCACCTGAAGCTTGGAAACATGGAGGTCATGCACTCCATGCTAAACTCCACGAACTCCTTGTGAGTTGTTGGGAAAAAGGCGAACTGCCATCAGATCTCCAAGATGCAGTCATCATCACCCTGTACAAGAAATAATAATAATAATAAAATAAAATTTTTATTTATAAAAGGAGCAAAATCGGATTGCTCAAACTATCGAGGTATAACACTGCTCTCCATTGCTGGAAAAATCCTCGCAAGGATACTGCTGAACAGATTAGTTCCTGCCATTGCAGAAGAACTTCTTCCCAAAAGCCAATGTGGCTTCAGAGCTAATAGGAGCACTACAGACATGGTATTTGCCCTCAGACAACTGCAAGAGAAATGTAGAGAGCAGAACAAAGGACTCTATGTAACATTTGTTGACCTCACCAAAGCCTTCAACACTGTGAGTAGAAAAGGTCTGTGGCAGATCCTGGAACGACTAGGATGCCCCCCCAAATTCCTCAAAATGATCATCCTGCTACATGAAGGCCAGCAAGGTCAAGTCAGATATGGCGACGCTCTCTCGGAGCCCTTTCTAATCACTAACAGTGTAAAACAAGGTTGTGTTCTTACTCCGACTTTATTTACAATCTTCTTCAGCATGATGCTCCAAAGGGCTACGGCAGATCTCAAAGAAGAAGACGATGGCATCTATATACGCTACCGTACTGATGGTAGCCTGTTTAACTTAAGCCGCCTGAGGGCCCGCACTAAGAGTCTAAACTATCTAGTCCGTGAGCTGCTTTTTGCTGACGATGCTGCCCTCGTTGCCCATACGGAAGCAGCTCTGCAGCGACTCACATCTTGTTTTGCAACAGCTGCAGAGCTCTTTGGGCTGGAAGTCAGTCTGAAGAAAATGGAAATTCTCTACCAGCCGGCACCACAGGAAGAACACTACCATCCCCACATCACCATAGGCACATCTGTGCTTAAGTCCGTCCAGCAGTTCACCTACCTGGGAAGCATCATCTCCTCAGATGCCAAGATTGATAAAGAGATCAATCACAGACTGGCAAAGGCATATAGCGCATTCGGAAGGCTTCACAAAAGAGTCTAGAGTAACAAACACTTGAGGCGAAGCACAAAAATCAGTGTGTATAGAGCCATTGTACTGTCTATTCTCCTCTATGGGTCTGAAACATGGGTCACCTATCGCCAACACCTACGACTCCTCGAACGCTTTCATCAGCGCTGTTTACGCACAATTCTAAATATACACTGGACTGACTATGTGACGAATGTTGCTGTCCTTGAGCAAGCAGGGATCACCAGCATTGAGGCCATGCTATTGAGGACGCAGCTGCGCTGGGCAGGACACATTTCTAGGATGAAGGACCATCGCCTCCCCAAAATAGTATTCTACGGTGAACTCGCCACGGGTCAGCGTAAGAGGGGCGCCCCAAAGAAGAGATACAAGGACTCCCTGAAACAACATCTCAGGCTTGGCCAGATAGATCACCAACAATGGTCCTCCCTGGCCTTGCATCGGGAGGCATGGAGACGTACTATCCATGACGCTGCAGCCTTCTTTGAAAGCTCACGCCGAACGAGCCTTGAAGAGAAATGACAACGCAGAAAGTACTGCAACCTGGAAACATCACCCAAGGAGACCTTCTGTTGTGCTTTCTGCAACCGGACCTGTTTATCCCGAATTGGCCTTTTTAGTCACCAATGTGCTTGTGCAAAGCGTGGGATGCATCCTTCCTGAATCTTCATTTGCGAAGCAAAGCCAGAGAGATAAAATGGTTGGGGGAGTTACATTTTTGGATTAAAACCTAGAATCTTTCCATGTTGATCTGGAGATATTTTTTTGTCTAAGAAATGAACTTTTCCAATAAAAAAATTGCACATATTAGGGAAATTGGGTTTAAAATGCAGAAGTTAATAAAAATTGCAGATCTACATCAGCTCACTGAGTATGATTTTTAAAACATGCACCCAGAATGAGAAAATGGATGGATCAAATTTGGGATTGAATACATGCAAAATTAATACAGACCATAAACAGAATTATCTGTCAATTTCTGTGAAAGAACTGGCAAACTTCATGCATGGAAAATCGCTACAAAAGAGTTGACCATAACTATCATCTCTCCCTCAAATTTGCATGAACTGGAGATAAATAACTAAACATACTTTGAATTTATTTTGAAGTATTCAAACAACTCTTCTTCTTTTTTCTCAAAAGGTTGACTTCTGCCCCTTGGTTTCCCATACTGAACCTGCACTACTGTTTCATTGTTCTAATGGCTACCCAGAGTCTATAATTCAAAGTGAACAAACGTCACGTGGGCTGGTGGTTTAACTAGAGCTGTAGTAGAAAGTGGAAAGGAAATGAAGTGAGAACTAAAGATAATGAGGGGTCAAGAAGGATCAGGTCAATGGGGAAGAAGTGCAAAATAAACAGTATTAGTTGTGAATGCTACTGAGTATTGGAAATCTTTTTCTCTGGGTGTGTCTCTTGCATATATGTGTGTGTTACTGGACACAGAGAGTGTTCATGACATGACATTTTAGTTCACTGTGACCAGACTAGGAAATGCAGCTCACTTATTCCAACTCTCTGTTCACATATTTTCTTTCTCTTAAGAAGTGGAAAGACTCAGTTGAGATATTTCAGAAGCTGTGAAGATCATACTAATCACAGCCGCTACTCAGTGGCAAGAGATTTTTTTCTATAGTATTTTTTTAAAAGAAAAATCTAGCTCTCGCACGTAAATGAGACAAGATGAATGCAACCTTCAAAACAAAATTAATACACCCCAATGTGAAAACTGAGTCAAAGGAAACTTTATTGCAGCTAAATTTGTATTGTGAAATATGCACACAAGCTTTCAAAAATATTAGAGGCATCTATGGCAAGTTGTCATGTCTCAATGGGAGGATGCCTCCTAAGGCAAAGAACGCAAAGGGGAGAGCCAGGATGATGAGCCCTAGTTGGCGATGGAGAAAGCTGATGATCCTGCCAAATCCACCAGCAGAGGCAGAGACCAGAATATCCCAGGCAGCAGTGAGAGGAAGAGGTACTTCACCCTCTCAAGAGACATAAATTAAAGTGCCAGGAGCAAAAAATCAGGCAATGTCCTGCTCCACTTTAAATATAGGAGGCTGGGCCATTGAGGTTCATAGGGCCAGTTAACAACTGGCTACTTATTACCTCTGCCCAGGCCACTCTATGCAGCTTGAAAAGCTGCAGGACAAGCCCAGCTGGCATCCAGGCTGTATATGGGTTGCATTCACCCAGCCACTGATAAATTTCAAAATTAAATGTACCTCTATCCCATTGGGGATAAGGCACTATAAAGAGAATGTGATAATCTCCCTCCTCTCCACTTTGGACTCTGCTCAGGCCTGCTTTCTCCCTTAGAACCTTGGAATATCCGGACCATGCTTCTGTTTATCATCCTGTGTAATTATTGGGACTGAGCTGGCTTGCCCCTACCAGTTCTTGTGGACTATGGGTGTGCTCACCTGGACACTCAATGCTTTAAACAGGACAAAAGTATAATCAAGCCTCTGTGCTTCCCAGATAGACATTGGCATAGTGATGTGCAGGCAGGCAGTGATCATAGTCTGTATAGCCACTCCACCAAGAAGAGTCCAAAAATATTAACAAGAATTTTGACCCATGTCAATTGATTGGCCCATAGCAACACTGGAAGAGTACCTGTGCTGTGGATAAAAGATTGCTGTGGCCTCTGAGGGCTCCACAGAAAGGCAGCCAATGGGATGGCCGCCCCTGGTATAGATAGCACTGGGCTAAATGGAACAATGACCTAACTAATTATACTGTAGCTCTCCATATTCTCTTATCCTAAATGCTCCTTTTTAAATAGATAATAAACTGACACTTGAAAAAACTGATCCTTGTCATAGCCCACCACTTCCTAGTTTGATTTTATAATCCAGTAATT
This sequence comes from Sceloporus undulatus, assembly GCF_019175285.1. NCBI lineage: Eukaryota > Metazoa > Chordata > Lepidosauria > Squamata > Phrynosomatidae > Sceloporus > Sceloporus undulatus. The sequence goes on from NC_056522.1 coordinate 60,257,364, forward strand.
CCCAAAGTAGGTACAATGGTGAAAGAAAGTTCCAGGGAGGCAGTGATGGAAAAGAGGGAGGCAGAGGTGTGGTGAGGAAAAAGGGGCAGCAGGTTAATTTTAATTCAAAGTACAGTCCGCCCTCCCCTTACACGGGGGATCCAGTCTTTCTTCTCTATAAGTCCGGTGTGGAGAAGAGGGAAGAGCAGGCCTGGGATGCTACTGTATTCAAACATGAGAGATGGTGGCGGTGGAGTAGGAAGGAGAACTGGGCACACCACTAGACCCCTGACTGGCTGGGCTGGTTGCTACAAAAACAATAGACCCAATACTAAGAAATAGACATGGTGTGTGTGTGTGTGTGTGTGTGTGTGTGTGCGCGCGCGCGCGCTAGGCTTGTTGCCTAAGAGGAAAAGTGGTGGTAGTCCAAAAATGTTTGGGGATCACTGTTCAATCCACGACTTCAATAGGACTCAAAGAGCTATATAGCCCTGCTGATATAGTACTCTACTGTTAAAGCATCCATGAGAAGTGGCCATCCCATCTCTGCTTAAAAATCTCCAGCAAAGGGAAGTCTATCACTCTCTGAGGCAGTCTGTTCCTATTCCTATTCCTATTTTCTTCATTTATATCCCACCTTTCTCCCAGTAATGTGACTCAAGGTGGCTAACAACATATTTAAAACAATGCAAATTAAAAACTATACAGAAGCATTACTGAAATTGTAAAAAATATGATTTAAAAAGCAATTAACAGAAAGTTTTTAAAGCATGGGCTGGGAAGTTGTATTGTTTCAAAGTATTTTTAAACATTTTTATCTTTTTAATTGTATTTTATTCTTTTAACATGTATCTTGTTTTAATATTGTAATAATTTAATTCGATTTTAATGTACTATTTTTGTATGCTTTTAATTGTGCTATTTTTTAATGATTTGAGCTGCCCTGAGTCCCAGGTTTAGGGAAATGGTGAGACATAAAGATTTATTATTATTACTGTTATTATTATCAATGTATAAAGTAAAAATATTAGGTATTTACAATATTAAAATTTATTAAAAATTATATGCAAACATGAAAAACACACAGAAATGCTATTGGTGTGCAAGACAACCATGTACAAATTTTGCACAGAATAAATCTTGTACAATGAAAATAATCATCAGTCCAGGATTCTTCTAATCAGGGTTTCTCATCACATGAAAAACATTTTAAAGTCATTTTTCAAATATTTTTGAATACTATTTCCATCCCTACCAATCACCATATGTACAGATCAGGTCTATTGGTAGAGCTGTTCCTGGAATAGAGAGGAGATTTTGTATTTTCCTAGCATAGTGTTTAAGATGAGAAGCTTTTTTTTTGGGGGGGGGGTTTGACATTTGAATTCAGCACTAATATTATTAAATACACAGAGTTTTAAAGCTAGATATCTAAGAATTAAAAACTTGAAGCCCTTCACCTGTATGAACAACTATGTTAGGCATAGTTTCTCCTATATTCATTCCCCCCCTTAAATCATAAAATTATAGAGCTGGAAGGGACTGAAATGGCAATCTAGTCCAACCCCCTGCCATGCAGGAATATGAAACTAAAGCATTATCAAAATATGCCTATATAATCTCTGTTTAATTACTTCCAGTGATGGACAGGCCATCACCCTCTGAGGCAGTCTATTCCACTGTTGATCAGCTCTTATAATGAAGTCCTTCCTAATGTTTAGGTGGAATCTCTTTTCTTCTAATTTGAATCCATTGGTCCATATTTAGTCTCTGGAGTTGCAGAATGCAGGTTTGTGCCATCTGTTTCAAAGGTAAAAACACCACTTTATCTTTACCTATCATGTCACCTTTTCTTCTCTTGGGTTGCATCTGCACTGCAGAAATAATCCAGTCTGACACCTTTTTAACTGCCATAGCTCAATGCTGTCGAATTCTGGGAATTGCAGTTTTGTGAGATATTTAACCTTCTCTGTCAGAGAGCTCTGGTGCCACAATGAGCTACAAACCCAGGATTCCACAGCATTGAACCATGGCAGTTAAACCAGTGTCAAACTGGATTATTTCTACAGTGTGGATACAGCCTAAGCTTCCTCTGTTATTAAAGGCTTGGATTCCAGACCTTTGATCAACTTGGTCATGTTCCAGCTTGTCAATATCCTTCTTGTGCTCACATTCTTTCCACTCCATACATGAAAAAATGTATGTATTTTGGTAAATTCTTATTTTAAAAAGTACTGAAATGAAATTCTTACCCATATGTAAACAGGACTGATTCTAAAGATACAAGACTTTCAGTCAGGGGCTCTGCAGCCCAGTTCATACTTCTGTTGGGCACCTCTTTGTCATCTGAGAGAAGTGACACCTTCAGTTAGTGGCTGCACACATGGGAAAGTTACTTTTTTTGCATGGCAACTTCCACAGTCCCCCTGGCCATGCAGACTTGGGATTTCTGGGAGCTGTTTGTCGAAAAAGTAACTTTTCTAAGTTCTGCTTTGGGATTACTTCCATAAATATGAGGCTCAAAGATTCAGCTGAATGAATGAAATATTTTCCCTCTACATGAATTTTTCCCTCCAAAGGGATGCTTCTTCCCTCTGCTAGTGTACGCCTCGGGCAGGCTTTTATATATTCTTTAATTTTACTGACTTTGTACAGCGCTGTGTATAATTACAACGCTTTAGAAATAAAGTTTAATAATAATAATAATAATAATAATAATAACAATAATGCTACCACACTGAAAGATAGGAAATATTGTGATGCTCACAGTATGCAAGAATAATATGCCCTGTGAACATTATGTGCAAGTGCAGTTTCCTTCACTATGGTAGCATCTGTTAAACATTATGTATAAATATATGATAATGCCAACCAAAGCTATGACTATATAAAAATCTGTTTTCCACAAAGTTATTTATCATGTGTCTGAGCAGGCATACAAAACTACAGTCCCAAAGAAGATTAATTATTATTACTTTACTTCCATAATGGTTATGGCCTGCTGTACAAGATGCTGGAAACATGAGAAAATTATGGATTTTCCCCCTTTCCTCTCAGGTATGAATCAAAGATGCCAAGCCTGGACAGCCATGGATTGCATTTATTATTCATATAATTTTTAATGGCATTGTGAAAATAAGTTATGCACTCTTTTGATTAAAATTCTGCTGATCCCTGCAGCCAATACAGAATATATATCATAATAACAGTAATTTAAATACACGTGGCTTCATTTATTAATAAGGTCCAGAGCTGAACAAAGTGTAACAAATATAAAAACAAACAAATATGTATGAAAGCAATATTAATACCTGCTTCTGCTGTATCCAACACTCTCATGAGGCAAGTTATAATCTTATAACCACTGTGAAAACCCAGTTTCACCTTTTGTCCAATTGTCAAATCCAGTACTTAGATTTTGCTTGCACAAAACCTTTTTGAAAGCTTTCACACAACTCATTTTTCAATAGGTTTTGCCTATGTTAGTGGCTCTAGCAGTTAAGCTAATCTCTTTGCATCACTCCTTTTGGAACATCCATTTGTTGCTCTGTTTTGGCTAGCTTTACATTTGATAAAACCTGAGGCTTCAAGCAAGAATGCAGTTCTCAACCTTGTAGACAAAGGATGTTGCCCAGAATTCTGCATGCACTACTTAGTTCTGTAACTACCTTAGTTGCATAGCTAAGTAGCATCTCCTCACTGACCCCTCCAAACCTACTTTACTGGGCATCATCCATATGGAGAGAAGGGGATCTGGCAATCAGGGCACAGACAAATGTCATTTGCACTCTTCTTCTGACAGCCAGTGGGGCTGTGATCAGGGGCATTATTATGAGGGTGTGGGTCACACCAAGTTACACACCAAGATGCGGTGACACCACTGTTCCCCAAACATCTGCCTTTAAGCAGAAATGGGCCGTAGTGGACCTGCATCCCTTTAAAATGTTCAGTGGAAAAGATGGCTACTGTGCCAACCTCTAGTTACACTGGAGTAGTACATCAACAGGATTCTAGCCTACATCTGCTGAAGAAGATAAATTTTTATAGTTGCCTGGTGAGGACAATCCAAAGCCCTGAGATTTCAGGGCCAAAACCTGAGACCTAGGGATATGCTGTTGTGATGCCAGAGAGGGACAGACCTTGGTCATGCTACAAAGGTGATGCTGCAAGAGACAACCCTTCATCATGCTCTTGAGCATGGTACCTGAAGCATCAACCACAGTTGCATAGAGTGTGCCACAAAAATTAAAAATCAAATAAACACCAACTCTAACAAATGAAGACTATAAACATGCACAATTTTAAAGGCAGCACTCTCAGCCTGTGAACTGGAGAGGAGAGTTTGCCCTTAAGACTCAAGGTCAGTTTGTGGAGCAATCTGGATGTAGCTTTTTGTAGTCCATTTCATAGAAAGAGAACAATCGCTTAAATGATTTTGTTCTCTCTTTCTCTTTTTTCTTCTTCACTTGTGCAGGTTATTGTGACCAGTTGTTTAACTCTCTGTGGCACGGGCTGTACATTTACAGAAGAGGGTAGAGATACTTTCAATACTTCCTGCATGTTGTTGTTCATATTAGTGACTGTCCACCTTCCTCCCAACAAATACATGAGGTGTTGCTTGAAAGCTATGAGATTTGGATGACATCTGGTGATATTACAAAAAGGATAGAAGAAACACCAGCTATGCTAAATGAAGCAAAGACTCAACCAAGAGAAATGTCCTAAACATATTCTCTCACTGTTTCCAACACCTTCAACACTTTCAGAAAGAAAGAAAGAAAGAAAGAGTCTCCTCTATCCATGACAGTTTCCCTATGATTTTGAAACCTTGCTTTTCATGTATAGGCCAAGAGATCACACTCACTGAAGATGCTGCCCAGAAAGTTGACCTCCATGTGTAGTGAAACATATCAGTAAAAAAAAAAGGTGGTGGTGGTGGTGGTGGTGGTAGAACTAGGATATGTGCTTCCCCTCACTCATATATTCACTCTGCCCACTTAAATAAAGTCTAAGAAGAACTATAGTCAAGACATTTCATACTACACAATCATGTCACTAAAATGGCCATATAATTATATTGCACTATATAATTTATATGATTTTTATATGATAATTTATATAATTATGACACTATAATTGATACTGCTGGAAGGTGTGTGCAATGTTTATCTTCTTATCTTCACTGACTAAACTTGCAGCACATGATAACTGGTGGCTTTCTTGGAAAAGAAGGTCAACACATGCAGCTACGTGACAAGGCTCTTGAAAGCATCACAGGACATGAGGACTTCTGGGATAGAACATAGGGAGAATTGATCCTATGGAACCAACAGGAAGAAACTTCCAAGGAAAGCAAAGAGAGCTGTAACACTGAGGGGCACCCTGGAGGATAGTCATGTCAGGAGCAGACCATGCACAAGAGATCTGGAAGTGATCCAAATAAGCAATTGCTTCCTACATCTTCCTCAGTATAATAGTGGTGAAGACACGCAAATAGGAGACCAGGAGCAAGAGACACTGCACACTCAAAGAGTATCCTCAGTCATGGGCTTGAAACTGAAAGGAAGGCACTTATCCCTTGGGCAAATAAGCCGTTTTACCTCTTCCAGCTTCAATTCTGGATCCGGGAGGGCCCCAGATGTTATCATACCTAAATCTCCATTGATCTAGCTGGGTTGCTGCCTCCTATATGTATCCCAGGTTGAAGGCTCACTCAGCAGGCCAACTTTTGAAGTTGGAAATTCCCCAACTTTGAAACAGTACTGGCTGAGTGAGGCATCGACCCAGGATGCATCTGGGTGGTGGCATCCCAGCTAGAATGGTGGCAATTTAGTTATGATAACATCTGGGGGCATCCCAGATCCAGAATTGAAGCTGGAAGAGGTAGGCTGGCCTATTTGCCCAGGTGACAAGTTCCAAATTCTCAGGTGGAGTGCTGCAGGATTCTGTCCTAGGGCTAATACTCTTTGATATTTTTTCAATGATAAAAATATCATTTATCAAACTGGGCTTTTATGGCCAAGAAGGGATTTGAACCTTGGTCTCCAGAGTCCTAATCCAGCACTCAAACCACTACACCACACAAGGTCATTACACTTGAACATTTTTATCAGTGATTTAGATGACAGTGTGGAGGGAGTTCTTTCCAAGTTTTCACATGACACAAAACTGGGAGATATGGCTAACACCTTGGAGGATATGTGCAGAATTCAAAAGGATCTAAATGAATTAGAAAATTGAGGGGGAAACAATAAAATGAAACTCTATAGAGAAAAATGCACAGTTCTACAATTAGGCCACAAAATCCAAATGCACAGTTATAGGAAGGGGATTACATGGCTCAACAGTGCTATATGAGAAAAGGACTTCAGGATTATTGTTGATCATAAGCTGAACATGAGGCAGCACTGTGCTGCAGCAAATAAGGCAAATACTATCTTAGCCTGCATTAATAGAAGCATAGTTTCCAAGTTGAGGTAATTAATAGTCCCACTATATTCTGCACTGGTCAGGCCTCATCTGGAGAACTGCATTCAGTTCTAGACACACCATTTTAGAAAGGACATAGACAAGTTGGAGCAATTTCAGAGAAGGCAACAAGGATGATAAAAGGTATGGAGAATGCTACTCCCTGACCTTGTGGTCCAGGGAGTTTTTGCTGGCCTCTCATTGGAGAGACCAGCATTTTAAATGTAAACGGTGCACTCCGCTGGCTGTTGGGAGAGGAGGGATGGGGCTTAGCCTGTTTGAGGCTCACCCGCCCAACCTCCTCTCAGTTGTTCGAAAAAAAGATAAAGATAATAACGTGTTGCGAGCATTGGGCCCCTTATATTGGGATATTGCTGTTAATGGGCAGCCATTTTGCTTAGGCCCCTTCTCAGGGAGGATTGGGCCCCTTCACAGGGATATTGATGATAACAGGTGACCATCCCTTCACAGTGATTTTGCTGTTAACGGGAAGCCATTTTGATTAGGTCCTTTCACAGGGATTTTGCTGTTGATAGATGGCCATTTTGTAACGAGCAATCATTTTGTGGTTTTTTGCTAAGCAGCATATCTCCTGGATTGGTTTTTGGAGGAGAATCCAATATTGAATTCTTCAAAAGGGGGCAGGCACCACCAACCCTCCTTCAAAAGGACCTAGACCCATAGATGTGAATACCCTCTCTGTTTGGTTAGATCATTATCCTATTAAGGATGCAGCATTGATTTTGTTAGAGGGTTTTACTAATGGTTTTAAGATCCCCTTTTGCAGCATTTGATGCCTCTTTATTGTGCCCAACTTGAAGTCAGTCAAGACATAGTGAGACTAAAGATAGCAAAGGAGGTTTCCAAGGGTAGGGTGACTTGCACCTTTCGGGAACTTTCAGTTCCAAATTTGAAGGTCTCCCTGTTGGGGATAGTGTCTAAAAAAACACCAGGAGAATTTTGGCTGATTTATCATTTGTCTTATCCCAAAGGAGATTCCATTAATGATGCCATTCCACATGATCTGGCTACTATTCAATAAACTTCTTTTGATAAGGCATGAAAGAAGTTAGAAAACACGGCATAGGGGCAGAACTGGCAAAATGTGATATTAAATCTGCCTTTTGACTGTTGCCAGTTCATCCTAACAATTTCCAATTGTTAGGTTTTAGTTTTGATGGTGAGTTTTATATGGACCAAGCACTTCCCATGCAATGCTTGGTATCCTGTTCTGTTTTTGAAACTTTTAGCACATTTTTAGAATGGGCAATTAAGGATAACTCGGGTTTTAATGGTGTAAAACATTATCTAGATGACTTCTGGCCAATGTCTTCAGTTGCTCCAATGTTTTGAAATATTAGCCAGAGAGCTGAGTATTCCCCTTAGCGCTGGAAAAGACAGAGGGTCCTTGCCAACAACTTACTTTTTAGGCATACTGATAGAAACAGTTAACCAGTGTTGTAGGCTCCCAGATGACAAACTGCTTGACCTAAGGCTCAGGGTCCATAGTTTTTCCTATCTTAGGCACGTTACAGACTGCTCAAAATGGGCGGTCTCGCGTCGCTGCCGGTTGCTGCGTCTGGGAATCACAGCAGCCAAACTGCGCGGTTCCCAGGCACAGCAACAAAGCAGCGTCAAAATGGCGCTTCTTCCTGCACTCCGGAAGAGGTGCCGCAAGGCGCGAGGCACGCACTCGCGGCGCCACTTCCGGTGTGCGATGTCTGGATGCTGTGCGTGCACGATGTCTGGACGCTGTGCGTGTGCAACGTCAAAATGGTGGCACCCATCTGTATGCGGTGCTGCCATTTTGACGTAGTCATTACGCGCGAGGGGCAAGGTGCATCAGGAAGCGCCACCCCTCATGCGTAATGATGGCGCCTCATAGGGCCCGTCCGGAACGCGCCTTAGAAAGGCAACACTAAGGGAGTTTCAGGAGCTTATTGGCCACCTAAATTTTGCATGCAGGGTGGTGGCCCCAAGCAGAGCTTTCTTAAGGCATTTATGCAAAGCCATTGGTGCTATTTCACACCCTCATCATAGGATTAGATTGACACAGGGCATCCACCAAGATTTAGATATTTGGTTGACATTTTTGGACAGTTTTAATGGCATCTCTTTTTGGATGGAAGAAAAAAATGGAAGTTGTGTTGCAGATCTCTTCTGATGCTGCTGGCTCTATTGGCTTTGAAGTTTATTTTCATAGGCAATGGTGTGTCCAGAGGTGGCCTGTTGAATGGATAGATTTGGGCATCATCTCAGATCTGACCTTAGAACTGTTCCCCATTTTGGTTGCAGTGTGTTTGGCCAGCTTTGCAGTCCGTTTCTGGTGTGACAACATGTCAGTTATACACGTAGTGAATTCATTAACCTCTAGATTACCTAGGGTTATGAGGTTAATACATGCATTCACATTACATCGCTTGTCAGATAACATTCTCTTCACAGCTTCACATGTCCTTGGCATTGATAATGAGATACCTGATTCTTTTTCCCGTATGCAGATGGAACGATTCAGGCAACTAGCTCCAGAGGCAGTGGATATTCCGGTCCCGATGCCAGTGAACCTATGCAGCCTTGGCAGAGAGAAGTAGTCTGAACTTTGGGATTGTCATTGGCACCTTTGATGAAGAAAAGTTATGTCCAAGCGGTCAATGAATTTATGACATTCAGGAGATACACATGGTTGGCTGACCAGTAACCTGTGCCTGTTACACATTTCTTACAGTTATGTGTGTCTTTAGATGATAAAGATTTAGCAATTTTGCCTATATGGGGCAGGCTTCCAGCTATAGCCTTTTGGTTAAAGGCTCAGGGCACGCAGGATACTTCAAGTGATTTTAGATTACTCAAGGTACTGGAAGGATGGTACAGGGAAGGTATAAAACTAGGGACGCACACAAGTCTCAATATTTTAAAGGGTTTCAATGCAATTTGGCCATCTCTATGCACTCCCTCCTACAAGGCTACACTTTCCCATGCAGCCAAACTAACTGCCTTTTTTGGAGCGCTGAGGATAAGCAAATTAATGGTAGCTTCAAAAGGAGATCTTTCCAATAAGGCCCTGTTATTACAAGATGTCACTCTATCTGATCAGTCTGTCCTCCTTTTTATCCATTCCTCCAAATCGGACCAGACAGGAAAGGGCAGAGCTCCAACTACTATCATGTAGTGACAAATTACTCTGCTCAGTTAGGTCATTGGAGAAAGTCATAAAAGTTAGAGGTACTACCCTAGCCCTTTGTTTTGTCATGTGAACAGGCTGCCACTCACCAGGTTTCAATTTTGGTCAGTCGCATCAAGAGCATTAGATTGTTTAGGCCTTTGTGGGGTCAAGTTTGCCACACTCTTTTTGTATAGGGGCTATATGTACAGCGGCTCCTTGGGCATGCATCAGCGAGATATACAAAATATCAGTCGATGGAAATCTCAAGCCTATCGGTCATATTTGCGGCTTCTGACTTATTGATGCTGTTTTTGTTTGATCTGTTTCAGATGCAGTACACCCTGTGATGAGACACAGCATGTGTGTGGATCTGCGGACACTGCATGGTGTTCTGTGTGGCCTGCCAAGCCAGGTGGTGTCATTTCAGAAGCCAGCTAGGGCTATCAGATAAGGCTATCATTGAATGGAAAGGAAAACGTGGACTGCAGTGGCATGGGCTCCTGTTGATGTCCTTTGGCAAAGGCCAGTTTCTGCCCTCTCATATATTGGTGATACATTTGGGAGGCAATGATTTGGGTTTGTTGAAGGGTAAGGCCCTAGTTAATCAAGCCATTCATGACATGTGGTACATTCGTGAGAAATGGTCTTTTGTTACACTGTTATGGTCGGTGATGTTTCCATGCTGAGTTTGGAGTGGTGAAGGTGATCCATGCCTTCTCAATAGGGCCTGCAGAAGGGCCAACAATGAGATCTGCAAAGCAATGGCTGGAAGACTGGGTTTTTACTTGGCACATTATGATATCGTGCTGCTCAGGCCTGAGCTCTACAGGGCGGATGGCATCCATCTTTCTGAAGTGGGGAACCATCTATTTCTTTGAGACCTGCAAGTAGAAGTTTTGCCCTGTTTAGCTGGCATTGATGGGGATAGGGGCTAAGTGGACATTTGCCCCATATCTGTGGCATAGGCGGGGGAGATAGAAGTTCAGGTGAACACCTCGGCACCCTCCTAAAGGGTGAAGGTAGGTCTCTGGAACTCACGTTTAGGTCTGGCGACTAAATGTGAAGGGAAAGAGACTTGTCTTGGGGCTGGATTGAGATTTAAACTCTCACTTAAGCCTATCAATTTAAGTGGGGGAATCTTTGGTTGGCCTTCCAGATGCCGGCTGGCTGGGGAGCAACCCACTTATGGATTGCCCTTGGGGCTCAGGTGCTTTCGCTCAGGGGAACCTGGGGAAATGGTCAAGGATCTGATCTTCCACCAGCTGTTCCTGCACGAGGTTCTCCCCCCTGGTTTTGCAATTCTTGAAGAAATAAGTTTAAATAAGTTGAGTTAAATAGAGTAGCTCATTTTATAACCCAATTCTCTGTGTCTGGTCTCTTTATTCAATGAGTTGGTCAGCAACAAAATATATGAAGAGAGGTTGAAGTAGCTGGGAATGTTCAGCTTTGTGAATATAAGACTAGTGGTGATGTGACCATTCTCTTTAAATATCTCAAGGGCTGCAACAAGGAGGAAAGTACAGGATTGTTCTCTGCTGCCTCAGAGGGTAGAACTAAAACTAATGGGTTTACATTGATTTCAATTGAAAATTAGAAGGAATTTCTTGACAGTGAGATCAATTTGGCAATAGAATCAATTTCCTAGAGAGGTGGTAAGGTTTCCTTCCCTAGGTATCTTGAAAAAGAGTCTAGACAGGGATACAATAACCAGAGATCCTGCACTGAGCAGGAGGTTAGATCTGATTACCCATAAGGTCCCTTCCAACTCTGTGTTCTACGATTTTGTCCCTACCGCTACGCCATGGGTGTCTTCATCTCATGTGCAGAGTTCTTTTTAGGCTACCTAAGAATCTAGTGTGTATTAGAATGACTATCAGTATTACTGTGCTATAACCTTAACAATCCACAGTTAATAACTACAATGAAGACTGGGCTTTTTAAAAATCATCTGTCAAATTCAAATTTTAAAATTAAAATTAAAATGTGGTCATGTTTGAGATGTGAATAATGGCAGTCTCTGCACTTAGCAACGGTGGGATGGGAGAGTCTGAACAAAGTTGAATGCTGGCATTTTTTTTCAAGATTTATGTGATGCTGATCCGATATTTTTCTTTCAGCTGTGATATGCAACTCATAAGCTAGTTTTCATGACCATTTTAGCACACAGTGTAGAAAGCCTAGCTGGGAAATATTATTTTAAAAATCTCTAATGTTCATAGCAGTTCTGCTGACATGGATGTCATGTCTGAGTGTCTGAGCTTGACCAGTGATCAAGAAAGGAATCCATCATACAATGCTGACTATATATGGAACAAAGTGGATATGCCAACGTTTAATTAAAGCAGGTCACCAAAGAGTAATTTAACTTTAACCTGTTTAAGAAATGAATATAAGCAGCAATAAAATAAGACTTAATCACAACCCTTTCAGCAATTTGAGGCCCGTTACAAATGGGCCTTAAAGTACATGCGGAGCGCGTACTAGGGTTAGGAAGGGGCGGTGCTTCCGCACCCCCTAACCCTAGTCCGTGCTCCATGCGTAGAAAATGGCGGCGGCCGTAACACGGCCACCGCCATCACTACATCACGATCACGCCGCCTCGAAACGAGGCGGCGCGGTTGTGACGTATTGGGGCCACGCCAGGGCGCCTAGGGCGCCCTTTCCGCAACCCCAGAAGGAGCTCCGTTTCAGAGCTCCTTCTGGGTTTGCGTCATTGGGCGCAGCCTTCAGATGGCTGCGCCAGCGACGCAGAGGAGAAAGGGGCCAAGCGGCCCCTTTCTCCTCCTCCCCACCGTCGCCGGGTGTCCTTGGAGCTTGAAGCCCCAAGGACACCCCTTTCCAGGCCGCGGGGAAGGGGCCTTTTGCCGCTTCCCTGCAGCCTGGAAAACGGCAGATCGGGGCCTCGGAGGCTGCCGGTCTGGCAGCTGAGGCCCCGATACAGCGGGGAAAGGGGCAGGTGCACGCCGCCCCAAACGGGTGGTCTGTAACCCGCCTCAGTGTAACATTTCAGTAACACAACTGACTGAGTGCACAAAGCAAAAATGAAGACAAATTGGCTAAGAATAGCACCTACAAGTAATGCTTTCTTTTTAAAAAATCAAATTAAGATGGGCTAATAAGATGCAAGGAAACAGTTTTCTGCACCTCTAATTAAAATATGAAGTCATAAGCAGATTTTTTTTTACATCCATGTTGAAATAAATATGTTTTTTGATAAGGTCCCCTTGGGTTTTAACTTCATAAAGCACAAGCCATATTTTCAGCCCATTGCATCAGTGAATTTAAGACTTATTCCTAATCTTCATAATATATTATTTGGGCTCTTCATGTAGGAATAATGTCTTCTGGCATACCATTTATTTTATACAACATTTAATTCAATTATGTAAGAATACTCACCACAGACAGGCAATATAAATGCAGCAGCATCAATTTATTTATTGACTTCCCCTCTAACGAAAAAGACATTTGTAAAATGCAACCAAGTTTAGCTGTCATATAACAATTGGCTAATATTACAGAACAAATAATCAAACTCCCTCAGTAGAAAATTATTCTTCCACACAAATGTAGTTTCCATCAGCTTCACTGACAAGATCAATTGCATGCTGGTTGATTTAGTGAATGCCATAGAAGAACCAATAGATGCATTGTCTGTTTGGGATGGGTTTTGGCCTCATTCATTCAGTCTCCAACATTTTGAAGGGTCTCTTTTTACCATCAAATAAATACAGTGATGGGCTTTTGACCTTTTTCACTGTTGAGCATTTTCTATTTGTCTCTAAAGCCACTTTTAAAAGTTCCAACACATTCTGACACAGTGGAAGCTGATGGCTTTCATGAGAGTGGAGCAGCAAATCCCCTCTGGGTTTTAGTCCAAACTTGGAATGAGTTGTCCAAGGTGCTCAACCTGTTTTGTAAATATGTCAGATAGTTCTTTTTAAGTTCATACTACAGTCAGAATACACCACCTCACTAGTTGCCTCTGCAATAGAAACTGAATTGAAAGAAGGAGCTAGAAATTAAAGTCTGAAACAGAAATACCTTAGGGGATTAAAGTTTTCAGAAACCTCTAGCAATAGCAATAGCAAGTACATTTCTATACTGCTAATCAGTGTAATCTCCCTAAGCGGTTTACAAAGTGTAAGCTAATTGCCTCCAACAATCTGGGCACTCATTTTAGCAACCTACAGAAGGATGCAAGCCTGAGTCAAGCTTGAGCCCTTTCACTGGTATTGAACTCACAACCTTATGGTTTGTGAGTGAGTGGCTGCAGTACAGGCATTTAACCACTGTGCCACCAGGGCTCCTAGACAGTAGGGCCAGAACATTGTTGTATAGTAGGCTGGAAAAGCCTTCAGTTCTTGCTAATTTTCTGTTATGCAGGTAGTTGTGGAAGATGGAGATAAAAGATTCCATCCAGGTCCCATGTTGGCCCCTTCCTGTATAACACACTAGACAGCTGTGGTGGTGGAAAAGGCTGGAGTCTACTTCCACTTTGATCCTGTGAACATATAAGTGTGATGCGAGTCACTCTGAAGTGAAAAAAAGAGGTGCCTAGCATCGATCATATGGCTGGGCACCTTGTTGTGACCACAGAGGGAGCAACTCATGCCACTTGCAGCAGGGCTAGGTGGCACAGTGGGACACATGTGTAAACAGCTGCCTGGGGTCACTCCAGAGTGCAGAGGTAACAGGGGGTTCAGGGCAGATTCGGGGTTAGTGAAGTACAATAACATCATAATCCACAAAACAGTGATACCTTTATTGGGACAACCAAAATGCATAAAATACATGTTGCAAGCTTTTGAAGCTTCACTGGCTTATTTATCAGTCAAGACTATTAAAAATAATACAAGATGATGATGATGATGATGATGATGATGATGATGATGATGATGATGATGATAAAAGACAATGTTAGTCCCAAGCCTGCATTTTGTCAAGATGTTGCTTGTCTCAGTTCAGGTGGCACTGGAGGGACATTCCTGCAAGCAGCTCTCTCCTTTTTCTCACCATGTGGATACTTGAAGAATTAATAAAAGAAATAAAGTTCATTGGCAAGACAAAAAGAGATGCTCCTCTTGAGTTCCAAGTTGCCTCCATCCTTTGTGAAGCTACAAGCTCCTTTGAGAGGCATAGAGCACTGAATTTCTAAAGACACCTTCCATTTTAGATGTTACTTTGATAAAATATGCCAAATGTAGCTCTAACTTTTAAGGGAAAAAATTGTTTTACCATTGTTGAAAGTAGAAATCTCAAGCAGCCAAGTCAAAGACCATTGGCCCATTCTTTAGGTTTCATCTGAACATCTCTCATGGGTATCAGTTGTCTTCCCCTGCTATAAAATGGCATGAATGTTAACAAGGAATAGTGAGTGTTATAGCAGTAGGCATGATGTTGACTATGTAGCAAAGTACAATAACATCCAAAATTCACAAAACAGTGATACATTTGGTTGGTACTGGTAATGCAAGCTTGGGACTAACACTATCTTAATTTGTTGTCTCCTGTATGAATTGAAATTTATTTGCCAGATGAAGAAGCCAGTGGAGCTTTGAAAGGTTGCAACAAATATTTTGTGCATTTCGGTTGGTCAAATAAAGGTATAACTGTTCTGTGAAGTTTAGATGTTCTTGTATTTTGCTACATGGACTATGTTTTCAAAGTGTAGTGAGGCTTACTTGTGGCCCATAATACTGGAAGTTTAATTACAGAATGTAGTGTGAGAGTGGAAACTCAGACAAGGCCATTATCAGTTCTGGGTTAAAAAAAATATTTTATAAGTAGAAAGGAACATGAAAGATAAAGTGATGAGGGAGATGATATCAATAACTTGTTATGAAGCACAAAGGTGGACAATGTGATACTAAGCAAAGAGGAAGGAAATCTGAACAGGGCAAAGAGAAGAGATACTTGGACATTTAAGGGAAGAGTACATAAGGAAATGTATCTAGACCAGAATTAATGAAGAACTCTTAAGGCAAAACCCAGGGTTTTAGTCTAATGGAGTGCTAGCATTTTCCAAACAGAAGTCGAAGGCTTTCATGGCTTACATCCATAGTTTTTTGTGGGTTTTTCGGGCTATGTGGCCATGTTCTAGAAGAGTTTATTCCTGACATTTTGCCAGCACAGCCACAGATGCTGGTGAAAGGTCAGGAAGAAACTCTTCTAGCACATGGCCACATAGCCCAAAACCCCCACAAAAGCCCACAAAAAACTATTTTCCAAACCGTTCTAGGAAATGCATTTGAAAATCTTCAGTTTCTGTCAGTCTCCATGTATAATTCCACCTTACACCTGTGTAATAACTTGATAACTGTGTAATAAGTAATAGTGCCCCAGAAGTGGCTTTTTAGGGAAGCAGGGACCAATAGCAGGAAAGAAGGAATAGGAATGAGCAATTTCTGTTCCCAATCCTTCATCACCAAGCCAAGGACTTTTATAGAAACCTTTAAGCATGGATTATTATTATTGCATACCTTCATGCTCAGGCCAGAGGCATCCTATACCTGATCATGGCATCCCATACATATTCCAGACTTCTCTGGCGCTTTTTGAAAGAATGGGATTTTCCGGTTCTTTGCAGAGTATGGAAGAAATCTAGATCAGGTACAGGATGCCATAATCAGGTATGGGATACCTCTGGCCTGGGCACAGAGGCATGCAATAAAACTGATGCTGAAAAGTTTTCATCCCATGCTTAGGTCAAGAGGGAAGGACGGAAAAGGGCAGTGAGGTAATCTCCTATATTGTTGACTAGTACTGATGGATGAAGGAAGCAACAGGCTAAAAGGTGAGAATTGAAAGGAGTAAGGACCAAGCCCTTTGCTTACATAATACTTTAGACATGGAGCAGGCAATAAAATGTTGGAAGTAAAATTGTCCCTGACGATGATGTTTTTCATGGATCTATTTATCTGTGCGTGGCCCACTGTTGACAGAAGAAATTTAAAATTTATTGTGCAGTGAAACAAAATGAAATGGCCTACTGCTCTTAATTGAAATGAACTTTTAAGAAGGCAGAACATGAGGAAATGAAGACAATAAAACATATGTTATGTAGGAAGTACTGTAATTCAGGATGCAAGAGAGTCTGAAATCAGGGTGAGAGAACAACAAAATATTGACTTCTTATGTGCAAACATTGTTCTTGTTAGTGGAAGCTGCATTTCAGAGACATTGTCTCACCTGCCTTTCAAAGTGTTATTTTTGTTTACTAAAAATATTTAAAGATGCATAGAATGAAGCTGTTGCTGGATGTCTCAGCCTTAGACAACCCCCACCATATGACCAGGACAGTGCAAGTACATTTGATAACAACAATAACAACAACATTAATAATATTCATTTCATAACCATCTCTCCCCATGGATCAAAGAGCAAAACAACAGTTAATAAAGAAATAACATCTGTTAATAAGACATCAGTTAAAACGCATATAAGTGAAAACATGCAGGGGTAGCTGTGTTGGCCATTTAGTAAATTCTGGACTGGATTGGCATGTTTTCTCTCTACATCTACCAAAATGTTTCTGATGTAAAAACATGGAGTCTTCTTGAAGAATCCATTGTCCTCTGCCTACAAAGAGACATGTGGATTCACAGGAATGGAGACATATTGGACTGCAAAAGAGGAGTTCTTATTGATATGCAAATAGACTTTAAATTTCCTGGACTTTGTTAAACTCCCAATTCCCATATGGCTAGAAGGAGGAGAAGCCAGCCTGCAAAAATTTACCCTTCTCATACCTAACTAACGACAGAAATAACAAAATGCAGGCATCTTACTAACATCTTCAATTTTTTTTTCTCCTGTTTGATTTGTAACGTCTTGCCTGATGAAGAAGCCAGTGGAGCTTTAAAAGCTTACAACAAGTATATTGTGCATTTTGGTTGGCCAATAAAGGTATCACTGTTGGGTGGATCAGTGAAAAAACAGAAATAAGATATACACATATTAAAACAATCCCTGTTTAAAATTCATTATCCATGGTAGCTGCTTTGCCTCTGCTGCACTCTCATTGCTATGACTACATTTCCTTCCAGATATGGATATTGAACCTCTAAAGCAAGGAGCTTGTTTTGCACTAATGAAGTGTTAGAAAGTAGCAGCCTTAGCATGCCAAAGTTTTCATGTCTCTCAAAGAGTTTAAGTATAGTATGTATACATGTAATTTCTTGTGTGTTGGCCTTAGGCCTTGTCTGTACTGAACAGGATACTCCAAGGGCAGCCCAAAGTATCCTGTCCTCAGAGCTGCCCTGACCCACCAAACAGTGATGACTTTAGGATATAAATTATAGCCTCCACCTACCAGTAATTATTTTGCTTATGAAATGCTCTACTATCTCTTACATTCCCCAGCATGAAGTCCCACAGAGTTAGAACCCTGATAGGAAAGTGGTCTAAATCACATAGAAGAAGGTATGTACTGTATATACTCGACTATAAGTCGACCTCATGTATAAATCGAGGGCAAATTTTGGGGCCAAAATTATGGATTTTGCTATGCTCCATGGATAAGTCGAGGGTAAAATTTAGGGGCACATAGCAAAGGATCTAAAGGATGAGGCAAAGCAAAACAATGTCAAAGAACTTACAAAATTCCAGCAGACATAACTCTTTGTACTTACTTTTAAAGCTTGATGGATGAGAGAGTAGAGGGGGTCAGTGCTTTTAGGACAGATTATACTCTTGCTTTTCACCAGGGGATGGTTCCTTTTTTTAAATAAGAGTTAAGATACAGTACCTACATTGACCCATGGATAAGTCAACTCAGGTTTTTTGGGTAAATATTTTGACCTAAATTTCTAGACGTATACATGAGTATATACAGTATATTCCTTGTTTAGCCTCTGTTTGTCAGGCAAAAGGTGATAGGCCATTGAAACTGTGGTAGAAAGGTAGGCCTAATGAGAGACTCTGAACCCTTTCCCCATTCATGCAATGAGAAATGCATGGTGGGAAGAGATAAAAACATAGATCTAAAGAGATTGCATAAAACATAGTCCATCAAGTGCATCGGGCTCACTCTCTGTGATAGTTTTAGGGAAATGTGACCATATACCATGTACAGCTCTAAACTGTTAATGTTGCAAAGAGCTTTTTCATTATATATTGTTGCTGTGTTCAGGTTGTTTCTGGTTTATGTTGACCTTAAGGGGAACCCATCACATGGTTTCTGGGGCTGAAAGGCCCAAGGTAACTCAGTAGTGAAGTAGAAGGCTTTCATGACTGGCATCCTTAGTTTTTTGTGAGTTTTTCAGAGAAGATGCCAGCCACATCAGGAATAAACCTTTCTAGAACATGGCCACATAACCCAAAAAGCCCACCAAAAAAAAAAAAAAGTCACTCAGTAGGTTTCCCTGACCCCCCCACCCACCCCCCCCCCCCCCACACACACTTAAGAACATGTAGCACTTTTGTGAGTACTGATGATGTGGACAGGATCCTTAGAAGTGTTCGGAAGACAACCTGCTCTCTCGATCCCTGTCCCTCATGGCTAGCAGCTCAGGGGGGATGGGTAGTAACTTCATTGTTACACCGGATTATTAACACATCTTTGAGGGAAGGACAATTTCCATCCAGCTTAAAATTGGCCGTAGTAAAACCTTTGCTGAAAAAGCCTTCCCTCGACCCCCTGATGCATAATAATTATCGGCCTGTATCGCTACTGCCATTCTTGGGGAAGGTGATCGAGAGGGCGGTTGCAATCCAGCTTCAATCGATCCTGGAGGAAACAGATTATCTTGATCCATTTCAAACCGGCTTTCGGACGGGCTACGGGGTTGAGACTGCCATGGTCACCTTGGTCGATGATCTCCGTCTGGGCATGGACAGGGGTAGCGTGTCCTTGTTAGTGCTCTTGGACATCTCAGCGGCTTTCGATACCATAGACCATGGTATCCTTCTGGGACGTCTGGCAGAGGTGGGAATCGGGGGCACTGCGCTCCAGTGGTTCCGGTCCTACCTCTCTGGGAGGTCCCAGATGGTGCAGCTGGGAGACATGTGCTCCGATGAGAGGCCCCTAACATCGGGGGTCCCTCAGGGGGCCATTCTGTCTCCCATGCTCTTTAACATTTACATGAAACCGCTGGGAGAGATCATCCGGAGACATGGGGCGCAGGGTTATCAGTACACTGATGACACCCAAATAGTCTTCTCTATGTCTCCGACTGATGCAGTGACCAGGGATGGCATCTCTCCTCTCGTGGCCTGCCTGGAGTCGGTAATGGGTTGGATGAGGGAAAACAGACTCAGCCTGAATCCAGAGAAAATGGAAGTACTTGTGATAGGTTCACCCGGCCCAGGGATGGTGGTGGTTCCACCTGTTCTGAACGGGGTCACGCTCCCTGTGAAGGACACAGTACGCAGTCTGGGGGTGCTCCTTGACTCGTCGCTCCATCTTACTTCTCAGGTGGATGCGACGGTCAGGAGCGCCTGTTATCAGCTTTGGCGGATACGCCAGCTGCGTCCCTACTTGGACCGGAGGGACCTTGAAACTGTGGTACACGCTCTGGTAACCTCTCGTTTGGACTTCTGCAATGTGCTCTACATGGGGCAACCCTTGTACCATACCTGGAAGCTACAATTAGTGCAGAACATGGCAGCACGTCTGGTCACTGGTACGTCCAGGACCAGTCATATAACACCGGTGCTAAAAGATCTCCATTGGCTGCCTATTCGCTTCCGGGCGCAATACAAGGTGTTGGTTATGACCTATAAAGCCCTAAATGGCTTGGGCCCAGGGTATCTAGAGGACCGCCTCTCTCCATACAATCCGCCCCGCACACTCAGATCTTCTGGGCAGCAACTTCTAAGAGTTCCAGAGGCTAGGCTGACATCTACTTTGAGGAGGGCCTTTACCATCTTGGCCCCGAACCTCTGGAACTCGCTGCCCGCCGAGCTCCGCTCTGCCGCCTCCTTAGCCCAGTTTAGGAAGGGATTAAAAACCTTATTATTCAAGCAGGCTTACCCCTGACTCTTAGCCCCTGACCGCTTCCTGACCTCTTCCTCTATGTCAGCATGGCCACTGGCATGAGTGTTTTTTAATTCTTTTCCTGTGTAATTGTTGGTTTTAGTGGAATGTTTTTATTGTATTTTGATATATGTTGTTAACCGCCCTGATGTATGAAGGGTGGTATATAAATAAACTTTTTATTTTTTTATTTATTTTATTAAAGACTAACTTCAGCAACAAGAAAAGATGTAATGGAAATGCCACAAAGAGCCTACAACAATCTAAATTTCTTCCACTTGAGAAGTCATCAGAAGAGTGGAACAAACAAGGCCAAAAGGGAATGAATACATGCACATAAACATTTTAGTACTTTAACAACATTCCAATCCCAGTGCAAAGTTCATTTTCAAAAGAAATGGCCACACACTAAAGATGAACTCGGTGACTTATTTTAATTCTGATATAATTTGATTCTACCAGAATTCTACTGATGTAGAGGGAATAAATCTCCATATACAGGGAATGTCTAGCTTAGTGGCTATTATTGCTGTTATGTGCCTTCTGGTCATCTCCAACATATGGTGACCCTATCATAGGCTTTCATTGGGAAGAATTATTCTGAAGGGATCTCCCAATGTCTTCTTCTAAGCCTGAGAGAGTGTTCCTTGCCCAAGGTGACCAACTGGATTTCCATGGTTGAGCAGGAATTGGAACCCTCATCTCCCAGAATCCTAGTTCAACAAACCATTACACTATACTAGCTCATAGTGGCTACTTTAGGCAGGCTCTTTTGAGCTGTAGCCAATAGAAAAATCCTTCTGAGATTGCTGAGACATGCTCCTTCCCCATTTTGCTTTAGGTAGGAAATATAGAGTATTCTGGCTCCTAACACTCTTTCATTTGAACTTCAGTGTGACTCTTAATATGCTTATTGTGTTTAGGTATATATATATAGTGTGCGTATGTGGAGTTGTAATCTCTCTCTCTCTCTGTCAGTATATATCAGTATCTGTTAGGTGGATACCTTTATACTTACCAGGAAAAAAATATACCAAACAAATAAATAGCATTCTGTTTTAAGCTCCTGTGAAGCTGCCACATCTGTGGTACTTCAAAAAACACTGGGTATTGCCTGGTATCTGTCTGTGTGGAGGTTGTTACTTTTGCAGATCACTAGCAAAGTCACTTTTCTCAGTTCCTGTGCAAGAAGGACTGGGACAGCTCCTTGGTACCAACCGGACAGTGTTAATGAATCACTAACAAGGTTGTTTGCCTGGAGCTCAACAAATGACATGTCAGTCTCTGTTACTGAAAGGCTAAATCTGTTCAGCTGATATTTGATAACCTTTAACAAAAAGCACAGGGCATTCAGTAGTCTTGATCAGTCATGTTTGCTATGTGTACTGAATATACGAACATGTGGCCAACCAATAGAAATGTAGATGACTGGCAAATCCACACAGATTACATGCATTCTAATGTACATCCCTGTGTGTCTCTAAATCCATATGGCCATGGTCATCCAGGCTTTACTGAACTGGCCACAGATCTTTCCAAGGGCCCATTCACACTCCATTTTAACCTGGGATCCAATTCGATTTAGATGAGAGTTGTTCTCACTTGAGCTGGGTTTTCCTGACCCGAATTGGGGGGGGGGGTGCTGTGTAAATCCCCCTTAATCCAGGATTTTTTGCAATGGATTTTCTTGCGGTTTCTTGCTGCCAATGGAAACAGGAATATCAATCCCATCTGGTTCCTCCCTTCCTCTGCTCTCTCCCTGGCACCCCCATTCTTGCCCTTCCTCCAATTCCTCCTTCCTGGCACGCCCGTTCTTGCCCTTCCAAGGGACATAGCTAAGGGGGCGGTCCAGGGATACAACCCCCCCTTCTTTCCCTTTTTTTCTCCTTCTTTCCCTCTCTTTTCACTTCTTCTCCTCTACACTTTTCGCAGAAAAAAGTCTCCATTCCTGCAGAAGGAGAGGAAGAGGAGGAAGAAGAAGCAAAGGAAGGAAGGAAGGAAGGAAGGAAGGAAGGAAGGAAGGAAGGAAGGAAGAACAAAAGGAAAGAAGGAAGGAAGGGACTCTTTCCTTCCACCCCGTACCAACCCACCCTTCCTGAGCAGTCACTCTGAAGGGGGGATAAATTATGTCCACATTTGCCCTCCCTCTTTTTCTCTTTCTCCTCAGTGCCTGCATCAGATGAGGCAAAGCCACAAATGGGCAAGGCAAGGCGTGGGTGCGCTTTCTCTCTCTCTCTTCCCCAACCCCCCTCCATGTGCAGGTTGCCCTCCAGAGAGCAGGCGGCAAACCCCCCAAAAGGGACCCTGCCCAGGCTGCTGCTCATGCTTCAGCCAGAGCTCCCTGGACAGGGCTTGGGAAGGGTGCGAGCGGGAGCCCCTGGGAGGAGGAAGCCTGGGAGTAAGTCCTCTTTTCTCTTTTTCCTCCCCTTCTCTTCACTCCAAGGGCAAACTTCTCTGCCGATTCCTCTCTCCTTGGCATCTCTGCTCTTCCTCTCCTCCCTCCCTCCTGCTAGGATCCTGGCATTTTATCCCGTTGCCAATGTGAACAGAATCCAGGATAAAACTCCACAATGCCACAGAGCAATTCCATCATGGCATTTCATGGATATAACCCGGTTTCCACACCAGCCTATTTTTCAGTGTGAATGGGCCCCAGGTTTAGCATTCTGACTACCTTTTCCTTGCTGGATACAAAGTCCAGCCTTCTGTATCTCTAAACATAAGATGTTAGGTCCCCAAGGTAAAAACATCTGGACCAAAATCCTTTGGCACAAGAACATTATGGATTCTCTAATATAAAGGAAGTTGCCATACATTTTGAGTTTTTAGAACTGCTTTTACAGTAATTTGTTTTTGTATGAGATTTTATTTCTATCCTGTTTTTCATAATCTTATTTTATGGCAATCCAGTTTTGGTGTCTTAGCATGGAGAAAAACAAGGCAGAAATACATTGCATAAATAATAATAACAGAGATTCTCTCATAAGCAAAAGTCTCAGATTTCAGCAAAGATATGGATCTAAGGACTTATTCATGGAGCCTGAGGATTTCAGTTCTGGAAAGTGGAGGCAGTGCTAGATCTTTGTTCCACATTTCCCAAGACTGAGACAAGGCAGGGGATGGGTAAACCAATAGCCATGGAGACATTCACAAAACAGGCCCATAAACTGCCCCAAAGCAGCAAGTTCTGAGTACTCTCTGGACAGGCATCTGTCCTGTTATGATCTCTGCATGGATTATAGTGGGAATATAGTTCTACGCCATCCACAACTGGGAGATGAATGAATGTAACATGCTCTCCTGGAGTCATAATGTATGCTGTGTGTCTTCAAGTCAATTCCATTTTATGGCAACCCTAAGGCAAACCAATAATTCAGTTTTCCTGATAAGATTTGTTCAGAGAAGATTTGCCATTCCCTTTCACTGAGGCTGAGAGATTGTGACTTGCCATGGTCACCCAGTGCGTTTGCATGGCCAAGCAGGGAATGGAATCCTGATCTCCAGAGCCATAATCCTTTGGACAAACCACTAGACCACAATGACATTTGAAGGCATAACACTGGTACTAATGCACTATTGTTCATTTAACTAGCTGTCTATAAATAAAGGATTTGCT